>NW_024581137.1:57067361-57101629 GCF_017639235.1 Corvus kubaryi | reverse complement strand
CCCGCAGCGCCCCGCGCACCCCTCCGCCCAGACAACCAACAGCGCCGCCGGCGGGATGGCAGCACCCGCTTGCCAGCGCCCGGTGTTGAAGCACGCGCTTAAATTGCGGGGGAAAAGGAGTTTTTTGGGGCTGTCCCGTGCTGGGGGAGGGCGGGGGTTACAGGGTTACAGCCCGCGGCTGGTGCGCTACAGGTCCGCTCCGTGCGGGTCACCCCCGCGGGGAGCGGGGGAACGGAGCGCTCGCTCGCCCGCGGCAGCTCCTGCCCGCGGCCCCGGGGCACAGACCGGCAGCTCCCGAGGGGCTGCGACCCGCGGCTCCCGGAGAGCCCGGTCCCGACTGGCAAATCCAAGGGGATTCCGGGCGCCCGGCTCCGAGCGCTGGGACGCGGGACAGCCGCGGACACGGCGCTGTCGCTGCCCCTGTCCCGGGCCGGCTGTCAGCGCCCGCGGGAGGGGATGCCCGCGCCCACCGAGGCACGGAGGGTGCCCGCAGGCGCACGGCAGCATCCCCACCTCGGGCGGGACGGGCAAGGCGCAAAACCTCTTCAGCATCAAAAAAAAAAAAAATAAACTCGGGCAAAAGTTGACGAGCAGGAGCGGGAGGCACCTACCCGAAGTAGGCGGCGGAGGGCCGCGGGGCGCAGGCGAGCAGCCCTAGGAGCGCGCAGGAGGAGAGCCATCCCAGCAGGACGTGTCCATCCAGCATCTTGCAGCGGCGCCGGCGCTGCTCATCTCGTTCCCCCGCCGCGCCCGCTGCGGCCCCGCTGCCCGCCCCGCTTCTTATAGCGCGGCCGGCGGCGAGAGCCCGACCGGCGGCGGGGCGGGCCGGGGAGGGGCCGCCGGGGGGGCGGGACACGGCGGAGGGGCGGGGTGGGAGCAGGGGACACGCCCCGGGAGGAGGGACGGAGCGGCGGGGCGGGGAGAGCACGAAGGGCCGGGAGCGGAGTGGGGAAACGGGGATCCCGGGATGGTGGGACACGGCTGGGGGCGAAAGGGATGGGGGGACCAGGGTTGAGTGAGATGGGCAGTCGTGAGAGGGATGTGTGTCCCAGGGGTGGGCGGCTGGGCGAGGGATGGGCAGTAGTGCAAGGGCCAGGTGTGCAAGGCGCGGATGTTCCGGGCGTGGGCAGCTGGGCAAGAATGGGGTGTGCAAAGGCTGGGTGCCAGGGATGGGTGGTCGTGCAAGGATCAGGGCAGTTGTGCGAGGAGTGGATGTGCCTGGGGTGGGGGCCGGGCAAGGGCCACGTGTGCGAGGGGTGGATGTGCCACGTGTGGGCAGCTGTGCAAGGGTCAGGCAGTCGTGAAAGGGCTGGATGTGCCAGGGGCAGGCAGCTGTGCAAGGGGTAGATTTGCCACATCTGGACAGCCGTGCCGAGGTTGGATGTGGGAAGGCACTCGTGTGCACACCCACACTGCTGTGAGCAGCGCAGGGACAGGACAGCGAGCGCCCCGGGTGGGAAGTGGTTAATGCCCTGAATGTCACCCTTCTGGCCGGGCTCGCTGGCAGCGTTTTTCCAGGTCTGTCGACGTCACTGCCATCGTCATCCTGGAGGTAATTCCAGCACCCAAGAACTGGAAGGTTCCCCTCCTGAGCGTGTGCGTGTCACGCTGCTGAGCCACCCCGTGTCCCTGTGGGGACAGAGGCAGGAGGACCACTGGGCTCTCAAAAGCCGCCATCCCCGGGGCTTTAAGCTCAGCCCCACAGAGCTGTGCCCAGCAGGTGACATTTGGGTGTGTGATGAGCAGCAAGGATGCTTGAGTGCTCAGAGTGGGGTCATCGGTGTTTCTGACCCCCAGAATCTGTGGACAAACCAATTCACGAGCCACACAAGGAATGGCTTAATGGCGATGAACCTTTTGTCCTGGAATAGCTCCTGGAGTGACACTGGGAGCTCGGTGAATTTATTCTCACCACTGACCTTGCCCTCGGGCATTTCCAGTTTTCCCAGCACTGTGCAAACTGTGTGGATTCTGTTTATTTTTGGGGTGGGAGGGGAAAGATTTTTTTTATTTTTTAATGTATAAAACATCTCAGCCCAGTTCCTGACCAAATTTTTGCCAATTAAAAAAAAAAAAAAAAAGCGGCCTCGTGGAAAAGCACCATTCAAAGCTTCCCACATCCACTCGTACCTGGGATGTGGGGCTCCCACTGTGGCTCTGCATCAGCACCCCTTGGGATGGGGGCTGAAACTTGCTTGGGGGGGGTGTCACATCCAATCCAGCTTCCTCAAATCCCCGTGATTCACCAGTATCTGGGAAATCTGGGAATATCTCCATTTCCTTATCCCGGCAGTTGGGATGAAGTGGCACCGAGTCAGCCCCCCGTGGGTGCTGGGGGTGAGAAGCCATCACAGCCTGGCAGAGGCCAGAGCAATATTGCATTAAAGCCCCATCTAGAGGCCTTTCCTCGAGGAGAATTTGGGAGATAGGAGCAGTGCTGGGGTCATGTTGGGTGTCCTTATCCTGCCACCCGAGCTCTTCCAGCTTGGGAAAAGGCAATGAAGGGCTGTACGTGGAGGGCAGGACGAGCAATGTTATCACTGGCAGGCTTTGCCTGAGCGTTTCTGTGGTGGAAAAAAGCAGTTTAAGAGTCATTTTTCACATCCCCAAGAAGCTGGTGATCCCAGCACGTGGAAGGAAACTCCGGTTCCTCCAGGCAGCCCCGAGGCAGAGCTGTGGGTCATGGAAAGGCAGTGAGACCCTCGCTGTTACTCATTTTCTCTGCCCACAGCGAGGTGCCGGATCCGGGGTGATGCCCTGGGCGTGTGTGACTCTTTCCAAAGTAAGGCAGCACCAAAAATAGTCCCCACTTCTGCTTCCAGCCAGGGAAAAAGGGAAGCCCAAGCAGGCATTGGGGCTTTGGTGCTTGTCATGCCTGGGGACCATGGATGCAGCATCCTCCTGGAACAGCCTTGCGGCTTCCAGGTCCTTCAGGAATCCCTCGGGTGACATAAATCTCGGTGTTTCTCCTCAGAGCAGTGGCCGTGGGCGGTGTCCCCACAGCCACCGACAGCAGAGGGCAGTGCCACACAGGCGCAGTGCCGCGGCTCTGGCTGTGGGAATTTCTCTGTCCGGGATGGGGGGCACACAGCAGAGCCGGGGGGACACAGCAGAGCCAGCGGGAAGCAGCCGAGGAGTTGGATGGTTTAAGTCGCAATTCCAAAAAAAAACCTGTCTCCTTTGGGATCAAAAGGTGCCGGGTGCAGGGATAATGCTGGACACGGAGACCCAGAGCGGTTGTCACCTCTGGTCCGGCACCGGCACAAGCCCTGTGTCCTCCCCTTGACCCCACCCCACGGAATGAGCTCCTGCCCGCAAAGCGGTTGTGGGAGGGACCTGTGAGGATCCAAGTCTGGAACCCTGCGGAGGGTCCCGACATCCCGCTCCGGGAGCCGGGGTGAGCGCCGTGTCGCAGCCCTGCGGGTGACACTGTCTCACGGCAGCTCAGGTGACAGGATCTCAGCCAGCACTGCTGTGTCCACCCCATCAGCCTCTTCCCAGGGGAGTCTGGAGGGTGACTTCATGTTTTCCTGCTCCATGACTCAGCTCCCTGAGGCTTCCCCATGCCGGAGGAGCCCTCACTCCCATCCACGTGTTTTTTGCAGGAATCCCAGCACATCGTTTGGTCAGGACTCCCCTAAGGCTTTGCTCCAGGTGTTTTTTCTCTGCAGTGCGACACCAGGTTCCACCTCCCCTCCCCAGTCCCTTCGGAGAGCTCGGGATTTTGCCCGTGGAGGTCTCTCCGCATGAACCCAACCTCTCCGGGGCAGCGACTCCAGCTCAGCGGGGCGATTGACTCACAGCAGGGTGAGAGGGAAGGAAAATACCCGTGAGCTCATCCCGCTCATCCCTCACTGCCAGTCCTGCATGGATTCCCCACCAGATATTTGGCAGCGACTCCCAGGTTGGAGTGACCCAAGCGCGGCAGCGAGAGGTGGGGACCTCACCAGGCTTGGGCTGGGCTGGGCTGGATGTCCGAGGCCGTTCCCGGGATAGCTGAGAAGCCTCCGGCGGCGTTTCCTCCCGGCAGATCGCCTCCGAGAGCAGCCACTCACATTTCCCTTCCTCGGTTTCCTGAATTAGAAGTGGGCCTGGCATTTCTCTGCCCTCCGGACAGAGGCTGAAATAACAGACAAGGGCCGGGAACGCCACCTGCCCACGGGACAGCGTCTGTTCCACTGGCATCACGCTGCAACCCTTCCCTGCCACCGCCTCCTGCATTTCCAGGCACTCTCTTTTCACCACCATGTGGACTTCCAAGGTGTTTCCTCCCTTCGAGTGACCACACATGGCCTGGCAGCCACATTCCTGCTTCTTTTCCATCAAGAGTCACCCTGGGGACAGCTCTGAGCTCCAGCTACTGGTGCTGTTACGGCTCCATCCCTTCCCTGGGTCAATAATTCTGAGGGGGAAAACTGTGCTCAAGACACGCCTGTTCCTTTCAGCTGGAATGCTGAGAGCATCTGGGCTTCCCCAGGGCTCTGGATGGTGCAAACCACTGGAATAAGGAGCAGCGTGGCCCTGGCCCCCAGTCCTGCCCCTTCCCACTTTCCCAAGTGAACAAAAGACTCCGGAGCCAGTTGCAGTTTTATGGAAAACAAAAAGCAAATGAGAGCAGTTTTCCATCCTGGAGCCCACTCTTCCCATGCAAAGCAGAGCTGGCTGAGGGATATGGGGGTGTTGTAAGGCTGAGTGTGTCCCCTGCTGCAGAAGGTGTGGAGCCACCAGCTTTGCCCTCTGAGATCCATCTGGGATCCATCTGGAATCTGTGGACCCGAAGCTGTGGCTCATTGGGCTGCACATGTTCAATTTTCCCTTGCTCCTCTGTAAATCCACCCCAAAATGGGGCAATCTGGTGGAAACAGAATCAGCCAGGGCACCAAGCTGGTCAAAATGACCCCCAGCAGGGCCCCTCAAACCTCAGCAAGGTGGAGGTTTCCCTAAGCCCTCCCTCCCCCCAGAGATCCCCTCCCTCAGTGCATTACAGGAGACAGAATAAAATAATTTGGAAGTACCTCGTGCAAGAAGAGGAAGGGGTGATTTGCAGGATTTTCCTTTCCCTCTAATTTAGGAAGCTGCTGCTTCCAAGTTAAACAGAAGGAAGCACCAATTCTTTGCCTTTTTGTATGAAGTGAGCTCGAGGTGGCTGCACAGAGAACCATGGAAGCATGAAAAGGTTGGAAGGGACCTTAAAGCTCATCCATTCCACTCCCTTCCATGGGCAGGGACACCTTCCACCATCCCAGGCTGCTCCAAGCCCCAATGTCCAGCCTGGCCTGGGACACTTCCAGGGATCCAGGGGCAGCCACAGCTGCTCTGGCAATTCCAGCCCAGCCCCTCCCCACCCTCCCAGCCAGCAATTCCCAATTCCCAATCTCCCATCCAGCCCTGCCCTCTGGCACTGGGAAGCCATTCCCTGTGTCCTGTCCCTCCAGGCCTTGTCCCCAGTCCCTCTGCAGCTCTCCTGGAGCCCCTTTAGGCTCTGCAAGGGGCTCGGAGCTCTCCCTGGAGCCTTCTCCTTGCCAGGTGAACAGAGGGGCTCCAGCCCTTGGAGCATCTTCATGACCCTCTTTTTCTCTCTTCTTGCCTCTCTTAAGCTCCAATCCTTTTGTTCTGGCACCAAGCACATCTCTTTTCACTGATGTTTCCAAGAGCTGGCAAATTAGTTTTTAAAGTACCTAAAAAGGGACTTTTTTCACCTCCTGCTTCCATGCACACCCTTCCAGAGTCGTGCTCTGCCCTTGCAAAGCTTTTTCTTCATTGCATCCACACCATCGAAACAGCCCCTCTGAGGAATTCTTCACCTGGAAATCACCTTTCTGCTGGTAATTTCATGGAGAATCATGGACTTTATAGTCTGCACCAGAATGATTTTAAATACAATTAATCCCAGCACAACGTCAGGTCTTTGTCTTTATGACAATGGGGCGCGTCAGGAATGAAGGAGTTTGGTGAGGCAGAGCTGCAGGAGGGATTTTTTAGGTCTGAAGGAGCAGCGCCAAGGAAGCTGGGACTCTTCCCACTTCTGAAAACACGTGGATTAACCAGCCATTATTTGAAGGATTGTGAGGACAGTTGGAAAATTGTCATTTCCTGATGAAAATCAGGTGGAAGAGACAGACCTGGATTTGTGCACAGGGAGGGAGAAGCCCCTGTGTGAGCTCAGCACCTCCTCCCAGCTGATTAATTCCATTATAGTGCCAGCCCTGAAACATTCCCCAGCTGTGACACTCCTGGGCTTACTGGGGACATACTGGAGGTGGCAGGAGAGCGACTGGAAGGGAGAAATTAAGAAACGGAGGTTGTGGGGGCAGGAATTGGGGGAGCAGAGGGACACTCAAGGGTTACGGTGAGGGTAAATATCCCAATGCCCTCTGCAGATCTGTAGGGGGCAATGACAACTCTGCTCCTCCAGGACCTCTTGTTTACTCACCCCGAGGGTGACAGGTGACCTGTCCCTCTGTCCTTCAGGTCACCCACCTCTGCCTCTCAGGGACTGATGGCAGTGGCCAGGGAGATGCCCAAGTCAAGGCTCTTTGACCTTGAACATCCATTAAACCACTTGACAGCAGCTCCCTGAGAGGGGAGAGGAGAGATGAGATAATGTGAGAAAAAAGGGAAAGGAAACAAAAGGGAAAAAAGAGTAGAAAGTGGGGAGTAGATGCTGGTTTTTTGGAGTTCAGCTGTCCCTGGCTGTGGTCACTGCTGTCACCTTGGAGAGAGGTAACATAAACCTCTTTAAATATCTACAAATTCATTTCTGGTTGAATTTTTGTAACAGTTTCCAACCATCCCCGTTGTCTGTGGGGGCTGCATTCCACCATGGTTTGGTGGGTTTTTTTGGAAGTTCCTCTAATTGATTACTGCTCTGATAAAATGATTCCAGTTAAAAAATCCTCCCTCCATTGGCTCCACTGGGAAGGGACATGGGATGTTTGATCAGTTTTTAGCACAGCAAGAATAAAAAAATCATAAAAAGCAGCGGATGAGGAGCAGCACTGGGCAGTGCTTTTCCTCTTTTCTTTTTGCTTGGTTGATTGGTTTTGGTCTTTTGTTGGGATTTTGGTTTTTGTTTTGTCTTTTAATAGTGAATTTTTTGAGAATGGAGATTGGCAGGGAAGAGAAGATATCAAAAAAATCCATGCTGAAATTCCTTGGGTGGCACAAAAGGTGGGAGAAATCTTCTATGGGGGAAAAAAATGAAAGTATTCCCAAGGGCGGGTCCAAAACATCAACAGATTTTCTTGGATATTTCAAAATGGGACCTTTTTGTCTGCAAATTACACTAAAATCCCTGTGTGCAAAGGAAAAGCTGGAAAGGGTGGAGTGAAATGCCCTCAGATGGGAACAAAACTGAGCTCCCATGGATGTCACAGGCTGAGCCAAAATGACGTTTTCTGTTCTCCAGTTTCACTTTTTGCTGGAAAGCCTCAGGAAAAAAAAGACCAAACTCCTTTGGGTATTTCCAACCTACCCAAACTTCCTTCTGTCACCCTTCCCCTGCCTGTTTTTGGGTTCAGCCTGTCCCTTGGGAGACCCACGTTGTCCAAAGCCACTCCCCAGCAGCTCCTGGATGGCAGGAGAGTCCCCAGGGACGTGTCCTCCTCGTGCTCCTCCATCCTGTGGGCAGCCACACTTATTTCAACAAAAATGGGAAAAGTGCTGCTCCTCCCTCCCGCTATTCCCTGTCCAAAATGCTGGAGAAAAATGAAATTTTGGGTTTTTTTTTTTTCAAGCAATTTCTCTGAAATTGTTGACAGTCGCTGTGGCTCAAAATGTTGGGATATTTCTAGGACATTTAGGGGAGTTATTCCCCGAGTCCACCGTCTCTCCAAGCCTTTTGGGATGAGCAATCCCATCTCACGGAATGCCAAAGGAAAAGGGATCCAGCCAAGAGATCTGGCAACCCTTCAGCTGCAAAACAGCCAGAAACAAACAGAGCAGAAATATTTTTGTAGCCACAACATCAAACCCACCCATCAAAAGCGTGTCGGGGATTTTCCAGCCCTGCTGAGAACTCTCTCTCTTTGCTTTTATTTTTAGAGGACGGGTGATGCCGGTGGTGTTATTTCACTTTTTTTGGACGTTTCGTGCTAATAAAAGTGTTTTATTTCACTGTGTTTTGCTTTCTTTGAAACTGGGCTTATGATTTCCTGCTGGAACTGAAATGTCATTGTCCTGAAGGTTGTCATCTGTCTGGTCCCCAGCCAGAGTGTCTGGGAGCTGGGTGTTGTCACCTGGCTTGGTTTGTGAGCACGGCCAGGTTTTGGCCAAGTTAGAAGAAGGCTCCTATGAGTGATTCCCCGCTCCTGTGAGTAAAATGAGCCTTTTGAAAGAAAACTCACATTCAAAAGCCCTTTTAACAAGGGCCTGGAGTGACAGGACAAAGAGGAATGGATCCAAACTGACAGAGAGGAGGTTTAGATGGGATATGGGGAAGAAATTCCTCCCTGTGAGGGAGGTGAGGCCCTGGCACAGGGTGTCCAGAGAAGCTGTGGCTGCTCCTGGATCCCTGGAAGTGTTCCAGGCCATGTTGGACAGGGCTCAGAGCACCTTGGGATAGTGGGAGGTGTCCCTGGGTGGAACTGGATGATCTTTAAGGTCCCCTTCAACCCAAACCGTTCTGTGATTCTGGAGTGTATTTTTCTTGCTGCTCTACCTGTCTGCTGCCAGTGGTTTTGCCTCCCTGCCCAGCCAAAATACTGAAATAATCATTTTACAAGTTCCAGTTGCTGCTTGAGTTCTGGCAAAGCCCATCCCAGCCTGCTACGTCCCTGAAATCCTTCCCTGCTTGTTTCCAGCTAAGCAGCAGAACAAAACCTCCAGCTCTCAGCAGGTAACTCACAGCTGGGGAAAATCTGAGTGTCACCAGGGCCTTCTGTGTTCTCTGTCACCCTTCTTCATCTGCCTCAGCTCAACACCAAATCCACTTCAGGAGACAATGTGAAGCCCTGGAATCTTGGAGCATCCAAGTTTTCTGTGCCCTCAGGGCTGGATGTGCCCACCTGTGTTGCCTGGTGGGTGTTTGGGATGTGACATCACCATGTGGGGGGTGTGGATGGTTGGGAAGCAGAGCAGTGGGAAGCAGGGCCCATCCCAGGGGAAAGCTGGGATGGATGTGCACACTCCAGGGCAGGATACTCATCCCAGAGGTACCAACTGGGTCGCTCCAGATCTGGCCCAAACTCCGACTGCTGTCATATATTTGCTTAACCTGACAAGGAATTTTTCAAGGGATTCGTGGGGGGAAGCAGAGATGAAGCTCAGTATGTAGGGGAGTTCATCCTTATTTGTTTCAAATAAATGTTTTTCTCAAAGTTTCAATTCAATTCACAGAGTCATCAAGGTTGGAAGAGACCTTCAAGATCATCCTCTCCAACCATGAACCCAGCACCAACATAATCACCCCAAAACTGGATCTCCAAATGCAGGATTTTCACCCTTGGAAGAGACCTTCAAGATCATCCTCTCCAACCATGAACCCAGCACCAACATAATCACCCCAAAACTGGATCTCCAAATGCAGGATTTTCACCCTTTTTTTCGCTCTTCTTCCCAGCCCCAAAAGAAATCTTTTGTGTTCTGCTTTCATGTCCACTGTACTAAAGAACTTTGGAAATCCGAGTCAAATGCAACTCCAGGGATCTCTGCCTTTGGGGGACTTCCTGTTTCAGCATTCCTGGGAAGCCTGAGGTGACCAAAGGAATATTCCATGTACCAAATGTACCCATTGCAGAACATCCCCCCAGTCTGTATCCATGTACCCGCCTTGGAAGGGGAAAAAAAAAGAGGGAATCTTCCCATCACAGTATCCAGTTTCTGTGTCACATCCTGATTTTGATGACATCCAGACAGAAGAATTCCCTCCTTTGTATTATCACATCACTCCCTGATTTTCCAGTGGCACCCACCAAGGAGAACGACAGGGGATAATTATGGGACAGCTGAGCGTGAATGAGCCCAAAATAAAAGTCATGGAACAGGATGGTCTTTAAAACACGAGAATGATGGAATTAGATGGTCTTTAAAACACAAAAAGATGGACTCTAAAACACACATCCAGGTGGAAGTGGGTGGATTTTAAAACACAGGAGCGATGGAATTGGATGGTGTTTAAGGTCCCTTCCAACCCAAGCCTTTCAGTGATTCTGTGGTGGTTTGGTTGGGGATGAATCTGACAGATGCAGCCAGGATGGGATGGAACACCATTATCCCCAAAAAAGGCTTTAATTAGTAATTATTAGATAGAGAGAAATGATTAATTCCGTCCCATGTGTTTGGCCAATGCCTCCAGATGAGTAAATCTGGCTGGTCTAGGAGCTCCTGAATTCCCCCACAGCATTCCTGCAGCGTGCAAAAGAGTGGCAGCTCCTAAGCCTCCCGAGATTTGATCCAAAGCATGGATTTGGGCAAGATCAACTTCCAGGGGCAGATGGAAAGGTGGGGAGCAGCACGGGCTTGGCTGCATGAGAGCCCAAACCGAGTCATTCTGTGGCAAAATCCAGCCCGCTCTGTCCGAGAGGCACTTCCAGGATGAACGGGCAGGGCTGGTTTCTGTGTGGAACCCATTGTTCAGCAGAGCAGAGGCCTTCCTCTCGGGTTAATGGCTCAGCAAAGTGTGTTGCTTTAATGGTTAATCATCTACTCACATTGTTCAGCGAGGAAAGGCAGGCAGATAATGCTCCTGGCCTGCGGTTCATGTGACAGGCTGACTTCCCGGCGGGAGCAGGGAAAGGATTTCACACTGGGACAAGGAGGGAGAGGGAAAGTGCCAGGCTGGGAGGCTGTGGTGGTTACAACGTGAGCAAAACCACGCATAAATCCGTATGTGTCTGTACAAACACACATTGCACGCACAAGCAACAAGGTGTGTAGAGCAGAAACACGCAGAGATCCACGTAAAATCAATATTGCCACCCCACATGATTGTGGAAGAGTTAAATGAGCTGATTATCAGATATCACAGAATCAGAGAATGGCTTGGGTTGGAAGGGACCCTACAAATCACCCAGTTCCAGCCCCCTGCCATGGGCTGGGCACCTTCCCCTAGAGCAGGTGGGATGATTTCGCACAAATGGCTGGGAGCTGACAGGCAAAACTCACTCCAAACTCTTTTAGCAGCGGGTCAGACTGAGGGCCATCACCACTCGGGATTTCAGGGTCTCAGCGTTATCTGCTCTTACTCTGATTGCAAGTCCTTGCACGTCACACCCCACACCTGAATAGGTCCATCAGAGATGTTGTGGGGCAGTCAGGGGGTCCAGTTCTACTCACTGGTGTGATTTTGGAGGTGTCTCTCGCTTGGGCATGTCTAACACATGGAATACTCCACTGTGCCTGTTTGGACAAATTTGGAGGAAAATATCCTCTGATAGAAGGCAGGTTACAACCAGCCCTGCCTCACCAGGTTCGGGAAAAAAGAAATTTTTCTTGGAGGAAAGTGAAAGAGATAAAAAACTATTTATTTAACAAACACACAGGAAAAGGATAATGATGCTAAATAATAAAACCTCTCGCCGTGGAGAGAAACCTGGGAGGATTTCAGAGTCCTTCCATAGGTGTGGTCTCTCTCCTCCTCCTGGCAGCTGGGTCAGTGTGGGCCCACCTCCGGGGCCTCGGTGGAAAATTCTCCCGGTGTGTTCTGATGTTGAAACAGTCCAGAAGAGAAGAAGGGAAAAGCCAAAGTCCCAGGAAAACAAAGTTCAACTCTCGGTCTCCCTCCAGAGAAGAGGAGCCGAAAGCTGGCTGGAAAGCAAGCAGGGTGCTTCCTCTGCTCTTGCTGCTGCAGCAGGAGAATGCAGAGGAGTGTGTGTCCGTGTCCTTGAACAACTGCTTTCAGAAATTTGCTCGGGTTTTTTTCCTCTCCCCCCTCTCAGGGTCAGTTTACAGGCGCAGAAAGGCACAAAATTAATTTCTGGGCATAGAGCAGTGCTAGGGGATACACATCATAAAGTCACCCCAAGACATTCACTATTTCAATGTGAATTCCAGGAATTATTAAGGTTGGAAAACCCTCTGAGATCATCAAGCCCAACCACTCGCCCAGCTCTGCCACAGGTGCACTGGCACCGTGTCCCCAAGCACCACATCTGCTGTGTCCCTGGGGACACCTACCTGGCCACCTGGACTCATCCATATGAGAAATCAGAGTTTGTCAGTGTCAAGGAAGGAGCCTCTGGGTCAAATATTCTCCCTTAGTGTATTCAGTAAATATGAAACTTCATTATTTCATCCTGACCTGAACATCTCTGTGTGGCAGTGACAAATGTGCACTTTCAGCCCAAGTGGAGGGGCAGGCACTGAGCTTTTCTCTCTCTGACAGTGACAGGACCCAGGGAATGGCTGGAGCTGTTCCAGGGGAGGTTTAGGTTGGGTTTAAGAAAAGGTTCTTCCCCCAGAGGGTGCTGGGCACTGCCCAGGCTGCCCAAGGAATGGGCACGGCCCTGGGGCTGCCAGAGCTCCAAGAGCGTTTGGACAATGCCCTCAGGAATGCCCAGGGTGGGGTTGTTGGGGTGTCCTGTGTGAGGCCAGGAGCTGGGCTGGATGATCCCTGTGGGTCCCTTCAAATTCAGGATATTCTGTGATTCTATGATTCACCCTAATTTGACAGGAGTTTGATTCCACACGTAATCAAAACTAAGCATCCCACTTCACTCCCCTGAGATGGTCACTTCCAGAGCATCTGTGCCTTCCCACAGGGAATTGATAGGAGCAAACACCACCCCAATACACTGGGAACATGTCCTTTACAACTCCCCTTGATCCATTCCCATCACCCTGAGCAGGATATAGCAATTCTCCTATCTCCTAAAACACACAGCCCGGCCGCCCAACACCGGGAAACCACACCCGAGAGGGAAAAAGTCACATCTCAGCCACTCAGGGCTGAGAGAGCAGACACAGGACTGCCCTCAGCAGCCTTGAGATCCGTGTGACTCAGCAGGGTCAACACTCTTCAAGTCCACTCCAGGAACGACGGCCTTGACTTTTTGTCATCATCCCAGAAGGAGAGAGGCAAGAGGAGAATGGTCTGCAAACACTTGGAGTGTTTGTTCCTCCCCGGAGGAAGTTGGGAAGTACTTCCAGCCTTCCAGGGCAGGGATGAGTAAGCTTTGAAGTGCAGGTTCCCTCCCCACCTGGAGAGGCTCCACCAGCACCGGATTCTTTTGTCATTGAGCTGGTTTTGTTGTTGTTAAGCAGCAAACGTTGCACAGGATGATTGGGGAGAGGTCGTGGCCACCAGGCCGGAGAAGAGGATCGGCAGCAGGAATTAGTCCCTGTCTCCAGGGGGGGAAATGTGCTGAAGGTTCTAAAATCAGGGGGAATGGGACATGTTTCTCCTCGAGGAATTAGACTGAGATAAACACAGCCAGCCTGAGCTGGCAGGGATCTTTCTGCCATGGGTCCAGGCAGGAACTTCTCCCTGTGCCCTTGTGCCAGAGGTTTCTGCATTCCTGGCGTAGCCTGTGGGACAATGCCCACAGCACAGTACTGCAGATGATGATAATAACCTGGTATCATCATCATCATCATCAATAATCATCAATCATAACCATACCAAAGACGACAATAATATATAATAAAATACATAACCATAATAATCATACTAATAATTACAACTATAGATAATAATAAAACATAAAATCATCATAATCATAATCACCATATCATAACCATCAGTCATAAAGGTAATCTCACTGCCCTGACTGAAATATCCAACCTTGCAAGTGGAAGATAACGCAGCAAATCCGCCATCAAAGGATAACAGAGATGGCTTTTCTTCTGCTCAGGGACAGGAAGTCAGAGCCCTCTCACCCCACAGCCCTGAATCTGACCTGTTTCAGGACCCCATCCTCATCCCAGCACAGGAATCCACCTGTTCTTCCTAACAAAAATCCTTTCTTCTGCTCCAAGGAAGGATGTGGCCCCCCTGGAGAGGGTCAGAGCCCAGGAGCTGAGATGAAAAGAGCTCTCAGAAGATGCCCTGTGAAGGGCAGTGGAGGGACAGCCTTGTTTGGTGTAGGGGACACTGAGAGGTGATGGGGTCACTGTATCCACTGGCACTGCTGGGAGCAGAGGGAATAAACTTGTCCAGAGGGGAGGGAAAACAGGCTCTGAATGCAGTGACACAGGCTGGAGTTAAACATTAGTGTGACCTGTCTGCAGGTCTGGCTGGCAGCAGCAGGGACAGGGCTCGGGCATGGAGGGGTCACTCAGAAATCACCAGCCTGGCTTCCAACCCCAGGAACCTCAGGACACCCAGAAAACTCACTCAGGAGCTAAAATTCACCACGGCAAGTGGCAGAATAACAAAGAGTATTTTACTCAAGGGAGCAAAGACAAAGCTGACATGAGAGAAATGCAAAGTAACACAAAAAACCATCGCCAGCACAAAAAATTAACCTATTTAAAATAAACACAGTCCACACCTGCTTGTTTGTCCCCTCTGTTTGTGCCCAGCTCCTCTCCATCCAATCCCAACAAACCCTCCAGCCTTTGGGATCTCATCCCCTGGAAGACACCTGTGCTTTAATTCCTTTGATTTCAAGCCTTTGCTGCCAGGCTGATGTTTTCCACTGGGAATCCAGGAAAAACCTGTCCGAGGAGGACCTTAAAGGCACATTAATGCCTGGTAAAATATCACAGAGTGGCTTGGGTTTGAAGGGCCTTAAGGATCATCCAACTCCCTGCTGTGGGCAGGGACACCTTTCACGATTCCAGGTTGCTTCAGCCTGGCCTTGGACACTTCCAGGGACGGAGCAGCAGATGAGAGGCACAGGAGCTTTCTCCAGTCTGACCAGCTACATTTTGTGAGGCCACTTGTCCTTTTTCCGAGGGTCCAGCCCATGAACTTCAGTTTCAATTCAAATCCCAACTCCTTTTCTGCTGATGAAATCTGCAAGGTACAGAAAATTTGTGATCTGGCCATCCATCAGTCGTTTCTATATCAGTCCTCCCTGCAGATCACTCTGCTGCTTCTTGTAGCCAGTCTCCAGTTTCCTCATTTCACTCTTTTAAAGCTTTTTTGTCTCCTTTTCACCATCCTAACAAAAAAATTCCTGGCTGTTCCAGGGAAGGGAGAGGCTGATGATCCCCAAAAATGCCCAGCACAGATCATTGCAAACCAATAAAAGCAACCAGTAGGTCTGTCCCCAGCCAGGTTTCTCTCTCCAGCAGCTCTAAATTGTTTGCCACACTAATTTTCAGCTAAAAGCTGAAAAGCTTCAGGGTTTAAACTCCCAGTCCTTTACAAAGCCATTGCTTTTGACCAGGTGATCCCTGCAAAACCAGCTTGGGTAAAACTCCTGACATTGATCCTTGGGGATTCCCCTTCTGAATGTTCCTGCAGCAAATGGTTTTATTTTATCACTTCCCAATAAAACCTGAGCTCTGGGGCTCTCAGGTCTGTGGCCAAAGGAGAATCTGGCAGCAGCCCAGGGCAGCTCATGACTGTTTAGGAGACTCCTGGTGCCAGAGCTCATGCCCAAGAAAAGGATGCAGAGGGTGGAAAAGCACCCCCAGGTCCCAGGTGCCAGAAATTCACCCATTTGGCTGTTTTCTCCTCGTTCACCACTGCCCCTAAAGCTCTGCTGGCCACAGGAAGCCTTTGGATGAACCTCCAAACCTCGAAAAAGTGGGATTTGGATGCACATTGAAACATCTAAATCTTGGTGTCTGCACCTCGAGGCACAGTGGGGTTTATCCACAGCGACTTCCTGCCATCTAAAATCCTCCGTGGGATGCCCCACCGGCCTCCAGCTGCCTTCCCACCTGGATGCAGACATCCAAGAGGTTTGATGTCCTGCAGGTCAGGCTCACGTGGATGTCCTTGATGCCCCACAGTGTCTCGGACAACATTAAACACTAAGGCAGCTGATTTGAGATTTGGGGTCTCCATGTGAGAGGAAATCTAAGGTTTCATTATGGTCTGGGGGGGGTCTGACCCCCTCACCAAACACGTGGGCAATCCCTCCAGTGATCTTGGACTGCCTTTCTCCTGCTCATGTCTGGACCCCCTCGAGCCGCATGGAATGGCCCAAATGTGAGGAAAAACTTCCCTGAATTTGCTGGATTCAGCAAAGCCTTGTTCTGGGAGGTTCCTGGCTCCCAGAGGTCCACAAGGGGCTGGATAACTTGCACATCTTTGTCTGATGCCCTCAGCTTGGACCTGGAACGAGAAGCGGAATTTGACCTTGGAAGGAGCCGCAAACCAAGTGTGGCTCTGCATTTGCATCTTTCCTTCCCCAGCTGCCAGAGAGGCACCCTGATCACTGATTTCCAGTTTATCTCCACATTACTTTTACTCTCCTTCATCTTCTGGCTTTTTTGAATCCATTTCCGAGGCCAGGATAGCAGAAAAATGTTCTGCTGTGTGTGCTGGAGCTGCCGGGCACTCAGGTTTGTTTATGTGCCTCCAAAATAGTCATATCAGGACACTGGGCTGTGGGCACGAGTCACACGTCGGGTGGTTTTTGCTTGGGAATACTTTCCCAAGGTTTTTGTGGTTGCCTGAACCTTGTGCACATCTGGAGCAAGGTGTAGAGTTTGTCTATTCGTATATGGATATGAATACTTTGGGGTTTTGGATGGGATCTCTTATTTTCCAGAGTATTTTAAGGTAAAATTAATTTCCCAGGAGCCGGTTTGGGGCAGCCCCCCTGTTTGGAGCGGGGACACCGTGGGGGTGTCTGGGTGGGCTTTGTCCATGCTCCAGCTTGGTTTATTTAGTGGCACAGGATCCTGGCTCAGACCTCGGGTTTTTGGGCAAGCACAGGCGGTGCTGTGAGCAGCCTGGCACACCTGAGCTCCAGATGCAGTGAGATACTCTAAAACTGATGCAGGTTCGATGCCCTGTTTGGTGGGCAGGGTTCACCCCAGGTTCCTCCTGCAGCTGAGTGCCCACCACCCTCCTCTGCCCTGTTTTGGTTGTTCCTAGACCTCCACGAGGAGCACGAGGGAAGCAATCTGCTCTCCTCTCACATGGTGGCACTGGATGGAGAGGCAGAACCCATCCCCTGCCCCGCTCCCAGGGCGTGTAGCTGCAGTTTGCAAGGGCATTTTGGCCCCTGGCAGTGTGTGTGGGCATGCAGAGCTCTCCTGGCCTGTAAATCATTGTCAGCACTCACACAGAGCAGGCCACAGTTCAGGGGCTGAGCAGTGAAGCATCCCCTGCCACCATCCCCTCCTGAGATGGTTCCTCACCCAAGCTCAGTGGGGTCCCAGGTCCTGGGACCATTTTCAGGTGGTTCTGTGGGTGCAGGAGGTGCAGCTCTGTCACACTGAGATGCTTCAAACTGGCAAGTGCTGGGTTCAGCAGGAAAGAAGTGACAGAAAGGACACAAATCGCCTGCAGAGAGGCCCCTTGACCACTCGGCCGCTCTCAGCACGGCCCCGCTCTCAAACTTGTGATTGGTGTGGGTAAGACTTGGGCAAGGCACAGGACACCCAGAGCAGGTGCTGGGGTCTCCTTGGGGTGATCTGCTGAGAGACTTTGTGCTTCCTCAGCACAGTGGTGGTTGTTGATGTGAGCCTGAGCCCGGCAAAGAGCAGTGAGGGAGAAAAACACAAAGATCATCAGGATCACCTCGCACAAGCCCCTCTTAATCCCCTTTTATGAGCCCAGGTCTTCTCTTCCCTCCACGCCCACATTCCTTCTGCATCCCACCTCCAGGCCAAACAAGGGTCTCACATCCACAACCAGACACTTTTTGAGATCCCCACCAGCCTGGATCGTTCAGCTACAGCTTCTTCCTGAGGGGAAGGGGAGGAGCAGCTATGGATCTCTTCTCTCTGTCACAGTGACAGGACCCAGGGAATGACTGGAGCTGTGTCAGGGGAGGTTTAGGTTGGAGATCAGGGAAAGGCTCTTCCCCCAGAGGGTGCTGGGCACTGCCCAGGCTCCCCGGGGAATGGGCACGGCCCCGAGGCTGCCAGAGCTCCAGGAGCGTTTGGGACAGCGCTGCCAGGGATGCCCAGGGTGGGGTTGTTGGGGTGTGTGTGCAGGGCCAGGGGCTGGACTGATGATCCCTGTGGGTCCCTTCCCACTCAGGATATTCCATGATTCCATCTTTCTGCAATTATCACTAACTGCAGTCCCAACCCGTCCTAGTTAGGCCGGGGCTAGGCAGGGTCTCCAGAGCACCACGGTGGCGGCAAGAGGGGCTGCCGTGGGCGTCCCCAGCTCTGTGTGGTCCCACGTGGAGGAGAGGCTGCAGCACTCGGGGTTCCTGCAGGGAGGATCCCGCGTGCCCTGCGTTCCTCCACTGGGGCACGCTCAGAAGCCAAAAAGGCGTGTGCAGCTCCCAGGAGCGTGTTCCTGCTGGCCTGGGCTGCTGGGCAGATAAAAGTAATTCCCATCTCATTTAAGCACTCGTTTTAAATCCTCCAAAGTATGTGCGAGGCGGCCAAGGCTCGCTGGCACTTCCAGCACAGGCTGGACCTCGTCCATCCTTCCTTCAGGTCCTGTCTTGAAGCAAAGCCACGCTGAAAGTTTAAGTGCTCCTGCAAGTTGCAGCAAAGCCTGGGACTGGCAGGCCAAGCTGGAAAACGCTGGGATAAGTCTCCAGCAGCAGCTTTTGTGGTGAATGAAGGTTTAGGTGCTGAAGGTGGCCTTGCTACTCAAAACCGGTGCTTGGGCCTGAAGCAATAGGAGGAGCCTAAAATTTGGGAAGAGGGTTTTGGGTGAACCAGTTGGCCTTGGGAGAAGGTGAAGGACATGGGGACTGATGGGAGAGAAGAACTGGGGTAACACAGCCTTTCCTACGGTGCAGAGTTGGGGTATTTTCTCCCTAGAGGTCCCTTATTAAACCACAGTGTGATTTTTGGGGTTGTCCTGTGCAGGACCAGGATCTGGACTCCATGATCCTCGTGGATCCCTGCTGGCTCAGGATGTTCTGCGATTCCAAGCGTGACTGGCAGTAGCCTTGTAAAACTCCAGGACTAGATCTTACCTGTGCTGCTGGCTTATGGCTGCGTGATTCAGCCTTGTCCTGGGCTAAAACTGCTGCTTGCTGGGCTTTCCTTTGATGTTTGGGGTTTTTCACTCTGGTTTGGGGGCTTTCTCTCCTTCCCACAGGACGTGAGTAAGAGCTCAGCGGCCCAGGCCATGAAATCCACACGCAGGATGGTCCCAGGCAGGCCAAAGCAAGTGCCAGCACTGCTGCCTTCCACTTGGCAACTGGATAATATTTAAGGATTATTAATCAGCAGGAAAATTCCTGCTGTAAAAGGTTGAATACCTTTATTTTGCTTTTTACAAGTTGAGGTCTTAAGGCGCAAGGGATTAAAAGTGATGAAGACGGAGTAAAAGAAGGGCTCTTACTTGCCTCTGCAACAAGTGTTTCTCCATTTTTTCTGCTTTTCCAAATGTGAGAAAAAAATTGGGTTTTTTCTGTCTTTCTGATGGATTCTTCGCTGGTCCCAGATCCCCAGTCTGGGAAACCTGTGATTCCTCAAAGTGCCATGGCTCACTAAATTATTAATAGCTGGCTTTTCTCAAGGCACAGAGAAGTCCTGTATCCCCACAAGCGGAAAGTTCAGGAACAGAGAGGATAGTCCTGGTGGGTGTGGAAAAGGTTGGGAAAAACCTGTGCTGTTCTCCAGGCTGGGAAAGCCTTGCTGCTCCTCTGAGGAACCAACACTGCCCTTGGGGAGTTTTTCCAGGTTTTTTTGGCAGAACTGGCAGGTTTCATCATGGGAGGAACGGGATTTGTTGGAGACTTGCTCTTGCCTGCCTGCTGGTCTTTTCCAAGACCTTTTCCACTGACCTTTCTCCTGACAGCTTTTCCTCAGCACAGCCCATGGAAATTTCATCCCGGAGACTCCGGAGCCACCTTGCTGTGGGCACTGGGAGAAGCTGCTCTGAGGAATCTCCAGGTGGAGGGTTTGGAAATGGCCCCATCTATTGGCCACGAAGCCGACCCGGAGCACAGGGAGCTCCAAAGCACGTTAAAATCAAAATTGGTCATTGATGTCAAGATAAAAACCCTCAGTCTCCCACTTCTCCCATGATTTCTGTGGGCTTCTAGAAGCTGGAAAGGTAGATGAACATCTCCAGTGCAGAGATAAACAGCAATTAAATAAAATAATCTGATTACAAGCTGATTACACTTACTCCAGGTGCTTTTTCTCCTTGGGAAACAAGGCTTTGAGTCGAGGGAGCGAAACGTTGCAGGAAGGAAAAAAAAGGGGCTTTTCCATACATTTACAAGTGAGGAATCCACCCTGCATGGTCTGCACTCGCTCTGTGGGAAAAGCTGCGAATTCCAGGACCTGGGTGGGAATAAAGCTGCCCTTGGGGCTCCTGAGAAACCCCAAACCTGCGGGATCCCTGGGAAGGAGCGAGTTGGGGATGAGTTTTAAGGCAAGCTGAGGAGCTGGAGCAGCTGGGATGGATTGGGATGCACCTGCTGCTCCACAGGCGGCTCCATGGAGAGCCAGTGCCATCTTCTGGCAAACGAGACCTCTCCCAGCACAGCCCCAGCCCGGGGATCTCTGGCTGGGCACTGCAGAACAGCAGATTTTAGGGTCTTTTTGGGCAGGGAGCGTGTCCAGGGAAGGGAATGGAGCTGGGGAGGGGCTGGAGAATTCCTGAGGGAGCTGGGAAAGGGGCTCAGGCTGGAGCAAAGGAGGCTCAGGGGGGACCTTGTGGCTCTGCACAAGTCCCTGACAGGAGGGGGCAGCCGGGGGGGTCGGGCTCTGCTCGCAGGGAACAGGGACAGGAGGAGAGGGAACGGCCTCAGGCTGGGCCAGGGGAGGTGTAGATTGGATATTAGGGGGAAAATTCTTCCCAGAAAGGGTGGTCAGGCACTGGAACAGCTGCCCAGGGCAGTGGAGGAGTCACCATCCCTGGAAGTGTTCAAAAGCCGTGTGGGGACGTGGGTTAGTGGTGAACACAGCAGTGCTGGGTTACTGCTTGGGTTTTATGATCTCAGAAGGCTTCTCCAACCCTAAAAATCCCAGGGACGCTTTGGTGAAGTTCAGATTCCCTTCCCACCTCCTCCGGAAACAAGGCCAAACGAAGGGACAACAAAATGCCTTCGCCCGTGACTCCGTTTAAGCTGAAGTTCTTCACCTGCGGCCAGGCGCTCATCTAATTTCTCATTTCCATCGTGATTGCCTCTCAGCAAGCCAGAAAAGGAATTTTCGGGAGCTGGGAGCTGTTCCACGGTCACTAGATGGCGGTGGCCGTTTACATTTGGCAGCTCTTGACAGGTGAGGAGCAGCCAAGGGTGAGAAGGACAAGTTTGTGGTTGCCAGTTTGGGAGCCAGTGGCTAAAAGGTTTCAGTGCTGTTCCCATCCCTACCTGAGAGATGTTCCTACGCTTCGGTGTTCCACACATTGTTCATCGGTGGAACTCGCTGCTGCAAGACAGTGACGGGAAAAACACCCTGTCCATAATTAATTTACAATTAAAAAATGATTTCCACTTTTATCCTCCTTGCAAAAGGAGAGGAGACACAAAGCAATGATGGGACAAAGGGGACTGGCTTCAAGATGAGAGTGGAGATTTAGATGGGATTTTGGGAAGGAATTCTTCCCTGTGAGGGGCTGGAATGGATTTCCCAGAGAAGCTGTGGCTGCCCCTGGATTTCTGGGAGGGTCCAAGGCGAGGCTGGACGGGGTTTGGAGCAACCTGAGATAGTGGAAGGTGTTCCTGGCCATGGCAGGGAGTGGAATGGGATGGTCTTTAGGGCCCAACCCATTCCAACCCAAACCATTCTGGGATTCCATGATAACAAAAGCCAGCAAAATAAAAAATTAACATTGTGACAAGGTGAGGAAAAAATTCGCATTCCAGGACAGAAAGGGACCCGTTGCTGCTCTGAGTGATGTCCCACAAGATCATTTCCAAGGAGAGCCCTTAACTGGGCTTAATTTGCAACAGCAATTAAAGGAGGTAATCAACTACTCTGGTCAATTATGGTTGACCCAATGTTTGCACTCTCACCACGTGTATTTATCTCCTGAGGGGAAAAAAGCCTCAGGTGCTGTAGGGATGCCTGTGAGAATGTGGGCCTCAGGACGTGGAGGAACCCATGGAACGTCATTCCTTGGGTGTCCACACCTGGACATCTTTGGAGAGCTGGCCTGAGGTGCTGGAGGCACATCCAGCACGAGGCTGTGCCCCTCCGGACACAGAACATCCACAGACCCCGACAGGTCCTCTCCTGGATTGGTCCTTGGTGTCTGGCACTGGTTTCCCCAGCTCTACAACCAGTGGGATTTCTCTGGGATCCCCAGTGGGCATCCCAGGGCCTGGGAAGCAGAGAGGATGTTGTCCACGGTGTTGGCTAAAGCATCCTGAGGGATGGAGAGGAGGAGGGGGAAGGAAGGGACCCACTCCCCATCTCCTCTGCAAGGGCAGCGCTGTAAGCAATGGTGGTGGTCACTGCCCTGCAGACAGCCCTGGAAAAGGGAGGAAAACATCTTAAAAATAAGCTTTTTCTGTAGTCATAGGACATTCCTCCCATTCTGCAAGTTTTTCTTGAAAAACCTGAGACAAAGTTTTCAAAATTCATCAGGCTCCAAAGAGGAGTTGGAAAAAACATTCCCAACCTGTCCCACTGAGCAAGGCTGCCATGGTGCTTGGGACTGTAAGGGCCTACCCTAATAACAGTGTGAAAAATCAGGCTTTTTCCAAAATTATATGGCTCAATGTGATTTTCAATTATTGCATTTTCCTGCCCAAATACCACCAAGTAACACAATCCTTGGGGAAAACAAATTATTCACTAATTTGGTCTTGTCAGTTTTCTAATTTTTGATTTTTGAGGTGTGGAGGAATTTTATTGCAATTTTTGGGGGATGGTCTGATCCCCAAGATTTTAACAGAAGCTGAGACTGGACCTCTCTGAGGGTGCCCATGAGATGGGCACAGGACAGCAGGTGCTCATCTGGGATGTGGGGTTTTAATTTTGAGTGTAATACCCATTAATATTCTAGAATTACCCCTGGTGACCAATGAATGCTCATGCACTGAGCGTGGGGGGAAGAAAATCATATTTATTTGCAAGATCTCCTGCATTTTAGCTGGGATTTTGGCACTTGGGATCGAGTGCCATCACTTTGGGATCACAGAGCAGCCCCACACCCAGCAGGGACCAGACCTGAGGCTGGACATTCTTGAGGATGAAAGGCCCAACCCGGAGACTCCAAGCCATGCTGGAGGTGTTATTAAACTTCTGCAAAACAAAATCTGGAATGATTTGATTTATCAAAGCATCAAACTGCTTTTTCACTGCTTCTGGGGTTTGTTCTTTTATTATTAGAACCCCGAGCTGTCTTGTGGCAGTGAGTTGCTCCGCTTAATCATCAGCCATCTGTAGAGAAGTGGCTGCTTTGACCGGTTTTCATTTCATTGCTTTTAATTCCGTTGGGCTGGATCGTGAGTCAGAACAAATTACAGCTTCTTGACTGATTTCTCTGCTGTTCATTTTGTCTGCAGCTCTTACTCACCACCCCTCAGCAAAGAGCCCCTGATATTTTTAACCTGCTCCTCTTTTCTGCCTCTCTTTCTCTTCCTTTTCTGTTTTGACAGAGGGTGAGTGGAGCTGAACAGTTTCACATTTAGCCAATCTCACGAGGTACCCCCAGCCTTATTCCCATCTTCTTCCTAGATCTATTCTGACTCCATTTCTCTATTTTTGGGGGATCATCCCTGCACAGGGAGCTGTCCATCAAGGACACAGCTTTTTTTGGAGCAGAAACCCTGCGTGGTGCCCACCAACCCGGGTTCTTCAAAGGCAACATCACCTGCCACCTGTGCTTGGTGACATCAGCCAGTCTCATTTGCACAGTGATAATTAAACCCCAATCTAATTTAGCCTAAACCATCACGAGGTTTTTTTACCACTTTGCTTCCACATCCATCACCTATTTTTTAACCAAATAGGACTTGGGTGATTCCTTCTTCCTCGACTTTAACCGAAAGTGGCATTTTCCCTCTGGTCCTCCTTTCCTTTTTCCTGCTCTTCCCATCTCTTCATCTTTCTATTTCTCTCAGCAGAATTCAGGGATTTCTTGCTGGTTTTGCCAATTTTTTTAATTCTGGCCAGCTGCTGGTTTCTCCATGAGCCATGATCACCCTGAACCCTGGAGAATCCCTCCCATATTCATAGTCCATGGCAACCCTTCAGTCTAAAGGAGGTGAGAAGCCAAGTCTACATCCAAGATGACACAGAAAGCTTGAAAATGCTTGAAAAGCCTTTTTTTTTTTTTTTTTTTCCCACTTTGCTGGATGTTTTCATGCTTCCAGGGAGTTGTGGTGGTGTAGTTTTTTTGGGATGTCATTGGTGTTAAGGCTGAGAGAATTGGGATTGTTCAGCCTGGAGAAGAAAAGCTTTGGGGTGACCTCATTGTGGCTTTCCAGGACCTGAAGGGAGGTGACAGGAAAGAGGGAGAGGGGCTATTTACAAGGGCCTGGAGTGACAGGACAAAGGGTATGGCTTCAAAATGGAAGAGAGTGGATTTAGGTGGGATATTAGGGAGAAATTCTTCATTCTGAGGGTGGTGAGATCCTGGCACAGGGTGCCCAGAGAAGCTGTGGCTGCCCCTGGATCCCTGGGAGTGTCCAAGGCCAGGCTGGACATTGGGGCTTGGAGCACCCTGGGATAGTGGAAGGTGTCCCACGATGGACAACAGCCCTGAGAAGGATTTTCAGGTAAACCCTAAAAACCTGAGGTCAAGGCCAGCTCAGGAGTTGTGCTGTGGTGGTTGAGGGTGCAAAGCTCCCGAGAGTTCATTTCCTCCCCCCATCCTAAAAACTCCCTGTCCCTCACGGCCAAGGGAGTTCCAGGGTTTGCCGCGTCCAAAACCGCAGGAAGCGGCACCTGGGAATTCGTGGTGAACACGGCAGTGCAGGGTTAAGCTTTGGGCTCGATGATCTCAGAGGTTTTCCCCAACTCCTGTGATTTTGGGAAGTGTCCAGGTTCTGCTGGAAGGCAGCCCCTGGGTGGGGACGTGTGACAAAAAGGAATTGGACAAGGTGGCTTCTTGTCCTCTCGCAGCAGCAGCTCCCCCACACCTTCCCTTAACTGGACACACTGAGCTGGTGGGGACCTGTCCCAATGGCCTCATTCTCCTGCTCTTCAGAAGAGCTTCAAGGAGTCATTAAAACTGTGATTTTTCTTCCAAAAATAAAAATATTTCAGAAAATTTGCATTCTTTAGGACCAAGCTTGCCAACCCCACCTGAACATACCTGGCAGTCTCTCCATTTCAGGCACTGCGGCCCCAAATGTCTGCATCTCCCAATTAAATTACCAAATACCTCAATATTTGATGGTATTTTGGGGTTTATTCACAACACAACAGCTTCTGGTGCAAATATACATCAAATTTCATGGTGGGCAAAACATTTCAGAAACCCCCTTCCCCACCTATTTTTAAAAGCTCAGAGACTGGAAAGTAACTCGTGACTCCACATGTATTTGATTCCTTAGAATCTTACGAGCTCTGGGAGAAGAAAGCAGAGGCAGAAGGAGCTGATTCCTGATGTCTGGAGCTCAAATTTCTTGATGTCTTCCAAATTTACAGAGTCAGATTCGTGCAACTTCAGCTCCCAGGAGTCCACTGAGGGGGACAGAAGGTGAGGAGAGGATGGGGAAACATCTCACAGAGATGAACTCCATCCATGAACCGCCTGCAGGGCTTCCCTACCCGCTGGCTGGAGATCCAGCTCCAGTTCAGGCAGTGGTGCCACCAAACTCAGGGACGGGAGCTCAGCTCTCCCTTTTCTGGGAAAAGCAGGGTTGGGAAAAGATGGGCCAAATCCTCCCAGGAGAGCCAGGACTTCTGAACTCACCCAAATATCCCCGACACTGTGCAGTCCCTTCCTGCCACGGAAGTTCCTTTCTCCTCCTGTCCACTGATTCCTGGGAAGTTCTGCAGGAGCTCAACCAGTGCCTAAAAGGAGAAATAACCTTTTTTTGTCCCACTGCAGCTCCAGGATTTAACACTTGCCTTGGTGAGTAAAGGCATTTTCCAGACTCTGGACCAGCTCATCCCTGGTGTGAGACCAGCAGGGCAATGGCACGTGTGTGACCCAGTGCCCTGTGAAGACCCAAGCACTTTTTCTACCTGCAGAGGAAGAGTATAATCTTTTTTTTTTCTTTAAAAAAAAAAAAAAAAATATATATATATCTATTAAAATTTTTTTTTGAATTACATAGCTGCCAATGGGGCCAAGCCCTGCAGATTTTACTCCCTCCTTACTCCATGGAGCCAACAGGATTTCTGGGCAGGACCGAAGCCAAGTAGGGCTGTTAAGAGGCAAAGTTCATCAAGCCCTGTGATTTCCTTGCCATTCCCATGAAAAAAACCAACTCCAGCAGAGCCCAGCTCTGCTCCCTTGCAGGCTGCAGCCAAATCCAACCCACATTAAGGGAGCTGCTCCACATTCATATTGAAAAGCGGGCGCTTGCCAACCTCGACGTGCCTTAAACTCCTCGTTTTAAACTCCTCAGCACTGGCCTGGGGAAAGGATTGTGTGCAGGAATATGTTCGTGCAGTGCCTGGCACCGGGGGTTCTGGCTCATGACTGGGATTTGTAAGCAGCTCCTGCAAGACTTGTGAAGCATTTGAAGTCTGGTTTCCTTGGGAAACTTGGTTTAGCTGATTATGTCGAGCGTCTCCATCCGCTCGTTTCCTCCCCTCCAACTTCTGAACCCCTCGGCCAATCCCAGCCCACGCTGGCAGGAAGATAAAAGTTTCGGGGAGATTAAGTTGTATGAAAATAAGGGCACAGGTAGGGGAGGGGAAAAAAAAAAACCTTATTAGTGCATTTGCCTCCTTTCCCCCGGGAGAAAAGGGAGCTCAGCCCTTATCAGGGAGCCCACAGAGGGAGGGGGAAGGTGCACCGAGCACCAGTAGCAGCGTTTCCCACTGAACTTCGTGCTGCTAAAGCCACGCTGCTTCGTGCCCAGGGCTTGGAAACAGCTTCCTAAAGCAGCGGGATGAACGGGAGGATGTGGGCTTGGTTTTGGTGCTGTAAACACGAGGCTGGGAGCAAAGCAGAGAGATGCAGCCCCAGCTTTTGCTTCCAAATGCTCCAAATTCCATGGCAAAATTCCCTCAGTAGAAACAGAGGACCATAGGAGGGTTTGGGCTGGAAAAGGCCTGAAAGGTGATCTGGTTTCAACCCTCCTGACACAGGCAAGGACGCCTTCCACTATCCCAGGCTGCTCCAAACCCTGTCCAGCCCGGCCTTGGACACTTCCAGGGATCCCAGGGGCAGCCACGGCTGCTCTGGGCAACCTGTGCCAGGGCCTCCCCACCCTCACAGCCAAAAATTTCTCCCTAATATCGAATCTAAACCTTCTTTCAACTTAAATTCATTCCGCCCTAGGAATGAACAGCACCAAATCCATCAAGGTCCCTGCCTGGGAGCTCAGCCCTTCCCCAAATCATCTGGTGGACACTGCAGACCCAGGCGCTGGCCTCCCCCACTCCTTACACCGCAGCAAGGAACCCGACTCGTGGGGTTTTGCCCCATTTTAATCCTTGGATTTGGATGCTGGGCCAGAAACCATCTGCAGGTGTCACTCCTGCACACGAAGTAAAGGCACCAGAAGGGAGCTGGGGACAGGTGGCCACCCGGCAAGTGCATTAAGACATCATAACTTTGACTAATTTGTAAACAGGCTGAAAGAACATCCACCCTCCCTGGAAGGGGGAGAAGTGGCTCTTTAAACCCCGGGGATATGACCTCTTGTCCTCTCTGTTTATAAGAGGGAGGGGCAGGGGGGGAAAAAAAAGGAAAAGGAAAAAAAAAAAAAGGAGGGAGAAAGGGAGAGAAAGTCAGACTTGTTGCCGTGTTAAAACCTGCCCCCCACCATCAGCTTTTGTGATGAAAATGGTGCGGGACGCTCTCCAGCTCCTGGATCTCGCTCTTTGTCATTCAGGCTTTGCAAGGGAGAGCTCCTTTCTGTTTATTTATCAACTGGGATCCTTTGTCAACACCTCACTTGACTGAGGTTTTAGCACCTTGGTGGGGTTTTGTGGGTTTTTTTAACTGTCTCAGCCAAATCCTTCTGGTCTCTTCCTCCCCTGGGTGCAGGCAGATCTTTTCTTCCCACTAATTTTGCAAGAAGTCTTTTTCTCTTGGCAGGAGAGTCTCCTGCAGCAAAGCACCCGGCAACCCTCAGCCAGCCCCTGACAGTGAATTTTGGGGTGCATGGGAGATATTCCATTGCTCATTATTTATTTCATTGTTCATTATTTCTTATCTCACCATTTCCCACCTCGTGGCAGAGCTCTGGCCCCCTCCAAGCTCCCCTTCCCCGTCCTGTGGGTGCACCATGCCACCACAACTTTGCCGTTGTGATATTTCTCATGAGGCCGTTTTTAAAAAAAAACTAATGCAAAAAAAAAAAATTAACCTTAAAAAAAATTAACACTCTGCAGTTTTAAAACCCATTTAAAAGGTTTGAAGACCTTGACCAAGGCACTGCTGCAATATCAGGCAGTAACTGCAGATGCTCCTGTGCTCTCAAATTGTACCCCACGTTCCTATTAGTGATTTTAATGTATCTTAATTAACTTGCTCTGTGGCTGAAGAGAAGACACTCCAGTCTGGGCAGTTTTTCAGTCCAGTGCTTGTCAGCAGCCCAGAGTAATCCCTGTTTAAAATGCATATTGATTTGCAAACACGAGGCTGAATCCCAACATTCATCTCAAGCGATGCTATCACTTGAGTTTCAAAGAGGGGGGTTAGGAGCGAGTTCACAAAGGGATCAAATTCTGGTTTAAATTTTAAATTTGTTTTTTCCTTTGTTTGCACCTGCAGCAGGAGTGTGGCCAGCCCTTTGAAAGGGAGTGATTTGAATTGGGTGTTAGAAAGGGATTAGAAAATTTCAACATCAGTGCATCCATGATTTAATAAATAACTGTTCCTCTTATTGTTCTTTCTGTCTCACAAACACTTGGCTTTCCTCTCTTTTTTCTCCCCCTAATCCAATGTATATCTCCACCCTCAAAATAAATAAAGAGAAATCAGACGGAGCAGAGTAAAGAAACTGCAACTTTAAAGCCAATCTTTATTCTAAGAGTTTGGAGGAAATCTTCATAAAATCATAGAACATTTTTGGTTGGAAGGGACATTAAAAATCATCTCATTCCAATTAATGCTGGACTTGAGCTTTCTGGATTTTGGGCATTTAGGCAAAGGTAGTTAATGAAATAGTTAATTAAAGGGGGGCAGAAAACGAGGACCCTCAAAGGATGTTTCACTCCACTCACCAAAGTCTCTTCACTTCCAAGGAATTGAGCCCCTTTGCACGTGCACCTTTAACGAGCTGCCATCCCTTTAGAGGCTCAGACTTGGCAAGAGGGATGTGTCCAGAAAGGGATGCAGGATTTGCCCCGCCAGGAGCCCAAACACCTGACCCTAAAATGCTTCTCTCAAAGCAAGCAGGTGACATTTATTAGTAGCAGTATTATTAATGTTATTATTCTCTTGGAAAGATTTCATTTCCTCCGTCAGTGGCACCCACCCTCCTATGAATGGTTGTTTGTACACTTCACAGCAGGTTTGGGGCCCTCGAGATTATCAGCTTCCATCGCTGATTAATGGGTTTTTAATCTGAATCTGGCCTGGAGAAATTCCACACGAGCAAACACACACTACACACGCAGGGCTCGGGTCATGTCTACGTTTATTGGATTTCCTGAAGGGAAAACTGCCGCTGATCAGGATCCTCAGGTCGTATTTTGGGTGATTTCCTCTATGATTCTGCAGTTCTCAATGTGCCAGAAAAGCAGGACTGCTCCTTATGGACTCTGATTTGCCTTCAAAATAAATTGGTTTTCCCCAAATTTCATCTTGAAAGGAAGATCCCAAATTATCCTCCGCAGCACTCGTTTTTCAGAGGATGATCTCCACAGAGTGACTTTGCTGGTGGAGACCACCTTGAGAAGTGTCCCTCACCATCAGCCAAGCACTGGTTCCCCTTGCCACGACCCCAAGACGTTGTGGAAAGTTCTGGAGAAGATCACAGAGCCACAGAATCATAGAAGGAATGGAAGGAACCTTAAAAATCACCTCGTTTTCCCCCGCCCCACCATGGGCTGGGACACCTCCCACCAGACCAGGCTGCTCCAAGCCCTGTCCAACCTGGCCTTGGACACTTGTGAAGGATGGCAGTGACCAACTCAGCGGGTTTGGGAGGAAGGGATGAGGACAGGGGGTGTTTATCTGGACAAAGACGTGGCACTGACTTCTTGGACTTCCGGACTCTCCTGCAGTCGGACAGAACTGGAGTCCCATGGTCGGTTCCCTTCTGCTGTCACTTACCAGGGGACACTTGGGTGACGTCCCTGTCATTCCCAATGGCCAACAGAAGATGTTTTGCCTGCCTGGGAAGCTGCTCTGCCCCAGGGCAGGTCAGGACCGGGCTGATGTTGTCGCCACTGTCGATGGGCAGGGGACAGGAAAGAGCTGCCTGGTGACACCAGCCCAGAGCACTGGCCACGCACGGAGGAGGCCAGAGAAGAGGCAGCACCCACTGTCCATCCCCCCACCTTCCAGGGCAAGTCCCTCCAACCCTTCCACCCACCAGTTCTCCGAAAACCCTGTGTCTCCACCAAGGGCACGGACATATTCCCTGTTTTGGTGCCTGCCAGCTCCTCTGGGGTGGGGAAAGGGAAGCAGAGCCCCGGTGCTGCAGATCCCCGTGCTCTGGGTGCGTTTTTCACCCCTCCTTTTCCCTCTCCAGGTTTGTTCTCCCGCTGTACCACTAGGTGGGCCAAAGCTACACGGGTGAGAGTCCCACCTCTCCCGCGGGACACGGGCAGGGCAGGTGGCTCTGCCTCATCCCGGTGGCCGGGGGACAGGAGATGGAGGAAAGGAGCAGGAAGAGGTGGCAGAGAGCCCCAAATCCCTCCTCGAGTCTCGCTGTCTTTCAGGCCCTATCAGGAGAGGTGTCCTGTCCTAAAGAAGTGACCATCCCAGGGAGAGGAATGCAGCTGGCACAAAGGCACGTCACAAAGGCAGGAGCAGAGCCACCACCACCCGTTCAAGCCCTGCCTTCGTCACCTACTGCCCTCCTAAAGCAGCTCCCTGGTGGCCAGGACGTGTTTGTCAGAGCCTGGAATGGAAGGAAGGCTCAGCAGAGGCGCCTGTGGAAAAAACTGGGGGCACACAAAACACGAGAGGGAATAACAACATCCTCCTCAAAATAACATTTTTCCCACCCAGGGTGAGGTGGCAGAAAAGTAGAAGCCTGTACATCAAATTCCGAAGGAAAGGGTCACCACCCGCGGCAGATCCGCTCCGTTCTGCCAAAGGTCTGGGGCACCCCAGTGCAGCTCTTTGGGTGCTCTGCCTCCATTCAGCTGAAAGATGCGATCCCTCCTGCCCTCCTGGGGACATTCCAGCACTGGATTTTGTGCTTTTATCCTTCCTCCACTTCCCTTAGGAGCCCTGGGATCACAGGACAACACACTCACACAGAAATTTTTAAATGGGAATCCAGGAGCAGCCAAAATTCCAGTCACACATGGAATAACCTGGACACATGGCGGCCACAGCCAGAGGTGTTTCAGGCAATGTCAAATGTCTGCTGTTCCCTTTCATGTCTGCTGCCCCCTCCCAGCTGAGGGCGTCTCTTTGAAGAGCTGAGAAACGCGCCCGAATTTGCCCCTGATTTGCTCAGTGCTATCAATGCCTCTTCGGGGCCCAGGGAAGGGACGATGGCCTGTGGGCATCTCAGCCAGCTCCAGCTCTCTGGAGATGAGCCCAGAGCAGATCCCAAACACAGGAATGCAGCTCCAGGAGGACCTCACGCCACCTCCACAGGCCGGTGTCTGCACTGGGATGAGTTTCTAGGGTCTCCGTGACTCCGGGGGCAGCCAAGGAGGGTTGGACAGGGGGAGGTGGCAAAGTGGAATCCTTTTAGTGAAAAACCCCATCTCCAGCGTGGGGCCAAGCTCCACGTCTGGGCAGCAGCTACAGCCAAACCGGCTGGGCCTGTCTTGACGAGGGGACACGAATTTGTCACCACAAGCCACCTTGTCACCAGTTCTGCCCCTGAGTCACACCACGAGCCAGGTGCTGCCTATCTCCTGCCTCGTTCCCCACACTGACGAGGTGGATATCGACCCAAATCGTCACTCTTTGTGCTGCTGTGACTCCTGGATGTGGGGATGGCACGGCTGAGATGGATCTCAGTCTTCAGGGACATTAGAAGTGTAAAAAGGGAAGCAGAATGATGTGGCACAAGTGAACAGGCCCATGACAAAGCCTGGCCTCCAGCACCCCAGCTCCCAGGAATCCAGAATCCCAGCATTTGGATAATTTCCCCTCAATAAGACAGAAGAGGTCGAGTTATGTTTTGGTATCTGGGTCTCTCACGTGCTCTGGGTGTTCTGCTCCAGGGCTGGCTTTGGGAAGGGTTGCAGAGCTGCCTGGTGGGGGTTTACTGGTGCTCCCAGTGCTCCCAGTGAGCCTCCCAGTGGCCTTCTGGGCACAGCAGGAAAAGCAGGCTGTGCCTTTCTCCCACTGTACCATCCCTGGAGAGCAGAGGGCGATGAGTGGGGCAGAGAGTGAGTAAATTGTGAGTGGGGAGGATCAACCACAGCCCCACCAGAGCTGATTCCAGCTGAAATTTGCAGAAGCAGAAAAATAATCAGAGTTTACCAGTGGGAGTTCAGAGAGGAAACAGGGAAGGGGCGAAACGCACTGGTGTCCTCCACTAAAATTACGCAAAACCTTCTTCCCCACAAGGAGCCTTGCCTGGTTCTGGTTTGCTCTCCATGAGGGTGATGTTCCCATCCTGCAGCCATGACAAACCTCTTCCATGGAGGCCACAGCAGGAAGGAGAGCAGGAGAAGTGACACGCGGGGTATTTGAGAAGTGTGACCAATCTGGATCCCTCCAAAGCTCCCTCCTGGCCCCTCATGCCTTTCCACAGACTTCTCTGAGATGGGAGCATCGTGGATGTGCCCTTTCTGCATGTGGGTGAGTGCAGCTGTTCCCTGTGGTGGCTGCCTGCTCTGGGAGTTGCTCATGTTTCTAAATCCAGCCCTCCTGACACGCTCAAGTGGCCCCTGAAGATGCCAGCTGGGCCATCGCGGTGAGTAAGCAGGCCAGAACCAGCAATGCCTTCACAAGACATTCCAGCCCCGTGACGATGAGTCCATGTCCTCCCATCCCCTTTTCCCTGTGCCAGGGGGATAACTGAGGTTGTCCAGCTCCTCCTTTTGCAGCGGGATTATCGTGGAATTAGAGAATCCTGGTATGGTTTGGGTTGGAAGGAACCTTCAAGATCATCCCATGCCACCCCCTGCCACAGGCAGGGACACCTTCCACTATCCCAGGCTGCTCCAAGCCCTGTCCAGCCCGGCCTTGGACACTTCCAGGAGCAGTCACAGCTTCTCTGGGCAACTTTTTCCCTCAGAAATTCCCTCCAAACTCCCCGGATACTGATGAGCAAATCCAGGAGAGAAGAAGCCAAAACCACGCTGCTGTCGCTGCACTGAGGGCCAGGTCCTGCCCATCACAACGTCAGAGTGATGCACAAATATTTGGGACAACGATGGATCAGCCTGGCCCTAAATCAGCCCTCGGGAGAAAACCCTGCCGATTTGGGTGGCCAAACGCCAGCAGTGCCACCTCCCTCAGGCTATCCTGCCTCCCTGAGGCCCGTGGCAGCTTTTTCACCGATTCTGATGGCCTGCGAAATGTGGCCCTCGGAGGTTCAGAAGTAACGCTGCTCATAGATAACCAATCCCCAGGAGCGTTCCTGGGGCTGGGAATAACCATTCCACACCCCAGTACCTTTTTATCAGCGTCATTAAAAGCTGCTGGCGTCAGAGCGAGCAGCGGTGCGGGAACCCACCCCGTCCCGGGTGTGTGTGTGTGTGTGTGTGTGCCTCTGACAAAGTGGATTATCTCCATCCTCCCCGAGCAGCAGCTGCAGAGCAAAGAGGAAAAGGGAGAGTGGCTGAATTTGTACCTTCAGGTAAAGTTGCCTGGTGCTTCCTGGAGGGAGGGGCAGAGGCTTTGCGGGATGTTTAAAGCTCTCCCCCAGGAACAAAAGGAGGGGAGATTAGCTCGAGCCCTGGAAGGGAGGTGTGTCCTGCCCCCTCCTCCGCCCCGCTCTGCCGGGACCCCCACGCCCAGGCTGGGAGTGTGTGTGAGTGTGTGAGAGTGTGAGAGTGAGTGTGTGAGTGTGTGTGTGTCTGAGTGTGTGAGTGTGAGAGTGTGTGTGTGTGTGAGTGTGTGTGAGTGTGTGTGAGTGTGTGTGAGTGTGAGTGTGTGAGTGTGTGTG
>NW_024581137.1:56881983-57062361 GCF_017639235.1 Corvus kubaryi | reverse complement strand
AAAATAATAATTTTTAAAAGAAAAGGGAAAAAAAAAAACTTTCGCACTTTTTTCCTTTTTTCCTTTTTTTTTTTTTTTTTTTTTTTGCATTTTATTAGCTTCGACCCAGGGAGTGAAATCCGGGCAGGTTGTTATAGCTACCCAAATCCACAGGGGTCCCCCCTGTCTATTTAAACCCCCTAAATCTTCCTTCCCCTTTTTAAAACTACATTTTATCCCTTGGCTTGTGGGCCAACGTGCCCCCTAATGAGTATTAAAACACTATCTCCTCGCAATTAGCTCATTCCTGACTTCACGCTCCTGATTGACAGAACAAGCCAAAGCATCAGAATTCTCCCTTTGGCAATAAGTGCTGATTGGGTCCTTTTTAAGAGAGCTACTTCAAACTTTTTTTTTTTTTCCTTCTTCTTCTTCTTTTTTTTTTTTTTTTTTTTTTTTTTTTTTTATTTTTTTTAATATTTTCCTTCAGTGTCTTGGCTGAGAGAAGAGTTTTTTACCTCTCTGAGATTTTTTTTTTTCCTTGAGAGTAGTAGAGGAAGCAAGAGAGGATTTACCTGGTCGGGTTTGAGTTCACTTCATTTGACTTTTTTTTTTTTTTAAATTATTGTTAGTATTATTATTATTATTATTATTATTAAAATAATCATCCTGCCTCAGAAGAAAGGAAGGTTTTTGGCAACTCTGGTTAAAAAAAAAAAAAAAAAGAAAGACAACTTTTCATCAATGGCCTCTTTTGGATATTTCCTGTTTCTTTGTGGGTTGAGTCAGGCTCTGTCAAGTTACCCAATCTGGTGGTAAGTTTTATTCTTCTTCTTCTATTTTTTTTTCGCTCATTTTCATTTATTTTTCCCCTCCTCTGTTTTCTCTGCAACCCCTGCGCTTAAGATGACTTGAAATTCTCCTTTCGTTGCCACTCAGCTAAAGAGGTGGGATTGTTCCAGCGCCAGCAAGTTCTTAGAACCTGCATTTCACCTCTTTTATTTATGCATTCACTTTGTTTATTTTGACTGGGTTATACCTGATCTCTCCTTCTCCTACTGTAAAAGAGAGAGAGCGAGAGGGAGCGATCGGAAAGTTATTTTTTTTTTCCTGAGTGCTTTGATCCTCTCCTGTGAAGAACAAAAGGCGCTGCCTGAATTAAAGAGATAATGGTACAAGTTGACATGAGCATTTCAAGGTGACTTCGAGCTAGTCAGGTGGAAGGAAGGGGGGGAAAGGAGGAAAACTTTTGGGTGGTTTGGGGTTTTTCCCCCCCCCTTTCCCTTTAAGGAATATTGAGGGGTAAATTTAAAAATTTAAAAAACAGCGGGGGGGGGGGGGGGGAATGGGAAGAAAGAGAAAGGAGGTGAGGGCTCCACAACCTGGGCTGTGGGGAGGCAGAGCAGGGAGCAGGGACGGGGCTGCGGGAGATGTTCCCGGCGCAAACCCCGCGGGTCCTGCGCGCCCCTTGCCCCGGGATGCGGCACTTTTTGGGGGGTCGCCGCTCCCGGGTTTTCGCCTTCTCCGCGCTTTGCACCCTACGCCTTTAAGAGCCTTTTCTCGCTCGCTCCCCCACGAAAAGCAAATGGTGCTGGGCAAGGCATGTAACTGCACGATCTGCTCTAATTACCCCGCGGAGGTAATTGGGCTCAGGGAAGCCCTCGCGCAGGGAGGCTCCAGCTCCGCAGGGTTCCGCGGGCTGAGCCGGGGGGCTCCGCGCCCGCGCTGCGGACAGCTCCGAAGCGGCCCCCCTCCCCCCCCAAAAAAAATCATCACCGTCCTCCTAATTAATTTTTAAAGTGCGTTCAATCCTTGCTCCCCCCCCCCTTCCCCACCCCGCGGGTGCGGGGATCCGCGGTGCCCCCCTGCCCGGCGGTGCAGAGGTGAGGGTGTTGAAGGCAGCAGCCTCTCCAACTATTTCAGGTATGTCTGAAAGCAGGGAATTCGTTGGGATGGGAGAAAAAGCAATAAAATGCAAATGTGTTCCTGGGAAGACAGGCAGCGAGAGCACCTGGACGGGAGTCATTAAAAAGCAATCTTTTATTCCCAGCCACCATCTAACTTATAATTAGGAACTCTGCTTGCATTCCTGATTGGAGAAGGAAACGCATTCCTCTAATACCGACATAAATATTCGCTTGTCACCCGCCGAGGGGAGCGCGGTCCCGGCCCCCCGGTCCCCCCCGTCCCCCCGGTCCCCCCTGTCCCCGCCGCTCCCGGAGCTGCGGGAGACGCGGCTGTCCGAGGGGGAAAAGGCTGGGAAAAAGGAGCTGGAAAGAGGGGCAGGAGTTCTCTTTCCAAGCCGGGGCATCAGGTGTGTGCCGGGGGGGGGCGGCAGCGGCGGCACTTCGGGGTTCGGGGGTGGTTTTTTCCCCGTCCTTTGCCGGTGCCAAGCAGCGGTTTCAGACGTTTCTTTCGCAAGGAGAAAGCCCCCTTAGGCCATGGAAATGCAAAGGAGGGTTTGGTTGGGGTGGGGGAGTCGCAGGAGAGGCCGGGAGCTGTTGCATTGGCTGCCGAAATTCCCTCTCGCCCTCCCACCCCTTTCCCTCTTTATTTATCCTCAACCTTTCCCTCTTTATTTATCCCCAAGCGAGATATAAACCCACGGCCACCCCCGTGGCTGGAGATGGGGAGCAGCCCTGGAAATGTGGGGAATTGGGGCCTGGAGATGGCACAGGGGACCCCGGGATGCACGTCCCAATAACGGGAGGGGAGTTCCTTTCCTCCTAGGCCAGCCCAGCTGCTCCCAAATTTAGCGAATCGACCGTGCTGCTTTATTTGATTTTAATTTAATTTCGTTCCGCTCGTTCTTTTGTTTTGTTGTTGTTGTTTTTCTTCTTTTGGAAGAGAGGACGGGGAGTTTTTTAGTCTGGTCATGCAAGCAGCAAACATCCCATCCTAAACCGTCTCTGTTTAAAGCCTCCCCTCTACCAGCTCGTGGTGATTTGGGTGTTTACAGCAGAAAATCTCTCATTTCCCACCCCCCAATTGTGCCCCCTCCCCACTAATTGTGTCTAATTAAAGCATCAACTCATCCTAAAGCACGGGGCTGTGGATATTTACACTTTGAGAAAATCGGTGCCAAAGCAGGGACTGAGAAATTACATTTTCCTGTGTGTTTCGGTTAATTATTGTCCCAAAATTCGGGGAAATGTAAATTTTTCAGGGGGGAACAAGTGTTGCTGTAAGTTCTGTCTACCTCTCGCAGCTTCTTTTTTTTGGCTGAGCTGTTTAAATTGCTGCTCCCACGGTGGCGTGGGGGCACCTGTTTAAATCAGACCGAGCAGATTCCCAGATTCCTGGGAGCTTCGGGAAAAGTTCAGTGGAGGAGAAGGGAAAGGATCCCTTGGAGCAGCGATGCTCCCACCCTCCATCCGTGATGATGCTGGGGCGGGGGGGAGGCTCCGTGAGTTCCTCAAAACCAGCAAATAATGCATTTACAGGCTGGGATAAAAGGGGCTTTGGAAAGAATGGTTTAAAAATAATCAAAGAAAAGGGACTGATTCCCACTGGAATTGATGAGCCAGGTTTTAGGGATGTACTGGTGGGATTTCCTGTGCCACAGGAGCCGCCCGGGACCTTCTCCAGTGCAGTGCAGTACTGAGCTGTTCAACCTAGAGCAGCTCCAGGGAGCAGCAACAGGCTCTTCCACACCCAGGGGGCCAGATTAACAGCAAAAATCAGATGGTTTTCGGGTTTTGCTTCTTTTTAAGATGTTAGTGCTGTTCATTTCTTGGTTTGTTAAAACAAAAATTTAAAAAAGGAGAGATTGGAATGAGCGAAGGAAGGCTGAGGGAATTCCGAGCAGAATTCATGGCTAAGGGGGGATTAAATGTAACCTGTTCACTGTCCTGGGGGAGTCTGGGGTCCTTGTGGAGTCACAGGAGCAGCACGAACAGAATTTAAACTTTTTCCAGCTGACTTGCACTGCCTTAACCGACTCCGCATGGAATGGGAAAAAAAGACTTTAATTTTATTTACTTTATTTTGTTAATCAGTGCTAAGTGGCCTGGCTTGGTCTGAACACAGCCAGTGGGCAGAAATGATTCGGAAGGGAGAAGGGTTGGATTCAGGAGGGGAAAAAAAACCAGCAATAAAAATTAACACAGGACTTCCATGATGGGAATCTTAACCTCCTGCAGCCCAGGATGCTGCTCCTGGCATAGATGATCCCAGGAGAGGCTCTCTGGGCTGAATGAGAAGTAGAGGGAGACCCCTTTGCTGTAGGAGAAGCTAACTGGCATCGTTTTTCCTGAGTGTGAGGCAGCTTGGGATGTGTGTGGTTGAATTGTGCGCTGGGAGAGGGATGGGAAGGGGAGTTCAAGTGGAGCAACAGGCTCTGGCTGGGATTTGGGGTGGTGGCATCGCTCTGGGCAGTGGTGTCTGTCCCTTCCTGTGTCCTGCTGGGGCTCCTGTCCCCTGTGCTGCTCTCGCCATTCCTGTGTCACACCCAGAGTGGGGTGGGCTGGGATCAGCCCCGTGGAAAACTGGGCGAGGAGAGGAGCTGTAATCACTGATAGCACAGTGAACGGTGCTCCTGAGGGTGCCAGGCCTTTGGAAGGGGATGTGGAGGATGTGGGGATGTGTGTGGGGATATTTCCCTGCCCGTGGCCTGGCTTTGCTCCTGTTCCCCAGCACTGGCCACAGCAGCTCCATCGATTTCCTCATCCATGGAGGATAAGCCTGGCACAGCTGTGGTGTCCTGCAGGATCCCCTTTCCGTGAGAGCTGGGAAAAGGGATCTGACAGCTCTTTCCATCTGTATTTTGTGCAGTTCAGGAAATGTAACCCCAGTGGCGTCACTCCAGCAGTGCTCAGGTGCTACACCCGAGCCTGTCCCTGTTCCGTGGCATCACCACAGCAGCAGCAGGGCAGGGATGAACTCCTGTTGTGCTCTCTGGTCTCTTCTGGGGTCTGTTCCCCTCAACATGGGCTTTAAAGTGAGCGAAAGCCAGGCCAGGCTCTGCATGCCATGAGAAGCCCAACCCTTGCCTGCTGCAAGCCCTGCAGAACCAAACCGAGCCCTGGCAGCTGCGCTCTTGGGAAAGCAGAGCTTGGTTTGAGAGGGGAGAAGATCATCCCTCGCTAGCCAGCAGGGAGGCAGAGCCCTGGGAGGTCACTGGAGGGACAGCCTGGGCTGTGGGTGCTGGCAGCAGGGCTCCTAAGCCATCTCTAGAGCTCAGAGGTGTGAGCTGCATCCCCACTTCTCCGCTTGATTGGCCGGGGTGAGGTGCTGGAATTCATCTCCATCTCCTCGCCTCCTGCAGCGGGTTGTGGTGTGAGGTTAAAATCCGCCAGTGTAGCAGTGCAGTCCCTCTGCATCCATCCATCCATCCATCCATCCATCCATCCATCCCTCTCCCCACCCTTCTCCCACTCCTTGGAATTGCCTTTATGTGCCTGTACCTGTGTTACAGCAGCAGCTGACACAGCCCTGATTCTCCAGGCAGGGAATAATCATGGAATGATGGTGTAGGCTGCTCTCAGTTTGGCTCCCCCCCAGTTTGGCTTTTCTGGATGTGGGGTGGCTGGTTGGCATCCAAGCAGCAGCAGAGTGGAGGGAAAAGGGCCAAAGGGATCTTTCTGTGTAGATCCAGGTGGTAAAAACCTCGCTCCATGCAGGGAATGCTGTGTGCAAAGGGGAAGGGGAATCATTTTCCACCTCCATCTTTCAGCTGGGACTGAAGGAACAAACTCTGGTGGTGTTTGTGTTGTTCCTGGCATAGCCCAGTTGCAGAGGAGCTGGTGAGGTTAAATGACTGGACCAAGATCACACCAGGAGGTTTTTTCGCAGCAGGAACTGAAAATTTTGCAAGGTCTCAGCAAGAAGTCCCTGTTTGAAACACGGGGAGGGCTGGGACTTTCCCAGAGAGCCTGGTGTGTGCTAAAGAAAATCCCAAATCCCTCATCTACTCAGATTTCAGACTCATTTTATTAAGTTGTGTTGTTCTGCTACATATTAATTGATTTTTTTTTCCATTTTAAGAGGACTTTATTAGATAAATTAACCTGAAAAACAGCAACTTGATATTCAAAGCGTTGGCGGAAGGAGTTGCATCCAAAAAAAAAGCTTTTCCTAACTAAAATGAGGAAAAGTGAATCATTTTGCTCCCCAGCTGTTTCCAGGTAACCCTGGAGGTGAAACCTGTCCTTTGCAGACATTGGAGCACCTCTAAGAATTCTCACTGGGAAAGTTTTGAGCACTTGGAATAGTTTGGGTTGGAAGGAGCCTTTTAAAGGTCACCTGCAGTGAGCAGGGACATCTTCAACCAGAGTAGCTGGAACTGAGGGTTGGGAACTGCATTGCTTTCTGTTGGCCAAAAAAGGCTTTTTTACCATTCCTTCTAAAAGGTTCAGGCTGGAGGAGCCTTGATTTTTACCGTGGTGTCTCCTAGGAAAGGAAGTCACGGATTGCTGATTGCACCAGGGGAAGCCAGGCTGACTCGCTGGTGTCTCCATCCCAAACCTGCGGGATCCCTTTCCTGCTGGCATCCCGCTTCCTTCCAACTCAGCTCCAGCCCTGCAGCAACGCTGCTGCTTCTCCAGTCCCTGCACCAATTCCTGCATCCTTGGTGCCAAGCAGCAGCAGCAGGAGGGGATTATTCCACGTTAGGCCTCACGAGGAGCAAATATTTTTCCTTCACGCGCGTGGGAGCACAGGAAAATCCCGGCGGGATGAGCAGGGGTTGACGCTCGGCTTTGCCCTTGCCCAGCGTTCCTCGAGTTCGTGATTCAAGGCACCCAGCCGCATTTCAAAGGCTTTGTTGGGCATAATGACAGCGCTTGGCAGGCCTTGCACAAGGGTATCGCAGGGGGAATCCTGCGGGCACTGAGTCAGGGTGCTCCCTTTGGGGCCGGGCAGCTGAGCTGGGTGTGACAGCCTTGTTCGTCCCCAGGACAGACCGGTCCCACCAACATCCACGGTGAAATTCCCAGCGCAGAGCAGGGCTGGACTCGTGCTCGTGCCCTGCTTCCCCAAGAAAACCCCGTGGGGATGAAGAGTGTGGCTGGAAAGAGGGGAGGAGCATCAGGGAGGTCTGGAGGTCGTGGCTGGGAAGGAGAAGGTTCCAGAGAGGCTCCCTCTGACTTGTGGGGATGTGGAGCGTGGTGATTTCTGCCTGCTCAGGTGGTGCTGGTGCTGGGGTTAAACCCACTGGACTATGGGGGAAAGGAAGGGGAAATGGCAGGGGGGAAGCACTGGCCGGAGCACACAGGTCTTGTCCACATGCTCGGCCAAGGCGGGACTGGGCCCAGCCCCAAGGCTGCAGCAGGAGTGTCCCCAGCCCAAAAGGTCTCTCTAAACCCATCTCTGCTTTGCTGGCAGCACCAAGAGACGAAGCCCAGAGCCGAGGCAGTTCGGTGGGGCTTCATACTGAAGGGGGGGAATATCCAGGTAGGAGCCTTCCCATGGGGTATCCATCAGGGCTCTGCTGGATCAGGCCTAGGGTTGGTCTTGCAGCAAAGCCACTCCTGAAAGTGTCCATGCCAACTGTTCCCATCTATCCCGTGCCACCCATGATGCTCTTTTCCCCTTTTGTCCCTTTAAAAGCGGAAGGATTTGTTTTCAGTCTGTCTTAGCACGACCAGTAAAAATCCCATCAGTTCATAAGTTCACTCCAAATTCTACTGGAACGTGCAAAAATCACGGGGAGGGAAGGGGGACTGATGCATTAACTTCCTTGTTCTGAACTCCTAACATAGGGCACGGCTTTCAAAAGCAGCCTAGGAGCCGGGGGAGAGCGTTCTGCATCACAAAGGTGGTGTTTGTCCCTCTTCCTGGTTCCTCACCTGCATATTCACAGTCCCCTTCCCATCCGGGTGTTGCTGCTGCCCAGAGGGGGCTTTGCATTTGTAGAGACTGGGCCATCAAAGGAGTTCAAGGTGCTTTTGGTCTCCTCCTCCTCACCACAGCTTCTGTCCTGGTGTTAAGGCAGTCAGTTATGCTTCCACGGATCCAGTGATAATTATTAGCAGGGATTGCTGCTGCTCTTTCCCAAGGTGGAGATTCCCTCACGCTCTTGGTGTGAAGTGCTTTTCTCCTGTTGCACCTTTGCACTCTCAGGCTTCACCAAGGTCACATCAGAGCATGTGGCTCGTTGCCTTCTCACATCACTGGCCGTGCAAGGGATTCCAGGTTGTCTGGGTTGGTCATTTCTCCTCTCCCACTGGGTTCTATAGGCTCAGAGTGCGTTGGAGAAGGCTCAGAGAGTGCCTCAGGTGTTCCTGGAGCTCAGGGCATGGCAGACCCTCACATTTCCAGCCTGGCCTCGTGTTCATCACAGGTCTGGGAGCTTTCCTGGTTGCCAGGCACCATTCCCAGTGTCCCTAGTTCAAACCTGCCTCCCTGGAATGGCATCTAGCCCACAAGTGGAGATGGCTGGGTTCCCATCAGGAGCCCATGTGCAGGTTCTACTGCTGGGTGAGGTGTTCGGTGACATCCTGGTCATCCTCAGAGGCCTGGCAGGGATTGTACCCAATCCACTGGTGACCTGCTCCTTTCTTGGCAGCAGCTGGAGACCAGTCAGGAAAACCCCAGAGCATCTCAGCATCACTCCATGTCCATCTGCAGGCAGCTGAGCAAAGCCTTGGGGGTGGAAGTCACTTTACCCATCGCATGTCTGCAATTTCCATGTCTCCCATCGATCCAGGGGCTCTTGGCTCCTTTCTCTGAGGAGAACTGGGCACTTTTCTTCTGCTGCAATTCATATCTCAGGTGTTTGCTGGAGCTTGGCTGGTGAAATCCTCTGTGCCAGTGGAGGAGTTGAGGAGGCCAGCTCAGAGCAATGACCACCAGTGTCATCCAGGTTTAGTCAGATTATTCCCAACACAAGGAACCCCCCTTCAGAGTTTGCACATTTGCCTGTTTCCTGTCAAAATCCGTAATTCCCGTTCCCTGGCGTAATTTCACATGGCTCAAGTCAAGTAATGGACTTGTTGTCCATCATTTTCCTGTATTTTATACTCTCTTCAGTGCTCATTGGTGTATTGGAATGGGTGCAGGAGCATTTGTGGCATCCAAGCCGGTACTGAAAACCTCTAGACACCCCCCCTCCTCAGGAAACCCGTATTTTGTCCTGTCTCAGCCCAGCTGCTGAAAGTCTCGGCAGTCTGAGGATTCTGCAGCTTCCTCTGTAACCTATTTACTCCTGACTTTCATCCAGGACACTCCAGAGAACAAATGCATCTTCCTCGTGCTCTTAGACACACCCAGAGTCTCCCACCATCCCCCAACCACACCCACGAGTCAAGATTGTGGTAGAACTTTATCTCAAAACTTCATAAAGGGAGATTTGAAGTGGTTTCCCTGTGGCCCCGTCCTGACAGTCATCTTGGCAGAGGGACACGGTCGCAGATGTTTCTGCATTTCAAGAATTCCTCTGGCTTTGTTTTTCCTTTAGATCTCTGAAATCAATCCCCTTTTCCCTTTTCCCAGTCCATGCCTCCTAATTTCACTTTCCAGGTTTGTATTTCCTCTACCTCTCTGCTGGAAGACGCAGTTTCCTGGCTAAAGTTACGCACGCCCAGCTTTCCAGGGAAGTCACCATCACCCAACAGAATTCCCACTGTGGGATGGAGCAGGGAGCAAAGGCAGAGCCCATCCCCGCTGCAGCTGAGCCCGTGAAACGAATCCAAACTGCACTGGGCAGAGCAGGAGCTCCTTGTGCTTCCAGAGGGGTGCACCTTGTCTAATAGAGATATTTCCCGAGGGGTGGGGAGGCGGGAATGGAACTCCTTGAACAGTTGCCAAGCCTCCCATTCAGCTTGTGCCTCTGCCCCCACAAGAGCAACAATGGAGCCTGTTGCTAGACAGTGTTGTGTGGCATGACAGAATACAACTCTAAATCCTCGGCAGGCTGAGGGACACACTTAAGGGAGAATTCCCATTTTTTCCCGAGCCTGCTGTAGCTGGGAAGGAATGGGACGGTGTGGGCAGGTAGGACTCCATCCAAAAGCCAGTGAATGTCAGGGGAATACCAGAGGGCATCAGGTAAGATTTGCAGAATTTACTGGGAGACCCACAGCTCCTCCAGAGACACAAAAATCTGGTTAATGCTGGGTTTTGGGAGATCCATGATTGGTTTTGCAAATCTTCCTGAATATTTTGCAGTCTCTAACCAAGATTCCTTTAGAGCTAGTGGTGAGAGATGAGATGCAGCTCATCTGACATCTGTCAGACACTTACTTTGGGATGAGATGAATCCCATCCCAGCCGTGCCAGTTTCCCAGCCATTGCCTGGAAGGGGATTCTGGATGCCTGGGACAAAGATATCTCCCTTTGGATGGGTCAGTTTTGTCTTTGAATACAGTCCTAAGCCATTTTATGCCACTCCTGGGCATTTTAGGATGTACACAGAGGTGTGCAGTGCTGAAAGAGGATATTTCCTTTGGAGGACTCTTTGAGGTGAATCTTTAGTGACCAAATTACATTTGAAAAACCCTTCGCTTGAAGTCCTGGCATTGCTTTCCACAGGTGTAGAAGAACTAAGCAAAAATCCTGTATCTCAGAAGGGCGTTTGAAGGGAATTCTTGTGAAGTTTCAATTTCTTGAACGTTCTGGGAGCAGCCATCGAGGTGAATTTGATGTGGAATAAGTTGCCTTAGTGATCCAGGCCAGGAGACCTGGGTACCACACGGATCCCGTGGATTTGGGGCAGTGGTGAAGGGCCATCCTGAAGGCTCTGAGGACAGTGCCCTTCTGTGGATCACAGAACCACTGAATCCCAGAATGGTTTGGGTTGGAAGGGACTTCAGAGCCCATCCAGCCCCACCCCATGCCATGGGCAGGGACACCTTCCACTGTCCCAGGTGGTTCAGAGCCCCATCCAACCTTTTGATATATTCTGTTACTTTCCTACAGCGAAGGATTCAGGGACTGGGAAGCTCAGCCCAGCCTGTCCCCTTCCCTGGCTGGCTGGAACGAAGAGTGCTGATTTTTTTAAATCTACAGAGAAAGGAACCTGCAGCCTGATCTCCAGGCCCTGAGAGCTGCTCTGCTGCAGCAGGGCTCTGGTTGGGTCACCCCCTGGAAAGATTTGCTGCTGGAAGTGCTCAGACAAAACACGAGGCTGAGTGGGGAAGGACAGGAGGGAAGTGCAGGGCTGCTTAGACACCTAATTTGTGCTTTATGCCTCAGATTTATTGATGGCATTGCTGCAGCGTGATCAATTAGCTGATTTTATTGAGCTGCCCCTTGTCAGTGGTGGTCCATGAATATCCTCAGCTCATTCTGAGTGTGAGGAAAAGTGGATTAGCTCTGTTGCTTTTTTTGAAGTGCTTATTTCCTCTCACACGCTGCAGAGAGAACAGGCTTTTAGCAGCACAGATTTAGCTGCCTAACTCTTGGGCACCTTGGGTTAACTGAGATCCATCCCTCTGTGGGCTTGCAAAAATAGGTGTAACAGCTTCCACCACCATTAAATCCAGAAATCACCTCATCCATCCTCACGTGCTCCAGGCCGGATTAAATCTGCCTAAATCAGAATTGTGAAGAAGTCATGGATATAAGCACTCAGTTAACACTGAGTCATTGCTAACAGGAATATCATCTGGAGAAGGAAGGAGCTTACCGGATCACTGCTTTTTCCTAGCAGGATGGCTCATGGATATTAGTGGATTGATTGCAAAACCTCAAAGTCACTTGCAACAGAAGACTGAGGGCACAGTGGGAACTGGGTTTTGCCTGGGAGAGTACAGGGCCCAGACAGATGGGGCAAACAACCGAGTTGAAAGAGAATAGATAAGACACATTAGCAGAAGATTGGGGATCAGACAGGGAAATGCTAATTCAGTGGCCACTGAAACCCTCGGTGTAAGTTGCCCACAGGCATATGGGAAATCTGTGATCCAGAGGAGCATTGAGTCCATCTGTCCTGCTGACTCAGTGTGTAGTCTCGGTCTGCTGGTGAATGAAAGGGTCAAGCCCAGCCTAACACAAGGCAGGGTGTTCCCAGCACAGCTGTAGCTCCGCTAAAATTGCAGTTGTTCTGCTGACCAGAAGAGTCTCCAAATTCTAACAGAGAAACGAATTCAGGATTTGTGTAAACTGGCCTAAATTTACAGCCTCGGGTACCTTGGTGGTGTCAGCCAGCAGCAGTGAGAGCGGTGGTGCTCCTGCTGCCCCTGACACTGGGACTTGAAATGAATTGAGGAATTCTGTCCTGCAGCCAGGCTTCAGGAATGAGGGAAACCAGGCTCTTGATGAATTCTTGCAAGAGCCCAGTTTTGGCAAGCTCTGGTACCAGAAGGGCAGGGCAACATGCAAAACCTTGACTATCTAATGAACTTCAGGCTTTGTGATTAACCAGGGGGAAGAGGTAATTCAGCAGCTAAAACTCATCCTTGGGATGTGGGACCTCTGACCATATTTCTTCTCTGCCCATCACAGGCCTAAACAAACAGCTTGGGCACCTGGACAGAGGAGAATCAGAAAGGTGGGAAAAGAGGGGAGTTTCCTACAGGCTCTATCAGAGAGAGCTGCCCACATCCCGTTCCAAGGGGCAGTGTGGGGTCACTGAGCAGAGCCAGCAGGAGAAGCAGCGCCAGAGTTACCTTTGTCTCACTGGGTTTTTTTTAAAAAAACAGGTTTTGGGTGAGGATAGCAGCCAGGGCAGCTGGACATGTGTGAGTCAGCGTGGCAGAGACCACGAGTGAGGAGTTTAGGGTTGTTCCCGGTGTCGTAGAGCTGTACACACACAGCGCTGACGCACAGCAGCCCTGCTGAGCTGGGTTCATCAGCTCAGCCCTGCTGAGCTCAGAGCTGCACATCCCGTCTGAGGGAGTCATCCAAGCTCCCTTTGCAGTCCATGAGTGAGGGCTGACACTTCCTGGCTGTGACTCAGCAGCCCTATCGATGTCGATCTCGGGAGGAAAGGATCTCTCTCTGTCAGGGATCAACAGAACCAAGATGACCAGTTGGGAGCCTGACTCCTGCATCAGCAAGGTTAGGTCAGGTGATTTAATTCCATTGTGCCCAAATCCTTAAGCTCATCCTGCCCTCAGTTCCCCTGGACAAGGAATTTGTATTTGTGCAAAAGTCTCTTGGTTTTGGCTTCTGGGGTGTTTCAGTGCAAAAGGTGATTCAAGACAAGTGCTCTTGCAGGAGCATTATTTGTCAAAGATTCAGTCATTTGGATGGATTTTTTGTAACCATAGTCAGCTGCCAGGTGGAGGCACCTTGACAGAGACCACCACCTTCAAAGCCAACTGTGATTCTGATTCTGGAATCCCTGCAGCAGGGCTCACCAGCTCCTGTTGTCTTCTGAGCTTCACGTTTTCACGGTTCTGCTGACCTCGCTGATAAGATCTGTACAATTTTATTCATACAGCTTGTGCTGTCTGGTCCTCGAATTCCCAGACTGTTTCTGATACTGTGAATGAGGAAGAGCTGGGTTTATCTCAAATTTCCTTGATCTTAGAGATGTCAGGAAAGGTACCTGGGATTTTCTTTGATGCCAGAAGAATACAGTGGCATTGATATAATGGAAGAGTGAGGGAAGTGATGTGAAGTCTAAACTGACTACAGGTCTCTACATAAAACTGTCTGGGTGCTTAGTTAGGCATGAACTTAGCCTTGGGCACTGCTGTGCTAAGTTAGACTTTATTAGTAATCTTAGGAAAGAATAGATGGAGACACCTCAGGTGTAATTTGTGTAATTTTCAGCCATGTTGACCTTTTTCTGTGAAATTCAGGCTTTTCCAAAGTGTTTTTATGCAGACCTGTAGTTGCTTGTGCAAAGGGACTGATGTCCTTCAGGCTCCAGAGGGGGAACCAGGCTGGGGGCAAGGAGGGGCTCATGGAAGGGCTCTCAGCTCCACTGCTGCTCTAATCCATCTCTCAGAACTAGTTTCTGCATGAGCCAAGGTTTAAGCAATCCTGCTGCCTGTTTGTCCCTGTAATGACATTGAAACCCCTTGGCCCAATGAGCTTCTTTTGGCAGAGGTTCTGAAAAAGATTCGATACCCACAGGTCTCACAAAAATGGGCAGTTAAATGGGGTAGAAATGTGAGCAGTGTCCTCACAGGGGCTGAAGGGTGTGAGCAGTGTGTGTGTGCGCATCCATGTTCCCTGGACATCCTGAATCCAGACAAAAGAGTCAGTGCTCACCAGTTTCAGCGCCCACAGAGTAACTCCTCGTTCCGTTTTTTGTTTTCTTCAATTCATCTTCTGTTTCATAGAATTACAGGGCACAGAATGCTTTGGGTTGGAAGGGACCTCTGAGGTCATCCAGTTCCAACCCTCTGTGATGGGCAGGGATGTCATTCACTGCTTCAGGTTCCTCAGGGTCCCATCCAACCTGGCCTTGGACACTTCCAGGGATAGGGCATCCACAAGCTGATCCAGTGCTTCACCACCTTCTGAGTGAAGAACTTGGTCCTAAGATCTCATTTAGTTAAAACTGTTTCCTTTGTCTAATCCCTATCTGCCCACGTATAAAATCCCTCTCCCTCTTTTTTTTTTATAAGCCCCCTTTAATTACTGGAAGGCCACAATGAGGTCTTCCCAGTTCTCCAGGATGAACAGTCCCAACTCTCTCGGCCTTTGTAGGACCATTGCTGCAGCCCTCTGATCATCAGAGGGTTTCTTCCCCCTTCCTTCTCATTCTGAGATGTGATTTATGGGAGGAGTGGGCCATGCCACCAATCTCCTCATTGCTTTGTATGGCTGAGGAAGGGATGAAGTGAAGGAACCTCCTCATTTGATTTAAGGAGGAGGAAGGACTCCAGTGCTTTGGAGGTCCATGGTTCCCATGCTGGATGTCACCCACTTGCCTGGTGGATTGGTGCTGGCAGCTCCCAGAGACGTGTCCTAGAAAAGCCCAGTGAACACCTTCTGTGAGGATTCTTTGGAGAGAAGAAGTATTCATTATGGAGGAAGGTAGCTAAATACATATATAATACACATGCCTATGTGTATATGCATAGGTAGATCACATATCCCTCTTCTTAGCTTTGGCTTCTGCTCCCAAACCAGCTGGAACTCAAAGAAAACCTTCCTTTGACTGTAGCAGACTTTGGGACAGCCTATTCGTCTTGTGCCTGGGACTCTTGAGATCCTTCAGGAACCCACAGGTTGCTTCATACCTTGATTCTGGGCCAGGAAAGTGCTGCTTTGGAGCAATTCCTTTGTCTCATGTCTTAAGACTCCGAGCTCCTTTAGGTCTTGATCCTTCCAGTTGCTTCACCCTTTGATTCTGGGCCAGAAAAGTGCCATGTTTGCTTTGTGTTTATCCTTAAATACCGGGGCAGTTCTGTGCATTTTCTGTGCCCGGGCACCGGGCTGGGTCGCACGGGTTGAGATGAAGCCTGGGAGCAGGGAGAGTCTTTCCTGTGGTGGGCTGATACACACACACGTTATTATCCATGCTATCAGGGACATACAGCAATAATGTATGGAAATTACAGGCATATCTCAGTCCCATCTCCCCTATCCCAGTGCAGGGGAGAGAAGGAGCCTGGTTAAGGCTTGTACATATCTGACAACGTGCAGCAAAACTTGGCTTGGAGCTGGATGGGGTTTTGGGGCATGCAAAGGCAGAATTGCAGAACTTCGGTGTGTATCCTTCAGAACTCGCAAAATCCACCCGTGCACTGCGGATCCTGGTCTGCACCCCGCTCTCAGCGGTGACGGGTGTTGAGAGCTCCGAGCTCCACAGGTTCCTGGCTGAATCCCCAGCGTTGGCCAAGCCTCAATCAATGTGAATAATTGATTTGGTAGTTCTGGGGGATGGCATAATCCACTGGCGAGGGCGTGCTGCTGAGATTTGGGAAACTTGGGTTCAAAACCCTGCTCCGAATGGAGCAGAGGAAACTTGTAAAGCTCATTTTCCCATCCCATGGGTAGGTGCCATAACCACTGAATTGCTGACTCTGAGTATAAAGGGGACATTGCGTCCTCCAACTTCACTTTGGGAATGGCACCTTAGGGGATGGGCACCTGAACAAATTACCACGAGGTAAGTTAGGGTGTGAACTCATCAGATGCCAGTTTTTCTGTGGTAACTGCCCGTGTGAATGCTCCTTCCCTGCAATAAACACGAGATGGTTCATATTTACCAGGGGGTAAGAACGTTCACATGGGTGTTCACATGGCTCACACCCTGGTTTGACTCCCAGTAACTTGGGCCTGTGCCTCTAACCTCAGTACCCTTGAAAAGCCATCCCAAAAAATAAAAATCAAACTCCTCTGCTTTACATAAACCACAATTTTGCCATTTCTCCATTTCAAATTACAATTATTTCAGTTCATCCTTGGTTTGCCAGAAAGGATTTGCTGAGATTGACTCCACTGCACTGTTTTGGCAGAGAACTTGAGGTCTTTGCGGTCCTGGTGGCCAGGATCAGCCAACAAGGGCAGATAGTCTACAGACACCACACCAGCTTTGCTTGCCTCATAGTCAGAGACCTTCTGGGCACTAACAGAATATTAATATTCCTGTTTCTCACAGCCAGCTCCCGAGCCCTGAAGAGATTTAAACATGTGGAGATATGAAGTCAGGCACATAAAACGCTCTTTAGCCAGTGTGGTGTGGTTGTGGGATGAGCAAGCTCCCAGGTTGCCTTGAGGTCACCGGGTGCCTTTCCAAGTGCTCTCCATAGACCTGGGAAATGGCCACAAAGTGTTCAGGAGGGAAGACCTTGATTTTCTGAAGGAAAGACCTTGGAATAGTGGTCTGTGAGTCTTCCATTGCTGCACAGATAGAAACCTTGCCTAGGAGCAGGCACAGCATAACTGTGCAGGAGCTCAAGGACAGAGCAAGGGAAAATGCCTTTAAAATATTCCAAGAACTGGACTGAATGTTCCAGTCAAAAAAAATACCCACAAAACCAACAACCCACTTGCTTATGGGCTGGGACTTTGTCTCATGATGATCCCAAAGGCTGACTCAAGTTATCTGAGGCATCTCCTTTCAAGCGAACATGGGGAAGATTCAATTCATCCTGGAGGAAGCATTCCAGCAACTGGGGACAGCTCTGCTTTGAAAGCAGGGTTTTCTCGGAATGCTGGAGCACTCCTTCTGTCTCCAAGCACACAAGGAGTTGTATCTGTGCTCTGTTGGGTGACAGAACCTCCCCTAAGAGACCTCTGGACCAAATTCACTCACTTTATTTTAGCCATGTAATGGTCAGCTATCTGAGCCAACCATCTTAGAAAGTTGGGCACCTTCTGAGGGCGATTCATCCTTCCTGAGATTGGGATCTTTCGAGTGGATGTGATGAATCACTGTCTGGAGTTGCCTGTCTTTCTCCATCCACTCTAGAGACAGCCTAAACACCTCCCTTTTAGACAGGTAAAGTTGGGAGGGATGACTGGGTGCCTGAACACCCCACAAATATCATTGATGTGATGCCAGTTGGTGTCTGGGAGGATTTTATCCCTATTTTAAGAGAGGCTGATGAGAAACCTGAAGTGTTTGTCAGGTCCTTGACCTTCCTTGTTGATTTTGCCTGGAGAAAAGAGGTAAAAGACCCAAATCTTCTTCAGACTCTTTCAATTTAAACACAGTATTTTTCAGTACATTTTTTTCCAGGCAATATTTGCAGAGTTATTACAAATATTCAGGATTGTTGTAGTCAATAACAAGGGTATTTTGGGACTTTTATTTCTGGGCTTAAGGTGATATGTAGCTATTGAAGACCAGAGTAAGATTTTTGCAAGGAATGAAGTTCCACAAACATCCTGTGTGGTGCACTTAACAGTTTTTTTCTGGAGCAGCTGGTCCTGGCCACTCTAGGAAAGGGTTGCTGACCTCAGGTCTGCTAAGTCACATTTTTCTTTAGGACTGGAGCATTGTTACCAGACCTGTATAACCATTTATGGCTGTGATGGGGACAACCAAGACCTTGTAGAGAAAACAGAAGCAGTTTTTCATCACTTCACCCTTCAGAGGGCAGCTCATGGTTTGTAACCGGCCAGTGGCTTGGTGGAACTTTTGACTGGTTTGGGGAAATGCTGAGTTGCTGACCGTGTTCATTAACTACAGAATCACAGAAATAACAGAAACATAGGAGGGGTTTAATTGGAAGGGACCTCGAAGATCATCTTATTCCAATCTCTGCCATGGGCAGGGACATCTTCCACTCTCCCAGGCTGCTCCAAGCCCCGTCCAACCTGGCCTTGGGCACTGCCAGGGATCCAGGGACAGCCACAGCTGCTCTCAGAACCTGTTCCAGGGCCTCACCACCCTCATGGCTAAGAATTTCTTCCCAATATCTCATCTAAATCTCTTCTCTTTTAGTTTAAAACCAAGCTGAGAGGTGTTTTAGAAACCTCTTCCTCTGAACTCGCTGTTGCATATTTTTTGTGTGTGCATGGCTCAGGAGAAGGATGCGATTCATCGTGGCAAGCTTTTGTCATCCAGAATTAAACATCTGGTTTATAACTTCCAGGTAGAATCCTTTTTCAGGGACTAACTCCCTGAGGGCAGTTCAACCCCACCTATTCTAGGCGTCTATCTTAGGACAGAGCAAGTTGCTCTTCTTCAGTCCTAGTGATTCTGTTATGAGGTCAGAGAGGTTTTGGGTGATGTCATTAACTGAATTCCTAACTTTTAGGTGTTCCAGAGAGATTAGATGAACTCCAATGAACATTGGTTTCTGCCATAAGCATGTGTGAAATTCCAGTCCTGGTGAATCCAGAGGGTTTTTTTCTTTTGCAAATCGATTGAAGTCCTGCAGCCTTGAGAACCTGTTTGAGGCTGGAATGGTGTGAGCTGCCACAGCTCCATAGCCTGGAGGATGGGGACAGCAGGTGACAAATGTCACACTAAGGATATTACAGTGCAGAGATGAACCCTGAGCTCGTTGTTGCTGAGGAAGCTGTGGGAGCTTCTTGCACAGAGTTGTGGCTTGAGAAGTTTGCTAGTACCTACACATCCTCCCAAAATCTAATTGTGCTAATCCTGCAGCAACCCTGACTCCAGAGGACTTTCTAGCCACGCTGTGGAAGCTTCCTTCTTGCTCTGCTCTGATGCAAACCTCTCTAGTGAGAAAGTCTCTGTCTCCAGACTGATTTCATAAGAGCAAGGCCTTGGTGTCTCATCAGGCTTTTGTGGAAGTGTGTTCAGGGGAGGCAGCCTGGAAACAGGGAGGTTTCCCCAGAGCATCCTTAGCAAATGAGGGATGTCATCACAACTCACGTGGCTTTGCAGAGTGTGGGTCTGGTCTCCAGTGACCTCTAGAATTCCATGGCAATTTGTTTTTTAGGAGGATTATCCCATTCTTACCCTTATGGCAAAAGTGATTACACCTGAGTTTCCAAGTTAACACAGAGTTTCAGCTCTGCGAAATTGAAACAGAATTGACCTCATTTTTCTCCAGTTGAAACATCCATCTGCTTTCCTGTAACTCCGCAATGTCTGAACACCTTTTCCTTTCCTTTTCTTTTCTTTTGTTCCCCCTGGGATTTAAGAAACTCCTTCATTTGTTGGTGCAGTGCAATCCATGCCTTATTTAGGAAGTCACAGGGAGTGGTGGGAGTAGCAAGCTCAGCTCTCCGGCATAAAACAGGTCCGTATTTCCAGGGCTTTCTTATAAATGCTGAGATCTTGATCCCAGAGGTGACTGGGGTCCCCTGCAGTCCTGCATGGATAGGGTTTAATTGCCAAATATTCTGTGTACAGTGGATTCAGTAAAGGCAGAAGGACATTTTTGTAGGCAGACACCTGTGTTTGTCTCTGTGCAGTGAGTCCCATCGTGAGAAATTCCAGCATTGGTGATTGATGGTTCGACCCATTTGAAAGTGGGTCTGGGGTGTAAAGGTCTGTGGGCTCATTTTTTAGGATTGCAGTGGGCATTCCACCATGTTTTCCCCTATTCACCCAAACAAGTGGGGCTGAAATGCATTTTTGGGGAAGAGCTTTGAGCTGAGATCTTGAAGACGTCACCAGGGTGGGCGAATCCATCCTTTCTCTTGAGGGATTTGGCCGGTCGGGGATTCATCGACTTCACCACACTTCAGGTCTACTTCTGAGCTGAGTCTGGCTGGTTTCAGTGAACCATCACTGGTTCCCATTTCACTTCCAAATTAGAAAAAGTGCTTCCAATTATCTGGGTGGGAGTTTGTCACTCCAAGAGTACTTGGAGTAGATAATTTCAGGAGTGTCCTATGGGCCCCATGGATCACGAGGCGTTCCTGTGTTCTGCCCTGGGCTGGTGAGGTGAGCAGGACTCTGCTTGTGGTCATAACGCTGCTGATCACGTCTGCCTTGGTAGCAGACAGCAGAGGTGGGATGGGAAGAGTAAAATTCTCAGCATCTCTCTTGAAAGTTGTGTCTTAGAACAACAAAGAGATCGAGTTTGTGACTAAGACCTGACTTAGATGTGACTGGACTGTCATAGTAACTATGAGTCAGGACCTTTGGTGACATTCAGAATGAAAAGTCCTATTAACCTACCTAAAAACAGATTAATTTGTGAGAAATAAATGCCTTTTATTGTTTTCTATTCAGCATGGTTCTGTTATAAGGGATGCTGGCTGCCTCTGGTGAAACAGATTTGCTGCTCTTTGATACAAGCAGCTCTTAATGCTTTCATCTGGAAAAAGATAAAGGAATTTAAGGGTTTTTTTATTGTTACCACTGTTAGATTTGTACAAAATGGAGGGGTTGTGGAGCAATACTGATGTCCACCATGTCACAGCACCTCCCAGCATGGAGGGGCATCGCTGTGACCTCTCCCTCTCCTTAACACAACTTTCAGCCAATTTTGTACTGCCTGAGGCTTTAGGAGAAATTAGAATCCAAGTCTGAGGGTTTGCCTGTGTGTGGAAGTTCTAGCAAATTAAACTCCTGATCGAGTTTCTGCGGTGCAACAAGTTACCACACATCAGCTGACCCTTGGTACCTGTCTGTGTGCTCACAGCTCGCCTGCAGCAAGTGAGGTAATTAGACTTTGCTTACCCACAATAAAAAAGGGTTAATTTAAATCACATTCGCCAGCATTTGCTGTAGGCTAGGGATTCACATATGTAGGATTGCTGTGGGTCAGCTAGCACTAGGCAGTAATTTGAGCTCCGCTCGCTTGACCATGAGATTGAGCCCTAAGTGGAGACGGGGATTTATCGTGCGGCGGTGTCTGAGCACTGATTCCTTCAGGACATGCTCCAGGACATCCACTCTCAGACATCTGCAACAGAGACATCTTTTCCTGTCTCCTCTGTGGTCGATAAGGAGGAGAAATGAGTGATTGGTAGTGGGACGGGATTCTCAGCCTGAAGATGTTAAAAAAACGGAGTGAAAACACGTTGAACTGTGCCCTCAAATGGTGCTTCTCGATTCTCTTAATTGCTGAGAGGCAAAGCTGGATGACTTGCTCAGGTGGAGACCACTCCATGCCTGCTGGAGGCCATCAGCTGGACAAGTGGATCTCACCTCCCATTACAATTTTGTCCACGAATTTTGTCGCAGATGATGAGGATCTTGTGCCATCCAAGGAGCCTCCACCTGCCTCTCAAAAGGGCTCACGTCTCCCACAGATCCAATGTCAGACCTGCCAGCTCCACACATCTCCGAAATTATGGCCTAAATATGGAGCAATGTTCAATGAAGAACGACTTACTTTGAGATGTTCTGTTGCAGATCCTTCAAATGCTGCTGACTATTTGTATTTCAGGGTTTGTGAGGAGCAGGTAGGAATACACTTCCACTCCTGGTTGCTCTGCAATGGTTCCCATGTAGGTAAATCATTAGTGATTTCTATACGTTTTATAGGTGTTTACGATGACTCAGAGAACTGGAAATTCTCTGCAGGGTGCAATTCCTGCCTTCATGTGAGCCAAAATCATAGAACTGGTCAAGTTCCAAGGTACTGAGTGCACAGGAGATGAATGAAGAGGCTTTGAGCTGTAGAAATAACGACCCAAGCACTTATTTAGTCTTTTAAATCAGTATCTTTCAATAGCCTGTACAATGCTGCAAGTTTCCTTTCCCTAACATAGATAACCTTTTCCAAGTTTCCTTCCCTAACACAGACAGTCATTTCCATAATCTCAGTTTTGGGAATTTCTTGTACAATCCTAAGAAGGGAAAAGGACTAAAAGACTTTAGTCCTGTGGAAATAGTGAATTTCCAAAGAGAAAGTGATAACCCTCCCTGAGAGTTGGATACATTTGGCTAAATGTAGGTGATTAAAGCCATTTGAGATTTCCCTGGAGTCCATGTGCAGCTTTCCCACAGGTCCCTGATGATCTTGTCCTGTGTAAGTATCTCATACAGGGCTTTTCACATGGAAATATTTAGGTAATTCTGATTCCTGGACTTCAGATCCAGATATTTTTATTTGGCTTTCTACACTATCAGTGCCTAGCGAGTGATCCAAGTCGGTGGAGATCTAAGGCTCCCTGTAGCTGCGAATGCAGGAGTGTGCAGTGTCGTCCAAAAGGATGTTTTGTGTCACCCCAGGAATCCACATGCTTTAGGGAGGCAGGCTGGAGTCAGGTGGATGCTGGAAAGCACCTCAAATGGTACTCAACACACCTGTGCTCGAGCAGCTGAATTCCAGCCTGAGAATTCAACATGTGATAAACTAAGGGGGGGGAAAAATATCCAGAGAATTTCAAGCAGGCACATACAATTTCTCCCAAAAGGCAGCTGTTGGGAGGTTTGCTTTGGAATGTCTGCTTCCTGACTAAGAGTGGTCTTATGTAAAGTAAGGTCAGCTGAATTATGTGCAGCAGTGAAAACTTCCCCTGGGAATAATGGGAATGGTGGTTGAGAGCTCTGCTAGCCTGGCCATGGAGGTCTTGACGATCACAGGGAGTTGTTGGTCATGGAGACAGTGGGAAGAAATACAGGATTAGAGAATTCTAGAATGTTAAGGGGTTGGAATGGATCTTAAGGATAATTCTCCAGTCCCAATTCCCCCACCATGGGCAGGGACACCTCCCACCAGGCCAGGTTGCTCAAGACCTTCTCCAAGCTGGCCATGAACACTGCCAGGGTTGGGACCACAACTTTCCTGGGCAACGTGAAAATATGAAAGAAAAGAATGAACCCTCCTCCTGTGTTTTGGTTCAGCTAGTTTGGATCAGGTTGAGCCAATGTTCAGGGAAGTGGAAGTTCACTTTGATGTGTGGAGATGAGGGAAGCCCACAGTTCCCAGACACTGGTAGCCTGCTTCCAGTCACCGATTCTAAATTGACTTTAAGTAGTTCTCACTTTCAAGAGTAATCGAGTAGTACTGATTTAGATCTGGGTCTGATTATTGTTGGAGAAGAAAATTAAGATGTTTGTCTTACCTAGAAGGATAAGTTGTGGCGTTACACGGGATAATCTTCAATTTACTACCAGAAGCAGCTGCACTAAAGACAGGCGGGTTATCAAAGCATTGGACTTCCTTTGTGATAAAAAAGTGCATCAGCCTCAGATGACTGATTGCAGTAGAGCTGCTGTGGCTCGACACGTCGCAGCCCTCAGCAGCACTGCAACACCTGTGCATGACCTCAACTTAATCCAATGTCAAGGGCAAAGGAAGAGATTTAAGCCTCGCTGTCTTGGTGGAGGCTCGGAGCACATGCATGGACAGTTGCAGCAGCTCTGCTGGCAGGCAGCAACTTGTGAATTACTTGATCTCATTCATTGTGTGCCAATACCTTGCTTCTCGTCACCTTGGTGAGTAAACAGAGGGAGGCAGAGCCCGGGCCTCCACGTTTATGAAAAGCGTTGCCATGCCAACGCGCACAACTCCACACGGATCCACGGGAGGGGATGGGCTCTGCACAGGCACGCACCCCTCAGCCTGAGTGTGAAATGAGAGGTGACAGGCAAGGAGAACCCACATGAGGCAGCGCTCCGAGCCCGGGATGGGGCTGATGGGGTGATATGGCTCCGGAGCGAGCGCACCTGGACTGCTGGGTTCCATCCCGTGCTCGTGCCAGGAACGTATTGACAAACTGGAGGGTAGTCAAAGAGCCAGAGGGCTGGAAGGACTGATGCTGATGAGCGAAGATTAGCTCTAAGTACTAATCTGGGCCAAAGAATGATAGGATAATAGCTCTCAAACATTTGTCAGGTGTATGTAGTAGAGGAAAGCAAGGAGGGATCATTCCACGAGGTACCAGGAGCACGACTTGGAGAAGGAAAGAAAGGTGGATATCAGTTAAATGTCAGAGAAAACAACTTTGCCTGCATGCTCTAGAATGACAGTGTAGAGGAGTGATGTTAAAATGATAGAAGTATCAGCATTTGATTTATTCAACATGATCACAGGCAAGACAATGGGAATGTGTGATGGAGGTTTCTGTTTTATGGCTGGGTAGAACCAAGTGAGTGATATTTTACTGGAATTCAGTGAGGGCTTATCTTCAGCTGGTGTGAATCTCCAGAGCTGCCCTGACTTTGGTGAAGCTGTTGCAGAATGCAAAGACATGGGGAGGCTGTGGAAAGGTTGGAATTCAGGATATGACTGGATGGACTCTGTAGGCATTTGTCTGAGCCTCAGGACTTGGACATTCACGTGTTTAGATACAAAATGCTGAAATTACCAATTTGTGACTTTATGTAGCAGGTATAACAAACTGTACAGTTATAACTTCCCACTGACTGCAATAATTTGCTGTGACCAAGTTTGAGCTCCTTCACGCTCTTCATCATGAAACTCATCTTCTAGCCTGATCAGTCACTGGATTCTGTGCCCACAACATCCTTCCCTCCAGCTGGGAGAGGCATGGGTTTGATGGGTGGCATGTTTGGTGATGAGGAGTTGGTTGGATGGTCACATCCAGAGGGTGGTGGTCAATGGCTCAATGTCCACATGGAGATCAGTGACCCTTGGGGTCCCTCGGGGGTCAGTGTTGTGACCAGTGCTGTTTAATTCCTTTATTGGTGGCATGGACAGTTGGGATCGAGGGGACCCTCTGCCCACAACACCAAGCTGGGTGGTGCAGGTGGCACGATGGACGGAAAGGATGACATCCACAGGGACCTGGACAAGCTCCAGAGGTGGCCCCTGGGAAACCCTTGAGGTTCAACAAGGGCAGTGCAAGTTCCTAAACCTAGGGAAACAGTGGGATCAACCTGGGCTGGGGATGAAGGGATTGAGAGCAGCCCTGGGGAGTTGAATTTGGGGCTGCTGGTGGGTGAGAGGCTGGATTTAACCCAGCCATGTGCACTTGCAGCCCAGAAATCCAGGGCTGCGTCCCCACAGGTGAGGGAGGAGCCCCCAGGAGCCCTCAGCACAGGAGCAGGGCCAGAGGAGGCTGCAGAAACACTGAGAGGGCTGGAGACAGGCTGAGAGAGCTGGCGTTGCTCAGCCTGGAGAAGAGAAGGTCTCAGGAGACCTTAGAGCCCCTTCCAGTGCCTGAAGGGGTTTGCAAGAAAGGTGGGGACAAACGTTTTAGCAGGACCAGCCGAGACAGGACACGGGACAACGTTTTTAAACTAAGAGAGGGTTGATTCAGATGAGATAGAAGGAACACATTTGTTCCGATCCCAGTGGTGAGACACTGGCCCAGGTTGCCCAGAGCTGGGCTCTGAACAACCCCACATGCTTGGAGATGTCCCTGATCATGGCAGGGGGTTGGACAGAAGAGCTTTGAAGGCTGCTTCCAACCCAAATTATTCTGTGATTCCAGAAATGGGAAATCTCTCACTCGGATTGTCATAACTGAGATGTGATTGAGTTGCTGCCTGAAAGAACCTCTCCTTTCACCAGATCTAGTAGGAACTGGGTGAAAGGTCAGACTACATTTAAGTAGTGATTTTAGGTGGTTTTTGTTGGGTGAGATGGGTCCTACCTGAGCTGCAAATGAGCCTTTGAGAAGCTCCTGAGTGCATGAGAACAGATAATTCTTTGTCAGAGCCCCTAAGCTCAGATCAATGCTTTCCTTCAGATTTTCCTGAGTGAGGATGAAGTGAAGAATTGATCTCGTGCTGCTTGGAGGAGTAGGACACAGCCATTCCCCTCCTTTGGACACACCCTCAGTGTGTGAGGTGGTCATTTCTCAACTCCCCATTATTAAAGGGTGTGAAAGGGCTGTACCTACAACAGATGTAAGAAGATTCTCAGGATCAACACTATTTAAGGACTTTGCTACTTCTCTCTTTAGCACCCTGCTGATAAGGAAGCAGCATGTTCCTTAATCAAAGATTTGGTGTTTTAAGAAGAGGTTTCTCGCAGAAAATGGCCCAAAATGTACATTTATGTGGCAAACAGTCATGGTTTATTACTGACCTGACAAGATACTAATGGAAGAAGGGCATGTGGACCTTGCAAAGTAATTTTTGGGGTCTCCAGGAGTGGGATGGAATCCCAGTGCTCTCTTGGGTGTGGAGGTGCCATCAGATCCCTGTGTAAATGCAGTGGGGAGGCAGGAGGAAAGGTTTTGTCATTGCAACCAAGGTGGGGTTTGTATCTTTAGGGACAGACTGGCTGCTAAATGCTGTTAAGGACGTGAGTCCTGGCTTTCTCAAAGTCCAGGAGTGCTGTTTGACCCCACCTGAGGGCCTGTCTTCCCAGGGAGCTGATAGAGATCCCTGGATTCCAGCAGCGTTCTCATGGTATGTTATGTGCTGCTCCAAAATGCCTTGGGATTGGATTTGTACGGAAAGGACAGAGCCGGGATGAATTATGTCTGTGGTGAGTTCCTTGCAGCTGAGACCAGCTCGGGAGCAGGATCTCACACTTCCCATCCAGCTGGCAGCCAAATCCACTCAGAGATCCTCTCCACTCCTTCTCGCAGCCCTGACTGGACTTCGTGGCTCATTGCACAGGGACCCTCGTGGTCCTTAGGCTGTAACTCCCTTAGGTGAGTCAAAAAATGGAGCCTCCACCCCGCTGGCCGAGCTGTGCTGAACTTGTCTCAGCTGGAAGTCACTGTTTGCATGTTTTCCCATAGCTACTGGAAGGTGTTTGATTCCAGGCTGAGGTGTGACACGCAGCTCGCTAGCCTCTTAGATGTGCGTTTGCCCGGTGGATTTGGATTGTCTCCCAGGTGCTGAATTATCCAAGAGAGATGTGCATTTTTCTTCAACTTCGTGGTGTGGTGTCCCAGGACTGGGGGTGCATGAGGAGTTAAGATCTCAGGCATGCAGCATTTGGGGCTGAAGTAATCCTTTTGCTCAGTATTGACCCAATACCTCCTCTCACAGCCCGAGGTAGGAACTGTGTCAGGCACAGGGCAGGAATTCTGCCATGCAGCAGCATTCCCCAGATTCCTGGGTCATTAAACAGCTCCAAGAAGCTCCAAGGTTATTATCAATTATGCTGGTATCTAGATTAGTCCCTGCTCTGCCACCTTATCAGTAACAGAGCCATAAAGCTGGCCTTTGGGATTCTTATCTCCTCACTTTGATCAAATCCCGAATCTTGGTTGCGCACTAAGTTGATCTCGTCTGCACCAGGGTATCCAAGATCTGCCAGCAGCTCTGCACAGGGCTCAGGGTGTAAAAACATGACCAGGATCCTGATTTACTTTATCCAAAGCCCTCTGAGGCCAGGTCTTTCTAGGAAACACTGATTTCACTCAAAGCACATTGAAAGGATGCTCACACAGTGAAGGGAACGGGCAAAATGCCTTTTGATTTCCAACCTTCAGGAGCTGAGCTCCAGGCGAGGACAGCCTGTTCTCCCAAGGAACAGCCTGGCCATGATTCCTTATCTGTCTCTGTTAAAAAGGGGAGAAATAGCAGAAAAGACAACCTGAAGACTGATACTCACAAAAATCAGAGGTTTGACTTGGCTGCCCCAGTGGTTTCTTTCCTAAAACAACCCCACACACAGAAGCTCCCAAGTGGTTTTAAAGGGGAGCTAATAAAAGTAGGCACTAATAATGTACAAACCACATGCAGGAGTGGATGAATGCAAAAGTTTAAAGTGAGTGTGAGGCTCAGGGATCTAATCTGGGCCATGTTGGTGTGATTCTCTGGAAGGCAAATCTGCTCAGGACTTTTGTCTTCAGCTCTGTGAGCACTGAATCTTAGATTACCACAGGCTGAGTCTTCCCTGGGTTCATCTGGGCTTCCTACTTGCAGTTTTCCCTGGATTTTTCTTGTTGGCCATCATTTAAGAAGATGCTGAAATAGAAAGAGTAGGTGAAAACACATTAAATACACATATTGTGCAAAGACACAACTGTGTCACCTCCCTGCTGTCATTTCCTAACTCAGGATATTGTCCTGTCCTTCTGTTTGGGCTCCCCTTCGAGGCAGCTCTGTCCAGCTGGAGAGGCAGAGGCTTCCTGGAGGTCTTTTCATTGGAAATCCTTTCTCTGGAATAGATTTTGGGTCAGGCTATGGATCAAGGCTTCGTTGTGCGTGCCCAATTTTGTCTACTACTGCTAAAGTATCCCTACAGATCTTTGTCCATTTAGCAACTGATATGAATAAATACTACCCTCAGTAAACCAGTTTTGAATGAAATCCCTCAGTTCAATTATGGTTGGTAAAGTAGGGCTGAACACAGATTTATTGGAAGTTTTACCTGAGAGGGGTTTTGTTGGTTTTGGTTCGTGTTAATTTGTTTATTTATTTATTAAAATTCTTGGAGATTTTAATGTTTTTAAATTATGGAAGTCTCAAAACACTTGGAACTGCAATTTCTTCAGAGTAGGGTCCAACGTGACAGCATCTAACACAGGGAAACCTGGGTCATGCGTGGGATTACTCATTTTCCTTGCATTAAATGTAATCCGTACGAAAACTTAGCTTGAGCCAAACACTTAACCACATGTTTAAGCACGTGGGACATCCTGTCCTTACATTTTTGCTTGTGTCTCATTGATCCATCGCTCAGCCGGGGCATTTGGTAAATCAGGAACAAATGGAATTGACCCAGGAGGGAGAAAAGGAAACTTTCATCTTCTCACCACCTGCCTTATTTAGTAGAGTGAGTTGAAGGTGGGAAACCTAAAGAAACCTCAGTGATCAGACAAGACTTGAATGGAAATGCAGAAAACGACAGTGTTTGGTGTCGTTCCGAAGATTAAAAGGGGAAAATTTATGGATGAAGTGGGGAAATTCCTAAATAGAGCTAGAAGTGAACCCTCACTCACCCAAAATTGTGTTTATAGGTGCCACAGTGGCTTGGAAGTGAGGTTTTCATAACCACTGACAAACATCTGGTTGTAGGCAGAGACAGTTCTTCTACAGAAGAACACCCAGTGATCCGTCAGCAGTTTATCACTGAAATACAGCTCATTCATTAATAATCCATCATCTACGTGTCAACAGCTTTGTCCTTAATTCCCTAATGGAATGGCTGTTTCCATGGATTGGAATGGTGATATTATTCCCACTTCACAGGTAGGAAATTGAGGCAAACCAAAATGTCCCCAGTCCACAGTCCCATGCTCACACCTTAATAACTACATCACCTTCTCTCCTAATTAAAGTAATTTACTGATAGAATTGATCCGTGTGCACGCTGGAATGATTATTATCTCCAATCTAATGTTGGGACAGTTTCATAACCCACCCAATCTGTGGATACTGGAGGTTCTCCATCTCCAGCAAGAGAGCTGGGAGTTTTTGTTACTCAGTCCTCATGAGGTTCCTATGTGTGCTTAATCCAGAGTCGTGAGCCTGAAATTGAAATTATCACTCTTAAGGTAAAACACACTCAAAAAAAAAAAAATCTGGGGAAAATCTGCTGCAGTTCTGATTGCCAGTGTTTGATGATTAAAAACATGATTCATCCAAAAACAACCCACGCCTTTCAGTCTGTTCCCAGAGCTCTGGCGCCAACCAAATTCTGGGTACCCAAGAGACATTTCTGTCCTGTCACAGCAAGCAGCATCGGAATTGCAGCAAGGCAATTCCTCCCCTTGTGCTGGCACAGGGTGTCTTTCACAGCGATGACCCGAAGTGAGTCGAGTCTCACTTACAGGAAAGTCCTGGGTGCAAAAGCCTTTGTTGAGCAGGATGCTGCTGGACAATGAATGAAAGGGCCATTCAGCTGAGGTGTTCCCAAACAGCGTTTTTAGTTGAAGACCCTTGCTGATAAGTGATTAGATGCTCTCAACAAAAAGGTGATGCAAAAGGATCAAGGAGGAAAGTCGGTGCTGAGTGGGAGCAATTTGCTGGTGAGAATCAACATCCTTATCCCTGTAAGGCTGGAGAAGGCTGGTAATTCCAAGGCATAAATCCCTTTGAGGCTTGCCACATCCCGGTTTCAGCCAACGCTGGGATGGGTTAAAAGCAGGAGGGGCAGCATTGCAAAGCCATGATCTTATCCAAGTCTCATCCAGCTCGCTCTTTGTATGGTTGCAGATATAGTACATCCCATTGTCTAAGGCAGAACTTGGTACTCAGCCCTTTGAGGGCCTGTGGGGAACGCTCCTCTGATCAGAGAATTTTACGGCACTCGGTGATAGGGGACTTTATGGCCTGGGGCCGTGGATCGTCTCGGGGCTGATCGTGTCAGATTCCTTCCCGAAAACAATGAGGAGCTTGAGTCACTACTTGGGTGGGAAACCTGCAGGGAAGTCTTGGTATGACTCTGTATCTTCAGGACCATTAGGACCACGAGAGCTGCACCTGGTGGCTCCTTTGTCGGGTCTAACAACGCCTGTTCGAGTTCGAGCATTTAGAAAGCTGCTGCCGGTGGCATTTCCTAAAATTCCTGTAGTTCACATGCAGACCTCTGCTCTTAAACCTTAGAGGAATTAATTGGAACCCACTGTAATGTCAAAGATCAAGAGAGGAATGAGTAATTCAGGTTAAAACTCTGGTTCTGAGCACCAGAGAGAAGTTTGGTGATATTCAAAGTATCTCTGTACATGACTTGCTTGTCCCATGTGCAATATCCTCATCTGTGAAGGAAAGGGTGATGTAGCAGATGGTATAAATCAATCATTCCTCTCAGATTTGGATGTCTTTCTGCTTTTCCAGGCCTTCTCCAGCTTTTCAGTGCATCTGGCTGTGGTATTTTGGGTGCTGTCTGCCCAGTGCTGGGTGCTGGGGTTATTCCCTCCTCATCTGGGCTCACTCTCTAGCCCTGCTGTGCTCAGCATTCCCATCCTGGGCCTCAGTCCCTAAATCCCCACATCTTCTTGGAGCCTTGACATGACTTCTGTCAGTCCCACAAGCCTGGCTTGGCACCTGGGGTGTGGAGGTGGCTTTAGGTGGTGACACCCTCACCCCTCTCTTCGTGCTGCTACCCTGTCCGTGTCCCTCACTCCCACTCCTCCACTGTTTCCATGTCCTTCAGGCTTCTTCACTAATGATGTACTGGAGTTTTTTGGACTGTTGGTAAGGAAGTTAAATAGCACTGAGATGATCTCAGGGAGTTCCAGTTAAAAACAGCCTCTTTTGATGGCAGTTCCTTTGCAGAGTGACACTGGAGAGTTGTCAGCTCCACGTGTATTTCTTTTGTTCTATGCTGTTCCTAAATATGACCACTTTGAATTGTTTATTCACTCCTTCTCTTTATATTCTGACTAAAAATGCTGTATCATCATCACTTTTATCACCTCTGTTTAACAATCTCATTTCAAAATTACACGAAATTAGTTTTCCATAGAACTGTGGTTACTACCACTAATTATATTACAACTTTTCCATCCTCTGTGGGTTCAGTCTTGTATCACCCATTTCCCTTTTGGGCCGGATAACAGATTTACAGTTATCCATTTGCTCTTTAACAGCGCCGTGGATTCCTAACCTATTTGGCATTCTCTTGCTTTCCATCATCACTTGGAGATTTATTACAAATGTTAGCAGTAGTTGTCCAGAAATACCCGAGATTCCCTTCCTTCTGTATCTCCTTGTTTGTCTGCAGGAGGTTAATACATTGTTAGGGACTACAGATGTGCGTGAACATCTCTGTATGTTCTCGAACAACGCATTAAACAATTATTTATGGGTCATCCTCATGTTCTTAGCACCACTAACCATGGATTATCCACTGTGGGCCTTCTTGTCACTTATCTGCCTTACTGTGTCCTCATTTATATTCACAATTTCCACTCTAACGTTGCTTTGAGTGTGCACAGGAATGGGGTGAGTCTGAGATTCATGAGCAGTGCTGGGAGCTGATGGGTGACTTTTAAACCACCCCATGGGATTTCACCTGCATTTATTTATTTTTTTTTTGGGTGAGAGCAAAGTCGTTCACTTAGGGAATTCCATTCACTTTCCTTAAACTTCTCATGCTCTGGCTGGACAGACTTTTACCCTTGCACCGTAGTTCAGTGCTCATGTATCACAGTCCAGGTAGAGGCACTGATTCCTTAGAACCAGAAAATACTTATTTTTTAATCATTTACCAAACCAAAAAAAGCTTTCAAAAATTTTTTCAGAGCCCTCCTGGCCCGTCTCAGCCATCCTGTTGTCATCTTGCACCTCGCCTTTCGAGATCTTCCCTATTACCTATTACTGTGCATTAGCAGTTGCCAGTTCCAAGGAAGTGGAAAGGTTCCTTGTCCTGAGCACCGTGTGTGCACATAGCGAGAGACAGTCCCTGCCCTGCAGCACTTCAAATCTAATCTAAAGAGACAGAAAAAAAGGCGGGTGAAATGAAGAATTATTAGTATGGCACGATGTTAGCAACTCCTTACCCCGGATCCCTGGCAGCTTTCCAGCCCCCAAAAGGACAGGAGTGCAGGTATTTCTTTTCAAGGTAAGAGTAGTGCAGGGGGTTTTGTGGTGGGAAGTTCTCCACCCTGGTTTTGCCACAGAGGAAGGGGCTTTTCTCTGGGCATTTGACACATTTGAAGCAGGGGTCTACCAGAGAAGACGCAATGGCTTGTGAGCAGCTGCTGAAGGCTCTCCTGCTGCTGTGTCAAATGAAAAAAAACCCCACATTTCTGAAGCTGGGAAATTCAAGGGAGCATTCCCCTTCTCCCCGTCGAGATTTGACATGTGTGGACACAGACAAGGAGCGGGGTTTGCTTAGGCAAAGCACCAGTGCTGACTCCTGCTATTCTGCTAACTGCTCTTCATTTTCTACTTACTGCTGCCTCCCATCCTACCTCATTCCTGGCCCCTTCTCTCTGCTTCTTTCACCCCTTCATGTCCTGCCTGAATGCAGAAAATGAGCTTTTTGCAGCAGGAATCATCTCCCTGACACTTCTCCACTGAGCTCTTAACACAATGGGAGCCCTAATCTCAGGCTCGGGTTCAAGGCATAACAGTAATAATTATTGTTATTATCCTTGTAATAACAATGATGGAAAGATTTAGAGAAAGCAGGGGGGAAAAAAACATTGCTAACAGCAAGGGAAGATTACCCTGATCCTGGAAAGAGGTGTGTATCAGCAACTTTTAATCACCAGATAGGCTTCCTCTTCCCGGGTGGGGTGATACGGGAGTCCGGGAGCTCTGGCTGTGCTCCCTGATGGAGCATGTGCTGGGAGCTTTGTCAGTGGCTCAGTGGCGTTGCAGAACGGAGTTTTCCTAAATGCAGGTGCTCAGGAAGATGGGGAGTGGACTGCAGGCATCTGTCCAGGTCTGTCAGCAGACAGCGGCCTGGATCTCACGGCCAGAGAGGTCAATGTTTGGGCACTTAGGGGGTTCGGAGCTCGGGGTTAACAGCCAACGTGGGCATGTGGGGCTTTCTCCCTCTCTCCTTTCTTCAGAGCAGAGCAGATAAATAGCTCCAGGTGAAGGCCTGCACATTCTTTATGAAGCAAAACGTGCTGTCGGTGTAAGGAGGCGAATGTGTGGCCCGGGGCACCATGTGCAATGTAATGTGTCTCGAGTCCCTTGCACGGGCTTGTTTGAAATATGTGTCAATAACACGAGCAGCAGAGGCAGTTTGCTGCTCAGAAAGGAAAAGGAGGTGAGCGTGGTGGGGAGAGAGGGGAAAGCAGTGTGGGGTGGAGGGCAGGTAGGTCCCCATCCTCCCCCACGAGCCTCCTTAATAGCCCCAAACCTTCCCCTCCTCCCCACCACCAACTCCCTGTTCCTTGGTGAGATCACCCTCATTACAGTGAATACCCAGCACGAGCACTTCCAGGAGACATCCAGTGTATTTACTTAAAAAGTCATTTTTACAGCAGAAGCAATAAATGATCTCTTGCAGGGAGAGGGTGAAGCCTCTAATTATTATTTTTAAGGACGTAAACCAAACCCAGGTTAAAAATTATGGGGGACCAACCATCTTCCTCTTCGTGCTTCCTGTTATAGATGGGATTCAGGTCTAAGTGATTTCAGCAGAGTCAAAATTAGCACCTGCAAGGACCATGTATGGAAAGCCACAGTCCTTCAGTACAAACCTCTTTGCCACCACTGCCACGAGAGATTGGCTCCAGCAGCACCAGCAGCTCCTGCAGGGAAGATGGGTCAGTACACCCCTGGGGGAACTGGTAGATTCCCCATCTCTGGATATCTCTGGATCAAGAGTGGGCACCTTTCTGGAGGAGGTGATTCAGCCATGGCCAGTGGTGTAGAGGAGATGAGCTAATGGGTGGTCTAACTGGGTAATTACATACGTTGATGAATCCATAAGATTACAGTGTTGTTGGAAAGGAGCTCGGCAGAATTCCCAAGCTTTTGTGACTGCCTCTCACCAGTTCCCCTGCCCCAGCTGAGGAAAACCATCTCACAAGGAGGCAAGTGAGTGGAACGGTGCTGAATCTTCAGTCCAGAGTTTTGTGTCCTAGTGAGAATGTCCCTGGCTTGGTCTACAGTGGGCATTGCTGGGTTTGGGTCCTTGCTCCTGTATTTGTTATAATTCCCATGGAGGGGGTTTCTGCCCCACTGCAACCCCCTTCTCCTCTCAGCAAGTCTCTCTGGAGCCCAGAACCAGATCTTTGGCCAAAGGGTTTGGTACAGGTGAATACAAACCTCTTGTTTATCACCTGACTAAATAATCCTGAGGTCAATCCTGATTCATCCCATTGGACACCTGCTCTGCCAGTAACTCACACCTGAGGTATCACAGAATCCCAGAATGGTTTGGGTTGGAAGGGATCATCCAACCCCTGCCATGGGCAGGGACACCTTCCTCTATCCCAGGTTGCTCCAAGCCCCGTCCAGCCTGGCCTTGGACACTTCCAGGGATGCACAGGATTATTCCAGGGATGCCCAGGATTATTCTTTCATGGCCAGTGGAGCCCAGCACTTAACTGGACTTGACTCCATGACTTAACTTCTAATTGAAACTGGTATCTTGACTAGGCCAAATTCCTTGTCTCCTAATTGTGTCCAGTTCTTCCCACTGGACATCCCATGGAACAAGTGGGATGGCTGGCTCAGATCTGTGCTGTACCTTCCACAGGAGCTGAATCCCACATGGCTGAGGGGGCCACATCAAGGCTCCCAGTCCTGCCAAAGGTTCCCGGTGGTACCTGAGACACCCAAGCGGGGATGGAAGCCACAGGTCCTACAGAAAACCTGTGGCACTTGGGAGCCGGGTTTGAGGCCCAAGTGCAGCTGGAAGGGTGTGAGATGTCCCTGTGCACCCAACCAAACTGACCCTCCCGTGTCTGGAGATATCTCACCAGCTTTTGGAGACTTGACCCACCTCGTTCTGAGCTTCTGATTTCCAAATCTTGTTAGTCAGTGTAAGTAGGAAAAGGAGGTGTAGGAAAGGGTTCCTTGAGGGCACCCTCAATGTTTCTGGCCGATGCTTGGGTGCACCAGAGAGGAGAAATGTTCAATCAAGCCTCCAAAAACAGGGATGTGTCAATAGGTGTGTCCGTGCGTGGGTACACGCGGGAAGGGAAGGGAGCAGAAGGCAGAGGACATCTGATGGTGGCATCAAGGGTAGACATGTTCTTGTGTTCATGGCTTTGCTTCCACTGCCATTTTCAGCCCTGCAGCTGAGCAATTCCTTCCAAAGAAAGAGTCCTCTCTGCCCTCCTGGTTGGTTGTAAATGGGGTGATGTCCTGTAAGTGAAGAGCTTAGAGACCTTCAAACCCCTGGCATCTTTGTGCTGTCAAATCTCCAGGTGTTCCTGCCTTGTGTGAAATAGCTGATTCCTTCTTATTCCTGCTAAATCCCCTTCTGTTCCTCTGAACCTTGGTGATAACTTGTGAAACGGAGTTCCATCAATTAATTAGTTCAGCATTGTAATAAACCCCAGAGTTGTGCTCTAAGACAGTAGTTATAGCACCTCTATACCATTCAGTATGTTATTCCTGTAAAATTCCTTGGAAATTGAGGAAATTGAACTTTCTCTTTTCCAGGCAGTATGGACAGTTGGAAATTCTTCTATTTCTTAACCCAAAAAAAAGAAAAAAAGTTGCAAAACTCCTGGGTGATTTGTTCTGTTAAATATTTCTGGCCAGTCAAAGTAGATTCCAACTTTTCCACATTCTGGTGCGTTTTCATTAGCACAGGTTGTCCGGAGGGGTGGTGGGTGTCCCATCCCTGGAAACATCCATGGTCGGGCTGGATGGGGCTCTGAGCAACCTGATCTGGTTGAAGACATTCCTGATTGTGACAAGGGGGTTGGAGTAGATGACCTTTGAAGTTCCCAGACAAACCATTCCTACACAAGCAGTTCCATGATCCTCTAATTCTGTATGTAGGTCTAGGAGCATGGGAAAGCTGAAAACCAGGGAGCGAGCAGCCTCCTGCAGTTCTTTGGTGAGACAGAGCTGCCTCTGCAGAGGCTGCCTGATCCCTGTGGCCACTCAGGCTCCTCAGACCCCACATGAGATCCATGGGTGGATTTGATTGTCTCCAGTGGAGCTCCCTTCCCACAGCCTGGGTTTGTCACCGTTCAGATCTCCTGTGAAACCCAATTATGAACATTGCATAATCCCCCAGATCCATCACTGCTTCAGCTCTGCAGGGAACGCAGAGAAATCCAAGCTGGAAGGAATCCATCTGCTAAGCTGAGTGACCCTGCAGCTTTATTATTATTATTATGAAGAGGAGGGCTCGTCTCTAGTTTCTAAAGTAAACACAGGAGGGATCTTGGCAGAGGAACGTGCAGCAGAAAGCTGGGATTGCTTTCCCAAATTCTTGGCCGCTTCCCTCGGTGCATGTCAAAGCTGGTATCTTTGCCTAATAGTGATCACCCCTCCACGAGCTGATCACTATCTGGCAGCCTGTCTACAGCTCCCCAGCCACTCTCAGAAAGAAATCATTACGGCTGGGATGCAGCACAGGGAGATGTGCAGGTGCTGCTCCTGCCTCCTGCCACCCGGAGAGATTCCCGAGTCCTTCCGCGGAGGTTCCGTGCCCCCAGCACTGAGGGGTTGTTTGCTCTTCACCCAGAATCTAATTTCATCCCCCAAGGCAGAGATTTGCGGTTCTGATGCTCCAAGGACATCTCCCTACCCACTTTCTTTCCCCAGAATCCTTCCCCTCCTACCTGCAAGGGGGATGGTTCAGCCTGGACAAGAGAAGGGTTAAGGGTGACCAAATGGTGGCCAGGACCTGAAGGGAGCCACAAGAAAGGTGGAGAGAAGCTATTTACAAGGGCCTGGAGTGACAGGACAAGGGGTAATGGCTTCAAACTGCCAGAGAGTAGGGCTGGATTAGATATTAGGAAGGAATTGTTCCCTGTGAGGGTGGGGAGGCCCTGGCACAGGGTGTCCAGAGAAGCTGTGGCTGCCCCTGGATCCCTGGCAGTGTCCAAGGCCAGCTTGGATGGGGCTTGGAGCAGCCGGGGATTGTGGAAGGTGTCCCTGCCCATGGCAGGGGGCTGGAAGTAGATGGTCTTTAAGGTCCCTTCCAGCCCAGGCCATTCTGTGTTTCTATGATTCTGTGATTCTTCCTCTCACCCCCATTTCTTTCCCATTCGTCAGCCTGACCCCCTTCCAGATGTTTTCCATCCAGGCACTGCCTCACCAGTCGAGAAGTTTCCACCCTGGAGAACAGTTCTGTTCCTCTGAGGAACATCAAGGTACCACATCTGCCAAACCACTTGGAGAAGAAACTCTTTGAGCCACAGCTTCTGGTGTGAGAACACCAGACTCCAGCAGGTTTAGGGAGAGGAGCCTGGAGAAGAAAGCTTGGTCCTTCTCTGTGCTATCTGGTGCTGCATATGTGGTGCCATAATGCTCTGGCTGCATTGCTGGAATTTAGGCCAGGTCTGTTGCTTGATCACTCAAAAGACTGGAAGAACCTTTCTATAAATCACCTTTTTTCACCCAAGAGATTTGGAGAGCCTGTTATTTGAGAGTCATAAAATCATGGAATGGTTTGGGTCAGGAGGGATCTCAAAGATCATCCCATTCCACCCCCTGCCATGGGCAGGGACACCTTCCACCATCCCAGGCTGCTCCAAGCCCTGTCCAACCTGGCCTTGGACTCTCCCAGGGATCCAGGGGCAGCCACAGCTTCTCTGGGTACCCTGTGCCAAGGCCTCCCCACCTTCACAGGACAGAATTCTTTCGTAACACCTTATCTAAATATACACAAATGTATATTTATAAACATACATATATAGCTTCCTTTCTCCAAAACAGATTATAAAGCCTTGACTTAACTTTAGGTCATTGTCACTGCTGAGGGATTGCCAAATGGAGGGATTTTGCTTAGCAGCCCAAGAAAATTAAGCTGCCTTATGGCTGAAACCTCCCTGCCTGTTCCCCTCACAGCAGAATGAATTTTGGGCTGAGGGAGATGCAGCACATCCGTTTCAGTGAACAGGAGGGATCCACAGACAATGGCGAAAGTCAGTGCTGTAAAGCAAATGAAACCTTTGCCTTCTTTCTCTACATCAGGTTTTATTGCAGTTGTTATTCTTTCTGTTGTGAGAGATGATCTCTGAATTTCTCTCTCTCTCAAGGTGTATACAAATGCCAGGACATCCACTGGCATTTTTCCTGTACCTCTGAGCGACTCATCAGTCTGTACCTCCTTAATTTTACTGAGATCTAGCTGAAACATGTCAAGGAGCCATGAGGATTTTTTCCCATGCAAAGCAGTTTCTTTGCAAAAAAAAAAAAAAAATCCAGTTGTTCTGTTGCAGCAGAAATTGCACTTTCATTTGAGAAAAAAATAGTTGTATAATCAGCAAAAGTTTGAGCTTTGGTCTCATGGCAGTCCTGGTGCTGTTTTAGGAGTTGTTTTCCCTTTGGGCTCTGGTGTTGTTGTTCATGTGGATTTTCCTCTGTGTGGATTTTTTGTTGTCTAATACCAGGTCAACTTTTGCTGCAGCACTTCCCAAAGAAAGGGAAGGACAGGATGAGGAGCTCTTTGCCTTCTGCTGCTTTCCACATTTTTCTAAAAGCTGAAACACAGACCTGAAATGTATTTTTGGAGGAAAGTTTGTCTTTCCCGAGCTGCTCTCACGTTCCTTTCCCATATGGCAGGACCAAGATCAGACAAATACTCCCCTCAGTCCACTCTGTGACAGAAATGGTCCTCAAAGAGGGTATAACATGTGTTTATATCTATCTGTGACTCTGGAACAGCTGATTCCCTATGGATCAGTCCTCAAGTTGTTGAGAGGCCTTGAAAGAGAGGAGAATTGTGACATTTCAGACCAAAGGAGGAGCAGATTCCATGATGAATGAATGATATGAAAGGAAGCACAACCATAATTTATTGCAGAGTACTTAGAAGGTATTTTGATGGATAGTGCAAGTAGATGAAAAGCCCTTTTGGGTATGGGATTTTTTTTCTCAGTTCATTAGTTCAAAGTGAAGCAACTTTTTTCATGGCAGCAAAATCAGGCATGTGATCAGAAATCCTTTTTTGCCACAAAAATCAAAACATTTCACTTCACTTTTGAGGTTCTGAGTATTTTAAGATAAATATAAAAGATTTTTACATGAAGGAAAATTTCTTGCAAATCCACCCTCCATAAAACTGTTATTTTTACCTCGGTCAGAAAAATTAAGCTTATTCTGAGTGCTTGGCAAATGTGACAAACTCAGAAGATTTCAGGGTGGGTTTTTTTGTAGTGTAAAAAAATTGTGCCCAGTCCTAAGTGGCAGTTTCAGTAGAGTTGATAAAGTAGTGGAGGAGTTTGCCCTTCCTCAGATGTTTAAGATTTGGACACAGCGACAGTGAGAAATGGCAAAATTCCTGATGCAACTGGAGCTGTGCTGTGGGTCTGCAAAGGAAACAATCCCTGAGGTTGCCCAATCCAAACTTCTAATTTGGTATCGATAATCAAAAAAAAAAAAAAAGCACATGCAAGTGTGACAACAAGTTCCTTATTGACTGCCTGGGTGCAATAAAAGTCCTTAAACACATGCTCAGTTTTAAATATGTGCTCAAGCCCCATTGATTCCAGTGTTAACCTGAAGCACTGGCTGAAGTGCTTCTCTAAATCAAGGCAAGAGTATTTTATGGCCAGAACAAAAAGTAGTTGTAGGATTCATTAGAGGGAAAAGAAAAAAAAAAAAAAAGAGAGAGAGAGAGAGTGCAAAAGGAAGGAAAAACAAAGAGGAGGAAACTTTATGGCTCCGTAAACAGCTGTAAGCAATGTCTCTGGTCGGGTCAGACCGGTCTGAGTTGACAAGGCAGTGTCTCCAATTATATAGCATGCTGTAGCCTGTAAAAATGAAATCAATTTGTTATTTTTCTGGGAGAACATTATAGCGTGAGTTCACACATTTGGTGAGCCTGATGACTCAGTGAAAGCCAGAGGAGGAACTCGCAGACCTCTGTGTGTGTGTGTGTGCGTGTGCGCACAACTGAGGGGCTGTGCGTGTTTGGCACAACCCCGTGCGTATTCACAGCACCTTCCTGAAGGAGAGGGGGAGAAATGGGAGTAATTTGCTTCATTAGAGCAGTGGACAGTGAAAATCCTGCTGTTCTCACCTAACCCCCAAAGTGATGGCACTTTCCATCCGTGGTTCTCATTTCAAAACTGGCTTCATCACGGAGGAGTTTCAGGATAAAATTCCCCCAAGCACTTAAGCACTTAAGCAATTTAGAAGTCCAAATCCAATCTTTGCAGGGATCTGAGGTCTTTGAGCCCAGTCCTCCGAGGTATTTAGCACTGACATAGCCCAGACCAGACCTCGGCGTAGGGGGATGAGCCTTAACGAGAGGTTTGAAACCACAATATGTACTTCATATTGCTGATCATTTAAAAAAGGTTCAAGTTGGGATGCTTTAGGGTTGGGGGGGAACTAGGAGCATTAGGACTAGCCACAGTCCTAATTATTACTGAAATTCAGAGTAGGAGTCTAAATATCTTTGCACTGTGTAGGCATTTTTTATTGCCTAATACGTTGCTTTATCCCTTCCCTCCGTTCCCCTAATTTAGCACACCTGACCCAGAAAATTACAGCTATTTTCACCTAAAACTTCATTCCAGTGCCCAAGTTATATAAGCATTGTGCTGGGGAGAAAGGAGGCAGGTTCTTTTCCAGGCCAGCCAGTCGTTGCCTCACAAACACACATTCTTTCCATTTGTCATGAAACCCTGAGAGGGGTTAGGCTGGGAGAAGTCAGAAGTAAGGCAGCAAAGGTGTTTACGTGAAACTTTAAATTACTCCCCTTTCATTTGCAAGTAACTGTTGTTCCTCGTCCCAGGTAAATTTATCCATCAGCAATATCATTAGATGAGTTCATTATAACCATGAGATTTACAGCACTCATAAACTGCAGTGTAGGTGGCAGATTAAAATGTTAAGGCTTACACATCTCTAAAGCCCTGCACTGCCATCCTGGCACATTTTATGAGATAAATGCAGCTGGATGGAGGCAGATCTCAACTAGGAAGACCTCCAGGGAGAAGCACTGGATGTAGGATGTGGTATGGAAGCACCACCACAGTCACTGGGACCTGGATCCAGGCTTGAAAACGTGGTTTGAGGGGCCATTATTCCACTGGCTGGGTTGTTTTTCAGATGACATGTGTAGCAAAGGAGTTAATTGCCCTGGGTAATTAAAGAGTTCCAAAGACTTTTTTCCAAGGAACGGGTTGTTAATACTTGTATACTCTCCTCTTCTGTTCTGTAGATCCTAAGGGAAGACAAAGTCAAAGCAACATCTCTTGCACTTAGAGTGGAAGGTGCTGAGTGTTGTGGTGTGCCTTAGTTCCTGTGGGAATTCGCTGTCCCGGCCAAACCTCAGCTCAGGGAATTTTGCTTTCTTAGCACCTACTTGAAGCTTCCATTGAGTTTCTTATTTTTCAAATCCAGCCTCAAACTACTCGAAATAAGCTGCCATAGTCCACGTTAGAGACAGCAAAGACTTTTCTTGGCCTCCTCTTCCAGCTCTCCAAGGACTTCTGAGATTCGGTGAAAACGGGGTGAAATTCCCAGTTCCTGCTTTTAGATTGTATAAAAAGGTGTCCAGTTTATGCTCCTCGTTTTTGCACAGCCAGTGCTGCCTCCTGGGCATCTCTGGTGATTCAGCCCACCTATCTGAGGCATCTCTCTCAGGATGGGCTGAGTTGCCCTCTGGAGATGCTGATCTTGCTCCACGGACTCCGGTAGACAGCGAGCTTGGCCGAGATTCCAAACTTCTAAATGGTCAAAGTCGGGTGAGGTGAGTCCCACGCTCAGAGATCCTCTGATGAAAGGTGCTGGAGAAGCACAATGCTGCTGCATCATCACCATCACCATCGTTGTTATTAATACAGGGCAAGGGTGAGGGAATTATTATGGGAGAAAAGTCACCTCCGTGCCTGCGTGTTTGCAGGATTGGACTCGGCCACAAAATTATGTGCATACTTTCAGGGTTAGAGGAGAAAAAAGGATTTAAATATAGCCCTCGTGCTATAATGTTCGAGATGAACAAAGAGGTACCCAACAAAAACAGTTAATCCAGTAGGTTGCAGCCTTTTTCCTTTCCAGGCTGGAAGAAAAAAAAAACTGGAAGGACAGACACCTGCACAGTGAATTTGAGCTGTCTAACAGGCTTAGATTTCTTTTTGTGAACCTCTTTGGAATGCCTTAGTCATGATAGCGAGATGCCCAGAGCCAAATGTTGAAGACCCTACTGCAATCCATGTTGCAGGCACTCAGAATTTTTGAAGTAAAATATGACACCTCTGTAATTAGACTGCTTAGGCCTAAGCTTGATTGTTTCTGGTTCATACAAAACAAAAAAACCCAACCCCCAAACTGAAAAAATATCTTTCATCAGAATCAGTTACTTGATTCATGCCTTCTAGAGCCAAACCTATCATTTTGCTGATCTGTGTTAAGGTGGTTTCCAAGTTTTCAACTAAAACATCAATTAAAATTTTCGTGACTGTCCACATTCTGTAGCTGCTTGGGTTTGGGATAGTTTTAATGTCATAGAAGAAAATCATTTCCATGCAGGAGGGACGTTAATGAGCAGAATGATTTCCTTTTCTATTTAAAATAATGGAGTGTGACAAGTTCCACTTCCTTTCTTTTCATTCTAAAATTCCTCTAGATTTTGTTTTCATTGTAAAACAGAGAAATAATCACAGCATATGATTGTATATTGAATATTGGGGGGGGGTTGTGAAAAATAAGGCCATTCAATGAATGTAGAATTAGTAAGTTTATTCTGCCTGCCCACCCACCTGGTCCCTGGGCTGGTGGTTCAAACCATAGAATCATAAAACATAGAATGTCCTGGGTTGGAGGGACCTTAAGGATCATCCAGTCCCACCCCCTGCCATGGGCAGGGACACCTTCCAACAATCCCAGCCTGCTCCAAGCTCTGTCCAACCTGGCCTTGGACACTTCCAGGGATCCAGGGGCAGCCACAGCTTCTCTGGTCAACCTGTGCCAGTGCCTCGCCACCCTCATAAAGAACAATTTTTTCCCAATATCCCATCTATCCCTGCCCTCTGGCAGTTTGAAGCTCTTCCCCCTTGTCCTGTCTCTCCAGGCCCTTGTAAGTAGTCTGTCTCAGTCTTTCTTGTGGCTCCCTTCAGGTCCTGGAAGGCCATGATGAGGTCACTCTGAAGTCTTCTCTTTTCCAAGCTGAATAAACCAAATTCTCTCAGCCTTTCCTTCTAGGAACAATGCTCCATCCCTCTAATCAACTTCATGGCCCTTCTTTGAGCTCGTTCCAGCAGGTCCTTGTCCTTCCCGTGTCTCTACACAAGAGTCTTGTGGACATTTGTGTGTCCAGAGTGGAAAAGACCCAGGAGGTTCAACTCCATCTCCTGTTCCTGGTCTCTACCTCTGGGATATTCTTCCCAGCTTCCAGTTGTCCATGTTAGATGGACACCACACTTCATCTGTCTTGTGTCAGCTCTGTGCAATGAGGGTTTATGGGAACTGATCATGGCTGACTTACAGATCCTACCCCAGGAGCGTCTTGACATTCGGTGCCGTTGGCCATTCATGGCAGCCTCCATTTTTGGAACCTCCACAGCCTTCCCGCTGCTCATTTCTGCACAAAAGGTGTTTTTAGGCAGCCTCAGATACATGGATTTCATGCTGGTCAGCTTGAAGGATGATGGTGGGAGACCAGAGAGGGTCTATCTGGGAGGTTGTAGGATGGAGTAGGGGCTGCCCATTCATCACCTGCTTCCCTGTGAGCCCTTCTGGTGCCAGTAGATGTGGGACAACGCTTGAGGGTTTTCCTTACAGCTTTTCAGAACCTATGGACACATGTCCAGCTGCCTTCTCAATTTCAATATTTTGGGATCATAATATCAAAGATGTGTTGTGAAAATGCATCTTTTTAGATAAACTGCTTTACACAGTTTGTCCCCGCTTTCATGATGTGGCTGAGATTCATCTTCCAAGGGATGTGGCACCACAGAGAGGCAGCCAAAATGAGTGAGAAAGGAACAGGGGCTGAGCTGAACCTCTGGAAAGCTGGATGGGTTATAAGAAAGGATTTGGAGGAGGTTAACTTGCTTTTAGGGGGTTCCTTGCAAAGGGAGAAGCACTTCAGTCATCTACAAGGGAACATAAATCCCCTTTGTTATGAGCAGGCGGGCATCCTTTGATTTAACTTCCTCACTAGGGCTGGGCAGACGAGAGCAGCAAAATCACTGCTGTTGCTCAGTTCTCAATATTTGGTGGGATTTAAGTGCACTCAGGGTGTTACCCTGGGTCATTTGACAAGTTGCACCCTTGATGTTCAGCATTAATAAATGCAGTTGTTTTCCCTGTGTCAGGGACTCCGGAAGGATGTCCCTGGAGGAAGCCCTCAAAAGGCCTCTCCAAGATGAATAGCAAAGCAAAGCTCCTACACAGCTCAGGAATGACCAAAATCAGGGAGAAGCCAGCAGGTCTAGGAGTCTCCACATGCTGCTCCTGATGTGTCAAGGACTTTTGACACGCTGAGAAGGTGGTGACCTTGAAAAGTCAGTAGATTGGTGCTGTACAGCGAGGTCATCCAGAGCTGAAGCCTTCTCTTTTTCTGAAAAAAGCTCTGAGCAGGTATTTCCTGCATATTTCTCCCTCCTAACCTGGCTGAGGTGTCCATTCCAAGAGGGAGGGTACATGTAATTTATTAAGAAGGTGGCCAGGTACTTATTTACAACGGCTCTGCTGAAGGAGCAGATAGATCGAGATAAGGGAAATGAAGAGCTCTCTAGGTGTGTTGGCAAAGAAAAATGCTCACTGGAGGTTGAATTAAACACTTCAGGGCATGCAAGGCTTAAAGATAAGCCAAGAACTTTGGCTGTGGACATACAGAGCAGTGTTTTCATGGCTCCTCCTGTGCTAATGGGAAGGAAAGCCTGATTGGTTGGAAAAGTACAACTCTGACCCTTTCGCTTGGCTCAGACTTGAGCAGCGCCTGTTCTGGGCATGAGTGTGTTTGTAAAATGGAGAGCTTCAGGAGTTCTCCAGTGGAAAAGGAGAGGTTGAGGTCAGTGCATCCAGGAAGTGTTGGTGCTTAAGGAATTTGGAGGTGGTGCCTGGTTAGACCACAGTAGACGACACTCGGCCCGTTTCTCGACGCCACATTTTCAAAATTACCCACGCGAAGGAGATTGTTTAGGAGGAGAACTCAGGAGAGTGGAAAAATGCAAATGCCAGGTTTGATCTCTGGAAACAGTGAGAAAAAATGAATGATAGGAGCTACTAGAGAGTTGAGCAACACTGAAATGAGATTCTGATCTTTATAGACTTTCCCAGTCTTTTCTAAAGGTTTGGTTGTTGGGTTGTTGTTGGGTTTTTCTGGGTGGAGGAGAAGGTTGGAAGGTTCATAAGGTTCACCTGATGATCAATAATAGTGACAGGGAGCTGAAAGAACTGGGTTCTCCTAAAGATAAATTGACTTTAGAGAGGGAGAAAGTGTTTACACCTGGAAGCAAAGTAGAAACCAAAAGAGGGTGCTCGGGGAGATGTTATCACACTCGAGAGGCTGCGAGTGAGCCAGGAGGAGGAGGACTGTGATCAGCTCTACTTAACAGCAGAGCCACTGCTCATGGAGAGATGTTTTGAGATTCCACCCTGCACCTTCAGCTGAAAGTCAAGTGACTCCACTCTGCCTCATGAAATGCCAAATTTGCGTTGCACTGTCTTGGGGCCTGATGACACCTTGAGAATAAGGCTCTTGCTGGAGATTGTCTTTTGCAGATTAAACTTCCCAGACTGCACCGCAGATCAAAGCGAGGTGTGACTGTTTCCCTGCTATATTGAGCAGGGAGCAGTGTGAAAAAGCAATTAGAGGTATTTCTACATGTTTTTATTCTTTTTTAATCTTAGACGATCTTCCCAGCAACGGAAACAAATAGTTGAGGGCACCAACCTATAAACTCCTCTTCCTATGACTGGTATTTTCAGTCTACCACTGTAGTAACCACCAAAAAAAACCCCAGAGACAGGGTTTGAGTTTGGCTGCTCATATGATTAAAGTTTATGAGGCCAGAATCCTAAATTTCATCAGGGTCCTACTGAAACAGCTCAAAACAGTTCTCCTGGCTTCACAACATGGTGGATGGAGCCTGCAACAAGTTGATGGTGACTTAGTGGATGCTTTATCTTTGTTGGGAGCTGGGTAAGAGATTTTGGAAAGCTTTGGGAAGGATGTTGGTGACTGCAGTTGACGTGGAAACAAATGTTCCCACCAAAGTTAACTTCAGACTCTGGAAAGCATCCACATTTTGGACTCTTTGTAGTCAATGGCTGGAGGATGAGTAGGAACAACTAAATTCATGTTCTTCCCTGGAGACTTCAATGAAGGCATCTCTGCGCATGGTTTACAGAGACAGGACCACCTACCTCCCGATCCTAAAGCTGTGAATACCTCCTAAGTCCCAGTTTTGGGGGGGATCAGTGGATTAGCATTTGGATATGTGGCATTCCCAACAAGGCCACAGTGGCAACACACTCAGCAGATCCTCTGAAGCCTGAAACAGTGTTTTAGAAGGTGTCTTTAGTCCAGAAATTGTGGTCCAGTGTTTTGTATAATACTTAACAGTGAAACAAAAATGTACACTTGGCATGGGCTCCATTTCACGGACGGTTTTCTGCCAGTTGTGTGTGCTGAATTAATCAAGAGCTCAAAAAACCCCATATCTAGCCACAGAGATAAGGAAAATGAGTTAAACAGGTCCTTTCCTTCGTTTTCTCCTGTGGGTCCCTGCAGGCTCTTGCAGGAACTTGTCTCCTTCCTCCAGCTGAGCTCTCTGCATGGCCTTCAACACAGGGCTGAACTTCCCTGGCTGGGACTGCTTCAAGGAACTTATCCATCCTCATTGTCAGGGATCACGGCATGATTCACCTGGAGGTTCCACGGTGCAGACATGCCCCACTCCACCAGTCACCCAGGGGGGTTTGACAGTCCCACCAGCACAGCCGGTGGGGGCAAGGCCATGATTCACCCCAGCCCAAAGCACACACCTAAACTGGGCAGGGGAGTCGTGGCGTGGAAGTGTCTGCTTCTCTCCACTGACTGATTACAAAGGCAGCCTGGGGTGAGCAGATCAGCTGGAGACACCCCGTCACAAGCACTGGAACGTGGGTGACACGGACACAATTTCGGGTCGGGGAGAGCTGCCTTCCTCCCTTTTAACGCAACGGAAAAAGGGGGGCACTTCTGGAGGACAGTTCATTCCATTTGTTTCAGCTTCCCTCCCTGGAGGAGGATGAATTGTCCCATAATGTTGAGATTGATCGTCTCCCAGAAGTTCAGCAGAGGTGGAAAGAGTCACCTAAGTTAAGGAAATCAGCTGGAAATCCTTTGCTTTTCCACACACCTTCCACCTAGTCCATCTAAAGTTCATTTACTGACGGGCACATTGTTGTCTGGGCTGGTTATCCTGGTTCTGAACTCCTACCTGGAGCCATTTGGGATCCAGAAATGAATGTTCTTATGTCCCATTTGCCTGGAAAGGATGGATTTGTAAAGCTTAGTCTGCAGTTAGGAAAGCCCTTGAAATGTGGCTCCTGACCACGTGAATGTCCACCTCCTTTTCACTTCTGTACCCTCTTGGCCAGGTCCCCTCCAGGAAAGGAGTTAACTGGCTGCAAGGACCCTTCTCTTTCAAACAGAGACAGTCACTTTAAAATAATTTTTATCCCAGCCTAGAGACCTGCTAAACTCAAGCTAATTTTCTGCTGGAACCTTCTTGAGCAACCACAGAATTCTTGTGTTATTTTTTAAGTCAGAGCAAAAGAGAGTGAAGGCTTTATTCCCTGACGGCCCTGTTGGTAATTCAAACACACCAGGCTGTTCCCAAATGAAAACCACACAGCAAAAATGAATGTAAACAGAAATACACAATGCCCAGGCAGGTTCCTCTTTGTCATTAATTCAGGGCAGAAAAGACAATCAAGAGATTTAATTAGAAGAAAAGGAAATTATGCTCTAAAAATCCCTTCAGTTTTAGTAATCAAGGTTATTATTAGAAGCACTAGTAAAAACACTTTAAAAATCTATCTAATTAGCTGCATATCTGCTGATCTCCCTGCAGAGCTGACTTGTTTGTCTCCAAGGCTTCACCAACATAAAGGTTCATGGACACTCCTTTCGAGACTTCCACTGGACTGAGCACAGAATTTGCACTCAAATTTAATTAGGATGGTTTTTTGGTTGTTGGTTTGGTTGGGCTTTAATTTCACTCCCCTCACTTTAACCAAAGCACCATGGAATGATGCTGTTCCCCTTCCCAAATTCTTGGTGTTGCCCTTCCAAAGAGCTTGATGGCTTCTACTGCTGGAGTTACTACATTGGGTGGCTCTGCAAGTGCTTTTGATGGGGTTTCCTCAGCTGCTAAAATTTCCTACAAAACATCTTGTAGAAGTGTCCTTGTCTCTCAAAGAAACACATGTTTGACCCCCTGGCTGCAAAGGAAATTATCTTTGGGAGGAAGCAGCACAATGATGGATTAAGGCCTTGGGAGGATAAAGAAAAGGGAAGGAAGATATTTAAACGAGAGTTTCTTGCCTTTCTGGGCCTGTACGGAACTTCAGGAGAGAGGTGGTGTTGTTTTGGGGAGGGATGACAGTGAAAATGATGTTTTCTGGTGGGCGAAATGCAGAGGAACTGAAGATGTTGATTTTCTGTCCCTGTTCTTGTGAACCAAGCACAAAGGTGCAATCCAGCCTGACAGCATCTCTTTTTCCCTGTTTTTATTTTGCCCAGGTCCTTGGCAATCGGTCACCAGTATTCCTCCCTGGGGACTCAGCCCATCCTGTGCGGGAGCATCCCGGGCCTGGTGCCCAAGCAGCTGCGCTTCTGTCGGAACTACGTGGAGATCATGCCCAGCGTGGCAGAAGGTGTAAAGATTGGGATCCAGGAATGCCAACACCAGTTTCGAGGGAGAAGGTGGAACTGCACCACCGTCAACGACAGCTTAGCCATCTTTGGGCCTGTGCTGGATAAAGGTGAGTGAGGAGCTATGGGTTTGGGAAGACCAATGTCCATGGTGGAGTGGAAGCAGAGATCTTGGGAAAACTCCTGCAAACTCGTTCCCTTGGGAAAAAACGTCCTGTAAAATGTCCTGCAGGAAGCAGGACTTGAGCGTGATAAAGGAGTGGGGTTATCTCAGTTCCAGCTTGGAGCAGGAGGTTGGACTAGAGACCTCCCCGAATCCCTTTCAGCATGAATTATCCCATGATCCTACACCCCTGGGAAGGAACACAGAGGATTATTGTGTTGGCAGTGGTCAAGCTGGACCTGGCTCCTTTTCTGACCCCGTGCTGTGATTTCAGCTCTCTAGATGATAGCAGAGGGGAAATGATGGGCTGTTGGGGATGGTTCCTAGGGACTGGACTTATCAGATAACATCAGTTTTGATAGTGTTATGAAATACAATGAAGATCAAAGGCCTGGGGAAATCACCATCAATTAATGGTTCTGCTTTCCTTGGTTATGAACACAGCAAATAGGACAGCGTTCAAATCCAGGCAACTGTTTCTGAACCCCTTGATAGAAGTGGGAACTCTTAGAAATGTTAGAAATTTTATAAATGTGGGAACTCCTAGAAATGTTTTGCCCTAAGCTGTTGAATCCTGTGAGATTTAAGCCCTCAGCTAAACCTGAGTATCTGGTCTTTTCCCTTGTAAGTTGGTAGGAGCCTATTTTAGCCTGTGAGAACTCCTTTATCCTTCTTTGCCCTTGTTGTGTGTCTTTTAAAGTCCAGCCTGGTCCTGCTGGTCTCACTAAGTCTGGGATAAGATTTGCCTTTCCCTTTAGCACAAAGCTTCCTTCCTTCCTTCCTTCCTTCCTTCCTTCCTTCCTTCCTGCCTTCCTGCCTTCCTGCCTTCCTCCTTGCCTTCCTCCTTGCCTTCCTGCCTCCCTCCCTTCCCTCCCTTCAGTTGCAGGGAATCTGGTGTATAGAACTGATCTATACCCACTTCGGGGTGTGTTCTGCAGTGCTTCCCATCTGGGTTTTTTTCTTTTACTTTCTCCCCTGCTGCATACTCAGAAGAGATTTGGGCATTTTCTTCCACCAGAGCAGATTGCTCCAAGCCCCGTCCAACCTGGCCTTGAGGACTTCCAGGGATGGGGAGTCCATGACCTCTCCAGGCACCGTGCTCCCAGGCAGTCTGGGATGAGACACCCCACATCTCCTGTAGCAATAATCCTTGTGGATAAACTGCTCCTCACCTCCCTGCTGACCGAAGGAACCCCGATCCCACAATCTGCCAAACTCTCTTATCTCACAGCGGTGCTGCACGAGGGGTCTGTCCCTGCTCCAGACTGGAGGCTTTCGGTAGCCGGGCTCAGGGAGGGAGAGGAGACTGGGACGATTTCATAACTGAAGAATGTTGTTCCTTGAGGGAGAATCAAACCACCCTTCAGTTTTGCTTCACCTACAGCAGGAGGGGGGGAGAAAAAAAAACAGCTCAGTCGCATTCTTGTGCGGCAGATCCCCCAGGGTAGGAACATACTTGAGCTCCTACCCAGAAAGAGAGAAGGGGAAAAGGAGAGAGGGAAAGCAAGGAAGCAAAAATCTGTTTTGCAGCTTGGATTTTAAGTCACCCAGGATCTGAGTGCAGCTCTCATGTGAGTCAGTGGAGACCCCGTCCTCCCTCAGCACAAACCAGAGCAGCTCCTAAAGCATCTTCCCTTTGCCTCGCAGACTATCTGCACTCCTTTTGCTGAAAAGGACCGATTTTAATGTCTTCAGGAAATCCTTTCCAGGCCCAACTCTCACTGAGGCTGCCTCGCAGTCTGCACTGCCCTTGCTGCTGTGGTACCTCATTGCTCATTCAGGGCTAGGCTTGAGCTGTGATTCAGCAGTGCCAAACTGTCACCAGGCTCTGGTCCTGTTAAGAGCCATGTTCTGATATCTCATCTAAAACCAGACTCTTTTTCCCCATCAGCCTTCTTGTGGAAAAAGATCCCACGTGTTTCAGCTAAGACTGTATTTATGTGCGGTTTTTTTTAGCCAGGCTTAATCTCCAGAGGTCCCTTCCAACCCTAACGGTTCTGGGATTCCTAAAGAAACACACATCAGACAGGAATGGCATTGATGAGCTCAGCCACCAGGGAATGGCGATGTCCAGGGGATCCTGACCTGCTGCTATTGAAGGCCACACTTGACAGGCCTAACCCGAAATCCCTCTTGCTCTTTGTGTGTCACCCAGGGGAGAGGAAGAGCAGAAATCCCCCATCCCACCCTATTGGACTACTCAGGTTTGCAGGTCCTTGGTTGTGGAATAAACCTTCCCTATTCAACTTCGGGAGAGGTCTGAACTCCCCCTCCCTGGGAGTGTCCAAGGCCAGGCTGGATGGGCTTGGAGCAACCTGGGAAAGTGGAGTGTGTCCCTGCCCATGGCAGGAGGGTTGGAATGAGATGAGTTTTAAGGTCAAGGCTGTGGAACAGGGCTTTTCTCCTCCTCTGTGGTCTTGGGAGTGTATGGCCAGCTGTGCAGCTTCCTGGAGAAACTTTCAGACAGTGCCACTGCTGGATTTTCCTTAAAAATCCCTAGGAAATGGGAGTTTTGGTCAGTGTAGACTACTTGGAATGCAAAAAACAGGATTCCTGTATGGGCAAAAAAGTAAGCCTCATCTCTTTCTCTCTACCTAAACCTAATCTGTTTAGGATTAGAAAATCATTTCTAATATAAAGGCATTACAGCTCATTTCTAGTCTCAGAGAAATTCAAATCTCAACTGCTGGACAGTAGAAAGAACCTCTCACTTGAATTTTTCCAACAGCAATATCTAAAGGAAAAATATTGTTGTTTGTTTCTTCGCCTGTATTGTATAAAGTGGAGAAAAACATGGCCACGGCCACATGACCTGAAATGACCACCTGAGCCACAGCTCCTGCTCAGCCACTCACCTGAGAGGTCTGGCAGTTTTTAAGGCAGCTGTTGCATCTTTCAGTTTACCGAGGAGAAGGGAAGATTCCTGAGTTGCCTCTAAAGATACGCGGGATAAAACTTGGGAGGATGTAGGACAAGGACACCCCATCACTGAGAGCAGGAAGTGAACAGTGCAACCTGACGGGCATTTTCCATCTCCAGCTGAATTCCGTGCATTGGGAATTGTGCCTTTTGCATTAATTTCAGCTTTTGTGGGCTGAAGAGGCTGTTCATGCTTAAGTTGTGAGTTTAGAGTCTCTCAATGCCGCGTGAGCTCTTTTTGAAACTCCTCTGGGCAGAAATGTGAACCAATCTCAAGAGAAGGAATACAATAAAAGCTTATCATGGCCCTGTCTCTTTAAAGGACCTCAGCACATAATTAAGTCAAAATAAAAGTTTCCTCTCTCTCCTGCCCCCATTCAATAAAAGTAAATTACCTCCAACTATTTAAGCCCGCAGTTCGTTTAAATTTAAAAAGGGAGCCCTTGTCTATCTATTTCTTTCACTCATTCCTACCTCCTTCTGCTAAAGACTAGCCGGGGCCTTAAACCTGCCAGCTGGGCTGAGAAATGGTTAATAGTTATTGTGGAGGAGCAGCTTTTAATGAACTATTGAAGAATGATACATTGATGGAGTAATGGGAGTTTAAGTCTCTCTGTAATGAAACAGGTTCTCAGCGCCGACCCATTGTGGTGTAAATACGGCACGTCTCTCCCACTGTTTGGTCAGGACTAAATAGCAGAGGCCAGAGGGGGGTCAGCTTATGGGGTCTCCGCTTTAGTTAATCAATCTGATTGGATTAGGGTCACTGCGATCCCTAATAATGTCAAAGGTTACGCCAAACTGGATTAAATGCTTTGTTGGGGAGGGCTCCAGTTCTTTCAGCTTTGGCCGGCAGGGCTTGTTTATTAGACTTTAACACTCGTGTGCAGCCTTGGGAAGCCGCTCCGGCCCTTTTTGTGTCCGTCGGGCATGCGAGGGGGTTGGACCGAGCCGGGGCGGGCATGTCCCGTGGCTCTGCCGAGTGTCTGCACCCATCGGATGTGCCCTCCGAGGACATGCATCACATTCCCCAGCGGACAAATGAGAGCCTGGTGGGTGACGCAGGGCCTGGGAGGCATAAATTCATTCCGGAAATAATGGTTGGCCGCCGACCCCACTCCAAGGCAAATGTCGGGAGTCACAACAGCGGTGGAGTGACCCACTGCTCGTGTCCCTCGGGGTTAATCCCGTCTGTGTCCAGCAAAGCCATGTCCTTTCTGGTGCAGCTCCTGTTTGGGCAGCCACCAGGGTGAGCATGGAATGGAATAGGGAGTATTCAAGACCACTGGATTGCTTTGTTATTAAACTGGGAGGGTGTCTTGCCTTCCAGCACTTCCATCTCCAATCAAGGTGGGATGGGATGGGATCTCCCTGTCATCTTACCCAGACTGACCGCAAAGCTTAAAAGTTTCCTGTTACCTTCCCTCGCCATGTTCCTGCAGGTGACACTGCCTTACAGACATGGCAGAGTGTCCTTCAGGAGGGGACACCAAACAATCCCTTTGAAGGTCCCTCGGCAGGGGAGAGGGGCAGCACTAACTGTGTGTTACTGGCAGAGATCTGAGATCCCTGGATCTCCAGGGCCTCATTCCATGCCACAGCAGAGCACACAATGCATGTTCACGGCCTGACGGGACTGTCACATTATCCAAGCAGGCTTCTTGCATGATCCAGACTGGAGAATTTCCCTTTGAGACTTCTGGAACGAAACCAAAATCTGAATTTGACTACATCTCTTCCCGAAGGACATTTTGCCTTGACATACCACCAAAAGATAGACAGTCTCCTCTTTACAAATCTCCTCCACTGCTCTGGGGTTGACAACCAGCCCCTCTATTTTGTCTTCTAGCAATGACCATTTCCTTTGCTACTTAGACTTCCTAAAGAGTTAAAAATGGGGCCTGCAGAAGAGCCGTGGGTCAGCAAGACTTTGGGTCCTTTATGCCAGACAGCGAGACAGGACCAGGTAGTTCCAGTTGTTGCTGGGGTCCTTCAGGGCATGATTCATCTGATGTATTCCAGACAGTTAGGATTAAATTATTCACACCCTGACGTTTCTACATCTCTCCATCAATCACTGAGGGAATCCAGGGAGACCGGCTCTGGATGAGAAGACTCTTGCTCCCAGGGACTCCATGAAGGGCAGAGCAGGCATCTGTCTAGCTCCTGAGAGATGTGGGATTCAAATCACATCCAGTTCTTGTGGAATGCTGGGCGCTGTCACCTTTGTAGCCAGGCTGATTTTGGACTTGGCTTAGTTTTGAAGTGATGCTGTTTTGGACTCTGTACTTTTTGGGGATAAGCCCCATGTATTCTTTCCCTCCAGAAAGCCCAAAGCTGTGTTCAAGGGTTGACTCTTTACCACTGTGGATGAGAAAGCTCACCTTGTGTTTTCCCCCAGATTAGGCAAGAATGGAACCAGACTTTTAAATTCAGTTATAATCCCGCGGAGACACGAGTCTCCTCCATATTTTTTTCTTGCTGTGTCATAACAGCATCATGCCTCAGGCTCCCTGATAGGCCTGATCTCATCTCCCAAAGTTAGATGTCAAAGTCTGAGCGAGTCACCCCAGGCTCCCTTTGTAGGCAGTGGAGAGCAGTCGGCCTCTCCAGGGAGCAATTCATCTGACCTATCTCAGACACCTATCTCAGGATAACATGAATCATAGCAAGATGTTTATTTCTCTCCATTGACTATAGAGGGAGCCTAGGGCTACATCCTCAGACTTTCAGGGGTGCTTCTTGGAGGCCCAGTTTGGGGGCAAATAGTCCCCACCCCTGACATTCCTGCTGTTAGAAAGCAGCCCTGCCGTCCAGTCCCAGTTAGAGAAGCCATTTTAATGATGGAGCCACATGGCACTGGGAAGGACCTCCCAGACCACTGAATGCAGGCAGTCCCTTGCTATTGAAGGCACAACAACATCTCCTAATGGTTTAAAATGAGTATGTTTAGCAGATCTCATCCTATTTTCCTGATGGCATTCTGGCATCTCGGTTGTCTCCAAGCCAAACGTTTTACCCCCTCCTTTTCCCTGCTCTGGATCAGCCTTCTCCACTTCTGCAATAAAGTAAGGCATGAGCAGAAAGCCACAAGATACTGATCCATCCAGGAGGTTTGTTACATGTAGGAGGTACTCTCCGCTCTCTCATGAAACTCTTCCCAAGAGGATCTGATTTCCAACCACACCCTGTCTACCTCTCCGCTAATGGCAATTTGGGCAGCTGCCCTGGTATCAACAACGGAGATCTACAAACTCTACCCTGTAACTATGGGGAAGGAAACTGGAAGGATCAGGATTGAAAATGCGACTGTGCAAGCTCCTCTCAGCCGTCAGGATGCAGAAATCCTGCAGGCCAGAGGTTTGCCAGCGCTGCTGGGGGGAAGGCTGGCACATCCTGGCTCCAGACAGGAGCACCAGCTGGGTTTAGTGCCCGTGTAAACTGAACTTGGAGTGGGGATTGCTGCATGGGGTGAGGGGATGCTGCACTGCTGAGTCCATTCCAGCCCACAGGACAGCCCAGATTCCTGGCTGCAGCATTCCTGACCGGGGTTTTGGGTAGCTAGCTCAGTACAGGCAGCATGCTGGAGCTGCAGCACGTTGGACAAGCAGTTTGGGGAGGTCTGGATGAGCTGTAGCCGCATCTCTGGTTTACAGCCCACAGAGTCCTGGGTGATTTGCAGCTTCCCCTGAGCCTTGGCAAGAGCTGCAGGTTGCAAGGGCAGCAAAGAGAGATGCTGAGGAAAGGTGCCAAGGTGTTATCCCTCAGCTTTATCCCTCAGCTTTTGGGAGCAGGAGACCAGTGAGGTGGTGAGGAGCTCCTTCTCTTGCTGCTGGAGCCAGGTGGGGCCATCAGAGGGGTCACTTCATCCTCTTGTGGCTTCAGAGGTCCAAGGACAGGCCCTGGGCTGGGATGGCACCCAGGAGAGTGTGGTTAACATCACATCTGGCTGCATCTGCCTCTCCATCCCCTTGGGTCCATGGGCTCAACCATTTTCGGGGTTTCTTAGAGGCTCTGACCTCATCACTTCCCTACCTGCACAGCGATCCCGGGATAAAGATCCGGCTCCCGCACATCTGGAGAGGAGACAGCCCGTGCAAGCAGCTGTAAACAGCCAACACCCAGGCGCAGGCTGCGAACCCTGAGAGGAGTGATGGGCAAAAGGAAATGGCAGCGACTCCAGGAGCCGATCCCGTTTGCTTTCTGCGCTCCCTCCGCCTCCCACTGCACCAACCCTCATCTGTCAACCCTGACATGCGGGGCGGGGGGGGGGGGCGCGTTGCCGGGTTTTTTTTTTTTTTGTTTTGGTTTTTTTTTTTTTTTTTTTTCCCTGGCGACTTGAACATTAGACGGGGGATCAGGGAGGGGAGAAGGAACAAGACAGCCCGTGGCTACAAAACCGGTGGCGTCTCTCCCGGCGGCGGGAGGCACTGGAAACTTCTGCCTCGGGCTGCGCTCACAATGCGCCGGGCTGGCAGGGAGCAGGCTGCGCGGAGTTATGGATTTATTTCCTTCCCCCCGCTCCCCTCCCCTCCTTCCCCTCTCCCTGCTGGGCACACTGCATTCCCCCAACTGGGCTCAGGTTGGTTGCAACAAGGAGCTCCCTCTGCCGCATCCCGAGAGTGCCAAGTCCAAGCGTGGGAGCTAGTCCTAGACAAAAGGGAACAGTAGAGGGAGCTGATTAGCATCCCTTTGTCCCGGGAGAATCCCAACCCCAAATGGGCCCTTGGCTCGCCACGGGAGGCACAAACACACACACACACACACGCATGGACGGGAGCCAAGCAGGGAAGCAGGGACAGCGGAGGCTTGGTCGCCTTCATCCGGGTGCTGGGGGGAAGGGGGACACCGTGGGGGCTGCTTTGGGTTGGCTCCGGCACCGGGGAGCGCCGTCCCCAGGGTGGGTTTTGCTGGTCGAGGAGATGAACGTGTATTCCTATGTCCCAAAGAGCCAAAAGGAGCGAAGTCTCCTGACAGAGAGGGATCCGAGCCCGTGAATGTGGCTTTTCTTCCCCGGGAGATGCGTTAGGAGCTGGCAGTGCTGAATAGAGGCGGGGATTTTAAGGCCAGAAGGGGCTGTGGGATCATCTGGTTGGACTCCTGTGAAACTAGCAGAGATTTTCCTCCTCTCTGTCCTTGAGCAGATGAGACGGGGCAGCCAAAGGAAAACCAGGGTGCATGAAGATGCCCTGCGTGGGCTTTTTTCTGCAGTGGGCTTGCACGGCAGGGGAGTGAGGGTGTCTCCTGCAGAGCACCATGGCATTTTCCAGCAGGATATTGCTCAGCACATTCCCTGCTGAGCTCTGAGGCTGGAGGAATGGTGTGCCTGGATGGATCAGCCTCTCTCATTCCTTGTTTCCTCAGCCCCGTGTTTCTGGGAGCATCTCCTTCAAAGTGAGGGCTTGTCCATCCAAGAAGATGCACGGGGTTAAGAGAGAGGCAGGGATCAGCCCCCAGGAGAGGGAATGGCTCAGAAGGGTCGGTGTGACTCTGGACTTCTGCTGTGCATGTGACTGATGGGCTCCTAGGAATGACTGAGGCACAGCTGACTCTGAGCAGTGAGGACAAAGCAGAGGAAAGCAGGTTTTGGGGGGCTCCAAAATCTTGGGAGATGCAAAGGGGTCAGAGAGCTCCACCCCACAGCAGACCAGTGTAAGGTGGGCCCATAAAAGAGGGTGGTGGATATGTCACAGTCTGGATATGGGAAGGAAACTGTTGTGGGTTGGGCAGGCTTTTTAAGGAGGTGGAAGGTGGCATGCTGAACCTCAGGGAAGCTCTGGAGCTTTGGCTGGAGGTGACCCTAAAATCTGATGGCAAAACCATCTACAGAATATGAATTCTATACATTTTAGGAAGTTCTTTACTCAGAGCGTGGTGAGGCCCTGGCAGAGATTTCCCATGGAAGCTGTGGCTGCCCCTGGATCCCTGGAAATGTCCAAGGCCAGGTTGGACATTGGGGCTTGGAGCACCTGGGGATAGTGGAAAGTGCCCCTGCCCATGGCAGGGGGTGGAACTGGATGGTCTCTAAGGTCCCTTCCAACCCAAACCTTTGTATGCTTCTGTGAAACACAAAGAGAGATCCAGAAAGCCACCAGATCCTGGGAAATGCAGAGCTGTCCTCGAGCCCTGGGAACAGGTCCTGACTGGAGAAACAGAGAGTGTCTTTCACTTTTTATTCCATCTTGACTCATGTCACCCTTCCCAGAGAAGAAAAGCAGTTTTCAAAGCACTCATGACCCAGCCTGGGCCAGTGACGGGGAGCAAGGCAGAGAAGAGAGTTTCTGGTTCTGGTTTTGCATCTGGCACAGCAGATCCTCCTTCCTCTGCCTCTCCATTCCCCATGGAGCCACCACAGAACCGCCTGGATATTTCAAAGTAGGTCACAGGCAGGGCCCTGCAGCTCTTGCAACACAATTCAGGTACTTTCATTGGCCTCCTCATGAGTGTTTCTCTCCAGTTTGATCGACAGAGCTCCACGGAACGCTTCCCGGTAGGCTGCACTTTGCTGACTCAGCATCTGGCACAATTTCCTCTCCATTATTTCCAGGTGCTAAATCACATCAAATGATAGCTAATAACTATGGTTTATCCTTTCCTAATCACGCTGCTTTCCCAGGGAAGCTGTTGCCACAGGGATGTTGTGGGAGTGTGGATGGGTGGGGAGGGCACCGGGAGATGTTTCTGCTCACCCCGAGCCATGAAAAAGTGGGAGACCCCTTAGGCTAAGCACACAAGAGTCTAGCCTAGGAGATACTATATCGTGTCAAAAATGTGTTTATTTATTCTTCTGAGCCAGTTTTCCATCAGAAAAGGAAGCTGCACCACACTGGAGATGTTTTGCAGGTTCCCCTTAATTTCCAGGAAAAAAAAAAAGCCCAACTTTGGTTTTCCTGAGGGTTTTTTTTTTTTTTTTTTTGCACATTTCAGGTAGTTTCATTTGAGTGTTCGAAAATGAGGCATTCTATTTCTTTTTTAATTTAAATGCAACCTTATGCTAAAATAGAAAATCATTAAACCATAGAATATTGAAGTGGTTTTTATATTATTGAGGCTGAATGACTTTATCTTCTCAGTCAAAGAAAATCTGGCATTAACAAGATAAAACACTTCATTGGCCCAAAAGTTCAGACTCTTACATGGTCCATCTGGTTTTCCACTCTTGAAAATGAAGCAAAACAGAATTTCCTAGAATATGTTAACTTTTTTTTTGGCCCTCGTTACTAACCTTAGCCATGGTATGAGCTCCAAACTCCTTCATTCTGCCTGAATCCAGAATTAAAAATGAGCACTGGTCACCTAAAAAACCCCTCTAAATTCATAAAGCAGCCTCACAGCTCTACAAAACGAGAGCTGTAAGAGATAAGACCCAAATCTGTGGTTTATTCTCAAGTAACAACTGCTGAGTCCTGACATGAAGATGCTCCCACGGGAAATTTCATAGATTCTTCTTAGAGAAGAAATAAAAAGTAAAAAATTATTTTAGTGCAGTTTGGTTTGGTGGAGAAAGGAGTTTCTGTTCCTACAACATCTCCAGTCTGCTTTTCCAATTGGATTTCAGATACAGATTCCTTGAGAGGAGAGTTTGAAGATGTAAATGAGTCCTGAGAGGGAGCTCTGTGGAGCCCAGTTTTTATGGGAAATGTTCAGTGGTACTCTGGTGAGATTTATATTCAAGTTGTAATCTGTGTCCAGCACCTAAAATTAAGAATATTCTGCATTTTGCTTCCCTGAGCACGGGGTCTTCTCCTTCAAAGTCCATCACTTGCACCTGAACACTTCAGAGATGACTTAGCGGCTCTGAAGGCAAATACTAACTTCTGTAGAGTTCTGTTTATGGCTTTATTAATTACAACTCTGGCCCAAACACACCCTGATATCATTGATTTCTGTGGATCTGGAAAGATTGAAGAGGATACAAATCTTTCATCATCAAATTCTCTATCTCATTCTTTTTCCATTGAGAAGGACAATGGATTTTGTCTGCTGGTGTTGGTTCTCAAGAGCATAGAATTTCTGAACTTCCCAGCCCGCAGAAAATCACCATCTCAGTTCTCAGTTCCGTGTTTCCAGGGTTTTTCCCAAGGGTTCAGTAACTAAATCAAGTAATCAAAAATCAAGATGTGAGAAAAATCATGTCATAGAATCATAGTATGGTTTGGGTTGGAAGGGGCCTTAAAGATCGTCTATTTCCAGCCAGAACAACAAATTTAAAGTTAAAAACTCTCCCTAAAATCTCCTCACTTGAAACAAAGCCAGCCACCGACGTTCAGAACAGTGCTGCCCCATCAGCCATCGACACTTTTGTTCATTTATAGGATGGTTTGTGTTGGAAGGTCTAAAGGTCACCTAGTCCAACCCCTGCCATGAGCAGGGACACCTTGAACTGGGTCAGGTTGCTCAGATCCCCATCCCACCTCACCTTGGATGTTTCCAGTACATGTTAAAGCTACTGTGACATCCCTGAAATCCTCAGATCAATATCACCTAAAGCCAGTGATTTTTTTTTTAAACAGAGAAGCGCAAAAGCTGTTCGTTTTGTCGGTTGTTTTTTTTTAGGTATTCCAAATATATTCCCATATTTAACCTGTTTTTTCACATAGCTGCTTTAGAAGCAGATTATACTTTGCTCTAACAGCCACCAGTACAGCACGAACCTCTTACAGGGGTGCTGGCTACAAAATATTAGTTATTCAAAGTCTGGAGAGGTGCAGTTTAGAAACATATGGATCAGCGTTCCAGCTGGAAAAGAGCCTGTAATCACTGGCGTTGCAACTCGGTGAGGTCACTGCGTCAAGCACCCCGGACAATTCACTGCATGTATTTACCCATTTTATGGGGTTGACCACTAATGGGGTTGGCTAAAAGCTGGAAGTATATTGGGCTTTTCTTGGTAGGGATGGGTCTTCTGATATTTAAGAGGCTTGGAGCTCACTGCTGGTTTGTAAACGCAGGGCTGCACCTTCTTTTGTGAGGTTTGTGACTTGTGGTGTTTTAGGCTTTTATTTGGTTCTGACAATGCTGCCAGAATTAGGAGGGTGTTCTTAGCTCGGACTGGGCGAGTGGGGAAGTTAGACTGGCTTAAAATGACGGAGGAGCTAAACTTGGTCCTGATTGGGATCAGAGAGCTGGGGATGAACCTCAGTGTGAGATGGTGGATCCTCTTCCCGCCATCACCACAGGCGATGCACATCAGCAAGTCCAGGGTGGTGGTGTACCAGGACTCCCTCAGAGGGTGGTGGTGGCTCCTCTGGAGCTGATCTGAGCAGGAAAACCACATCCTAGAGTGACACAGCCCACTGGTGCTGGGCTTCAACCCCCGCTGGGCACGGCCCTGCTGCTTGCAGGCCACAGCCAGGCCAGAAACCACAAGCAAAATACTGGAGAGCCACAAGTGATCCAGGAGCTGCTGGGGAGTCATTCCAGCCCTCACAGCTTGAACTTCAGCTTCTCACCCAAGATAATATCCAAACCTCCCCTGAACTTCACCTGAGCAAGGGCACAAACTGCCCTGCCATAAAAACTGATTTAACCCAACTGGGATTAACCAGCCTGGGTGAAAGATTTGCCTTCCTTGTGTAGAAGTCATCACCTGGGAGCTCTTCATCTTTGTGCTTGACCTTTGAGCAGCTCTGTGAGACTGTGGGGATCTGCAGATCGTGGGAATTTTGCTTCTTGGGTTAAAAAATGTATTTACTCAAGAGGACTCTGAGCCTCACAGGCTGCATGTTGCACTCAGCATTAAAATAAGGGCAAACACAGGCCCTGGAATTCAAGGAATCCCTACAGTTCCTCACCAAAATCTCTCTTTGCTTTGCTCAGCTGAGCTCTCGGTTCCTGAACCCTCTCTAGGCTTCCACCAATCCCCAAAATTAGCACCAAGGTTGGTGGTGATGCCCGAAGCACCGCTGCTTATCCACAGTAGAACAAACGTGGAGATTGCAAGGAAAACATCCCAAAATTCCCACCGTAGCCGAGAAACATAGCACAAGAAATTGTGCCTCTTCAAGGAAGTCAAGAGGATGGTGGGACCTAGGATTTCTGGGCAGGAGATAACACTTCTTATCAGCACTGGCATTGCTCCACTGCAGGACATGATGGGGCAGTGTGTGGGTGATCCAACTTCTGCCTGGCTGCCTCCCACACCAGGAGGTCCAGCAGAGCCATGGCTGAGCTGCTGAGGAGTAATCCTCAGCTCCAGAGCAGCAGTGTGGTCTCCAGGAATAAGCCAGGAACCAACGCTGATTTCCTACAGCCCAGTGTCAGCTTTCCACCCTCCCCAGCTTAGATCCATTGTCAGCACAGCCAAAGGCCCCACATCCCATTGCCAGTTGCTTAATCCATTCCTTCCCGCTCCACTGCCAGTACAATAATACCCCACTGAGGGGATCCACCTCCCAGGAAATCCTCCTTTAACACCCTCCAAAGGAGCAGCCAGATTTATCTCTGCTGTTGTTCTGGAAAGCTAAATGAGGACTCATCTGTTCTAATCCCCTCTTAAGATTTCCAGTTGAGGCCTGTGCTCCCATATTAGCATTTCTGACAGCTCCTATGTGTGCCCTGCAAGGCTCCATGGGGGAAAACCACGTACCAGCAACTGCTTCAGGTACCCCACTATCTCTCTCTCAGGTGGAGGAGCCTTTGCAATGACCCCATAAAAATTCCTGAAATGAAGACTTGGGTTAAATGGGCCTGGAGATCTTCCTCAGAATGAATCTCATGACTCGTCCTTTGCTGGAGAGTTTGGGGACTGCTCCTTTCATGTGACACTGGGTGTTTTCCTTGGCCTTGTTTTTGGCATAGCAGATTTTGAGATTTCCCAGAATCAGAATCCTGGAATGGTTTGGGTTGGAAAGGACATCCTAGATCAGTCACTTCCACCCCCTGTCCTGGGCAACGACACCTTCCACTATCCCAGGCTGCTCCAAGCTCTGTCCAACCTGGCCTCGGACACTTCCAGGGATTCAGGGCCCTCCCCAGATTCTCTGGGCACCCTGTGCCAGGGCCTCACCATGCTCTGGGTAAAGAACTTCTTCCTGACATCTGCAGAACTCATATTCTATTGGTGGCTGTGCCATCTGGTTCTAGGGTCACCTACAGGGGATAGGACATTCACAGGATAAACTTTAAGGCTTTAAGCTGAAGGGGAAGAGGGTTAGATGGGATATTGGGGAAGAATTCTTCCCCGTGAGGGTGATGAAGCCCTGGCACAGGGTGCCCAGAGAAGCTGTGGCTGCCCCTGGATCCCTGGAAGTGTCCAAGGCTGGGCTGGATGGGGCTTGGAGCAGCCTGGGATGGTGGGAGGTGTCCCTGCCCATGGCAGGGGGGTGGAACTGGATGATGTCCCAGTTCCTTTCCAGCCCAAACCGTTGCATCATTCTGGGATTCCATGAAATATCAATATATCCACTGAGCTCCTGGACGATACTGTGTGCTAAGGAGACTTGTTGGGCATGTGATTTACAAGCTCCAGAGTTTTTAATCCTCCCAGCTAACCTGGGAGAAGCATCTGTTTGTCGGGATGCATTTTCCAGCCTGGAACCATCAGCAACTTTGTTGTGCCAGGACAAATCCCAATTTCAGTCCTGCAAGCCTTTTTCTGGCAAGTCTGGAGCTGCACGGAAGACGTGAGCCATTTGCATGATTAAAGGTTGCAGGACCAAACTGATTAGAAAGATTCAGCAGGTTCTCCAATCCCTGCATGAGCACAGATCCACTTGGGAAGGAGCTCTGGGCACGGAATTGGCTTCTCCTCAGAGTAACTTCCACTGGTTTCCACCGAGAGCTGGAAGTTCTCAGCTTCTCTCAGGATTGATCTCTGCACCTGCAGAGTGAATTCCTCTAAATATTGTTGTGGTTTTAGTGGCTTTTCCTTTATAATATCAAAACCTGATGCTTTGATTAGTGATGGGGAGGTGGGTGGGAGGGGGTGAATCTGACAGTGTTTTCTGGCATTTAGTCCCTAATTGAAATTCTCCCTTGGGGTATTTATAAAAAAAAAAATTAAATTGGCCCAGATATTTTTTTATGAATAAGGCTTTAATTAACTTTTTACATATTAAATGTACATCAATGGAAATAGTTAGACAAATAGCAGGGGTGTTAGTCATGCAGAAGCGAAGGGATGATTCAGTCAGGGACTGCGTGTGTTACAGCAGCCTCTCCCCTCCGAGGGCACATGTGAGAGATGCTGAGAGGGAAGGGAAATTAGCATGAGAGATGGAAGCGAGCGTGGAGAGGGAACATATTAAAAAAGGCCAGGAGAAAGGCAAGGTTCCCAGTGGAATTCCAAATTAAGGATTCCCTTGCTTACGCAGGAATCACTCACGGAGTCCAGGGACCTTGAGCTCTGTTCCCAGCTCTGCCTCCGATCTGTTACGCAACTCCACAGCTCCGTTCTCCCCTTCCTTTCACTCCCACCGCTTCCCTTGGCTGGGCCAGGTTAATTTGACAAGTTCTCCTCCACGTCCACTCCGATTGCAGCTGGGGGACCCGGGCAGAGTTCGGGAAGAGCAGAGTAACGGTGAGGGTAGCGAAGCGTGAGCAGAGATCGCCCGGGGACGGGGTGGGAGCTCCGACCTGGGAGGTTTTGGAGAACAGGTTAGACAAACATCTGTCAGGGATAGTTCAGGCAGAGTGGATCCTGCCTTTGGGCAGGAGGGTGCGAGGTCCAAGTCTGATAGCTGGGATTTTAAGTGCTCCTGGAAGCACTGCCAGAGTATCCAGATATTCGTGCAAAATCCAAAGTGAATGGTATCATTAACAAAGTGAGTTTTTTGTAGGGAAAAATGGAGCATTTTAATACCAAGATGCATCCCTAATTACACTGGCTTAACTTCTCTGCCGCTTCCACTGAATCAGATAAAAGTTATTCCGATTTACACCAGGCCAAGAGGAGAATCAGGCCATGTGTTTTTCTGCTGGTGGCCAAAATATATATTTTTACTTGACTCGATTTATTCAGTAACTGATTTGCATAGACATTTCCGAAGGCTGCTCGGTTGCTCTTTTTTGTTTTTTTTCAGTTTTTTTTGCACTTCACATGTCATCTATCCCCCACTCATTACACAGGGCAGCAGCAGTGTTGCCACCGAGGGAGCTCCCATTTAACAGCAAGAGAGGAATCTTCAGCAGTTCCCATCCCAAGGGACCGCAGGATGCGGAGCTTTGATTTTCTTGCTCTGAGACAGGCAGGGATGAAAGCGATGTGGACTGTCAGTAAACCCTTAAGGTGCTGGGTTCCTCCAGCAGTTTGGCAAGTGCCTTTCCCTCCCACAAAAGTCACCAAAATCAGTGTGGGCAGAACAGGTCATCACCTCTCCTCCCCTCCAAGTTAATATTCTGAATTAGGGAGCTGTGAGTTGTTCCCACCAACTCCGGAGAGCACACACCCAGAGCCGATGCTCTTCAAGAACCTGTAACAGAACATCAGATGCCAAATCAGGAATAACATCATGTCCAGTCCTCAAATATGAAGGCAGGGCTGATATAGGAGCAGACAGGCATTTGGTGAATTGACAGCAGCAAGAATGAGAAGCCAAAGCTGGAATTGCGAGTTTTGTTGCAATCAGGTTGGCAAAGCTGTGGAAAATCCTCACGATGTGGAAGAAAAGAAGAAAATACACTGTGATGACACATAGCCTGAGGAAGGGAAGGCTTCATCAAAGGGTCTGTTATCATTTGGCTTAAAATGGGTGAACCCAGAGACAGAGATGGAAGCTGGATCGAAACCCAGAGCACCTCCCTGCTCTTCCCACTCGCTCACAGCCCCAGTCCTCACTCAGAGCTTATTCCCATTCAGGGTCCCCATCGCTTTCCTTGCCTAGGAGGGCAAAACCCATGTGCAGTTCAGGCTGGAAGAGATGATTTCCAGAGGAGAGAGGATTTCTGGACACTTCCAGCTCTGCTGGCCACGAGGGCTGACCAGTGTGTGGCACAGGGCATCTCTCTGATTAGAGCTGGGCATTATTTGAGCTTAAGAAACCTGGGCAAAACAAGGGACACATCAGATGAATGAAGCTGGCTTGTCTTGTGAATGATGACTGGTTGAGAAAAGTATCTGGAGGTGTTTGGTGTCCTCTGCTTCTACAGCAGGTTATTTGATTTTTGGGGCTGTTTTAAGGTCAAGTAGCCCTCTCTCATGGGTGAGGGCAAGGTCAGAGCTTCACTGTTTTAAACCACAAGCAGATACAAGTTCTGGCTATTTTGGTGCTGATGTCATCATTAGTATCTAACCCCTGTCTGTGATTTGACAGTGAAACCAATGGAAAACTTCCAAAAACCGAATTTCTGTGGTCTTATATACACCAAGAACACAAGTCCTTGTCTTCTTCAGGGTGTGACAGATTCCCAGGAGGTCCCCTAGCCATGTATTCACTTTCCATGCTGTTGCTGAGCTTCCCAAACCCAACCAGTGGCATTTTCATCCCAACAGGATGACAGGCTGACTCCTTGTGGGGGGCTGAAATTAAATGTTATTAGGACGTGATGCAGCAGAGGGTGAGGTGGTCAGGATGATTCCCTTCAGTTTTTAAGCACTAGGACTCATTTCTCCATACCTGGGACCAGCACCAGGCTGATCACCAGCTCGTAGACTTTTCTCAAGATTTAAGAGAACGTCTCAAAACACAGCTGTTGGTCGTGGTGCAAGACCAAGTAGTGGTGGAACAAGGGGATGGTTTTAAAGTGAAGAGGGAAGGGTGAGATGGGATTTTGGGAAGGAATCCCTTCCCTGTGAGGGTGGTGAGGCCCTGGCACAGGGTGTCCAGAGAAGCTGTGGCTGCCCCAGGATCCCTGGAAGTGCCCAGGGCCAGCTTGGATGGGGCTTGGAGCAGCCTGGGATTGTGGAAGGTGTCCCTGCCCATGGCAGAGGGGTTGAAACCAGATCTTTGAGGTCCCTTCCAACCCAAACCACTCCGTGATTCTCTGTTTCTATGATAAATGTTCCTGCCAAGGACCACAAAATTCTATGCACAAGAAAGTTCTGAGTCTTTATCCACCTGGCCAGCAGATGTGTTCATGGAAGGTGGAGCTGTTTCCTTCTGGAAAGGGTACTGTAGATCAGTTTTTGAGGTTCCTGTTTTGGCTGGGATTTGTTGGTTTTCCCGTCTTTAGGAGCTGAGCTCCTTCAGCAGTGTCCTCACATGCCATCCCCCAGAGATGGACGCGTTCACAGCTGGAGACAACCTCAGACACGTGTTCAATATAGTGGGCTCCCTTCTCTGCTTGAAATTTATCCAAGAGCTCCGGCTATAATCAGAATATCTCTCATCCACAGCTTATCTGCTGACTTAAAATTGCTTGTAAAGCATCCAGCCTGTGTCTGGGGCTTTGCAATTTCCGTATTCCTCGGTGTCTTAAATAGGTCTGAAATTCCCTAGCATTGCCCTCAAGTGTTTGGGATTAGAAAGTGGGAAGATAATGATGGCTCTCCATCTCACAGGTGGGCAGCTGGGGCAGAGGCAGGGCAGAGGAGCTGTTTGAAAGTCATGTTTTGTAGCACTGAGCCCTTTCTTCTCCCTTAGGAACCACAGATCCAGCCTCCAAACCATGCTTCCTCTCACAAGCTATTTATAAAAAGTGGCTTTTATGCTGTGGGAGCTACATCAAATTTTTCTGCTTCCCCAACTGGGTGAAACTGAAACCCACAGAAAAAAACAAAACCAGATTGCCCAAGCCTGCTGCAGGGAGGTGAGCAGCTCCTCCAGCACTCAGACCCCCTCCCTTCTCCAAGTGGAGCCTGTAAAGCAAAAACTTCTGCAAGCCGAAAAATTGGTTAATTGCCTCAAATTGATTCCATGGTTTTATTAAGATATTTTCCCAGCTCTATTATGGTTAATTATTTGTATTACAGTAGACTCTGAGGCCCCAAGCAGAGATCAGGGCCCCATTGTGCTAAATAGTGTACAAGCACTTAATAACAGAATCATTCCTTGCCCCAGATAGCTTGCAATTATGTGGGGAGCTGCAGTGGAAACACACCACAGCTCCTGTGAACACCTTTTAGGAGAGGTTAACGTGGATTTTGGAAGCCAAGAGGGTCCCTCACGAGAGCCCCACTCTTCCTGCTGAGCTCCAGCAGGAAAAACTCGAAGGAGAATCTGGATGTACAACCAGGAGATCAATGCCCCACCTGGCTCAAGGCTTCGTGAGGGGAATAAAGAGAAAGAAGAGTGAGGAAAACTGAGCAGGTTCCTGTGCTGCTTTCCCCTTCTTCACCTTTGGTTTGAGCTCGGAGACCAGGCTGAGGGAGCTCGTTATCCTGGGGATTTCCAGCCTCGTCTTGCAGAGGCAGAGCTTTCCTCTGCTTAGGTGCGTGCTAAGATGAGCACAAGCCTTGCAGGGACCCCGCTTCCTCCCATCCTGAGTGAGGAAGTGGAGCAAAAATGCAGAAGGGGAACCCTGTGCTTCTCCTTCTCCCTCCTCCCAGCCCACTCCGCTGCCAAGTCTCTGTGGCTGCGTCTCACCCGTGCGTGGGAGATCTCGATTATCGAGGGGTCAGCACTGGGGGATCTTTTCTACACCTTCAAGCGAGCGGGGAGAGTTCTGAGACCTCGAAGCCTTGCTGGAGGTGATGTTTGGGGCTGGGAGTGTGACAGGTTGGGGGTGCATGAGCAGCTGCTGATTCAAGCCAAGGGTGTTGCTTGTACCCCAGGTGCTGCTGAGCTCTGGGTGACCCTCAGGGACTGCACATCTCTGCATTGCCCACCTCTCCCTGGGGCTGAGAGGACGTGAAGGGCAGCAAACTGTAGCTCAAAACCAGGGAAAAAATCCAATTGTTTCCAAGCACTAAGCTCAGGCCTCAAGCGGAGCAGGAACCTCTGGAGATAACGCGGTGTCTGTGTGTGCATGTGTGTGTGTGTGTGTGTAAAACAGCCTCGCCGAATCCCACAGCTTTAGCAGGGCTTTGAAAAAGATCTGGGTGGTGATTCAAAATCCAGGTTATGACCTGTGACCTTTGGATGAGAAATTGTTGCCATTTAGGATGTGTTAGGAGGTCCATCCTTTTCATCAAATGCGTGTTTCTTCTTGCTGCGGGAGGCAATCACACCGGTATATCATTAACTCGCAGAAAAGGAGGCTGTAAAAGAAGTTGATGGGGGACCTTAGCCCACACCCTGCTGGGGTCTGCTCGGAGCACAATATCCCAGCGACCATGAGATTAAGCTAAAGAGAAAAGTGAAAATGCTTTTCACGATTCACACGCCCTTTAGATTGTTTTATTAAACCATTTGAATAGGGATTTCCCTTTCGGCCGACAACGGGGCCCGGCCAATGCATAGTTCTAGGTTGCTATGACTTAGTTGGTGCTGGCTAATCACAAGTGAGGGCAAATTTCATATAAAATATCTCGGGCCATTGTCAACCTAATGCGGCGTGACAGTGCCAGCACAAAGGGGGATTCATTCACCCCAGCAGGTAATAAGGACGATTTGCCATACCAACCAGGCAGTCTCGAGGGGGGCTGTCAAATACGATCAGAGCAGCGAAATGGAGCCTCACATTCCATTCTCAGGTGGGCGAAGGCGATCCTTTTGTTCGACCATGTTGCTCCTGATAACAGAATACAATTATATTCTCCTTTTTATTTTTTTGCTTCCCGGTATCCTACTGACCATTGGGGCTGTTTTGCATCGCAGTCTTTGGGGCTTGCCTTCTTTCCCTTGCCTTTTTTTTTTTTTTTTTTTTTTTTTCCCCGAGGCCAGGAGGGACCCCAATGATCCTTTAACCTGGAAGGCGCCCCGGAGAATTTCCCCCCAGTCCTTCCCCGCTCCTTTTCCGCCTTCCCCTTTCATTAAGGACTCTGTCCTGCCACAATGAGCGCCCTGTATCCCTGCTAATCACCCCCGATTGGCACACAGCTTCCTTTTGTCCACAGCCTCCCAGGGACATGGGCTGTTGGGGAGACGAGGGGTCGGGGTAATTCGGGGCGGATCGAGAGGACCGTGCTGCTCCAGGACGATGGAATATTCAGGAGAAGGCGTTTATGGGATGGCGGGAGGGGGGGATCAGACGCCACCCGAGTGTTTCACACATGACCAAGCCAACAGAAAGACAGATAAAACATTAAGCAGGGTAGGTAGGGAGACATACATGGTAATGATTAGATCAGCAGAGAGATAGGGCGATAGAGAGAGAGATAAGGGGGTTTTTGCTTTGCAGGTATCAGACTCGGGTTACTGATACCAGACCGTCCTGCTGATTTGCCTATCTTGGGGGTCTGGTTACGTGCGAGATCACCTGGGGTTGTTTTGACAGTCGCTAATTAACGAGAGCATTCCAGCCTTCAGCCCAGCCTCGGCTCAGGCTCACACGGGGGCTCGGGGGGCCGCAGGGAGCACCGGCCCTGCTCCCAGGGCACGAGGCTTGCTCTGGCGTCCGGCAATCTGGCTCTACCTGTTTCAGGTAGAGCCTGAAAGGTTTGGCAGTGCACGGAAGGCTTGGAAGTTGGAGCACCACACTGGAGGTTGCAGCTCTGTTGTGCTCCAGTGCAACGACAACCATGAGCAACCAACAGAGAGAAAGTGAAAAGGCAAAAAAAAAAAAAAAAAAAAAGGAATAAGAAAAAGCTCATCATTCAGATGTTTTAGGGAAACTTGGCCTTCAGGATTTTACAAGCTGTGCTAAGCCAACCTCCTTCAATCCAGCATTCTCTCTTATCTGTATCGCCTTCATGTTCCCTGGCAGGAATTGCCCATTTAATAATTTCCCTCCAATGAGCTGAATCACAGCTAATCTGATCAAATGTCTTCTGAGGGCCTTTCATCTTCCCAGGGATGTGTTGACACTAGCACAGCTGGTTCAGAGGAAACAAGAACTCAATCAGAACTCCGTTCAAAACACGGATGGGACCCAAACCTAACCTTTCCTTTAAGATATGCAAAAGTGTGGTTAACTTCTTGTTATTATGCATTTGCATAAACCTTTGCATTTAGGGGCCTGATTTTTAAGTGGTTAAAAAAGCCAAGCAAAGCCCGGAGCTGGATTTTGATGAGAAACTGTGCAGAATCAGCTGGGCACAGAGCTGACAGGGCAGAAGGGGGCAGGAAGAAGAAAGGGACAGGCTGTGGTGTGACACAGAGCCATGGGGTTGGCATCACCTGCTGTGCTGTGGGTGCTGCATTTCTCCCAGAGCTGCAGCTGCTCTTGGAGCCACCCTCATCCCATTCCAGGGAAAGCCTTGGTTACCTGCAGCTCCCAGGGACTGCTGTTCTGGCAGAGTGGGCTTCCCTAGGTTTGGAGATAAACCCACGTGGGAATGCTGCCGAAGAGGAGGGGATCTGACACAGGCCTGCACACCAGGCAGCGGCAGCAGGAGCTTGGGTTTCACTGGTGAATGACTCCAGATCATTCAGGTCAGTCTGTAGAACTGCGTGGAGACTGCAGTTGTGGACTCCCCATCCCTGGAAATGTTCAAGGATGGGCTGGATGGGGCTCTGAGAAGCTTGGGATAGTGGAAGGTGTCCCTGCCAATGGCGGGGGGTTGGAATGAGATGATCTTAAGGTCCCTTCCCATCCAAACCATTCTGGGATTCTATAATTCTCTGATTCCAGTCTTACAAAGAGATCTTTGGGGAGTGGAATTAGTGATCCTCCTCCATCCAAGGGATCCCAGGCAGCCATTGAGGCACTGCTCCTCTTCAAAGGTTCCCAGGTAATCAAGGTCTTTGGGATAAGATTGGTGGGGGTTTGTATAACTCTGGACCCATCTTAGTGCAACACAGAGCTGCTCTGGAACATCCTGGAGCTGCTGCCAAGACCTATAACCAGATGAGGCATCAGTTAGAAAGTCTCCATGTCATAGAATCATAGAATAGTTTGGGTTTGAGGACATTTAAAGGTCCTCTAGTCGCACCCCTTTGCAATGAGGTGATCACAGCTCAGCCCAGAGGCAGCTCAAGGTGCTGAGGTTCTCCTGGAAGGCCCCACGGATGAAGAGTGATCCCAGCACAAGCATCATTCCTGGGGTAATAAGGCATCGTGCAGCACTGGCTGAGGAGAAAACTCTCTCTTGCCCCTCTCCTTTGGAATGCTGCAGGCTGAAAGGGTGCCCAAAGCTCAGGCTGGAGGGTGTAAGATGAGCTTTCTGCCCATTGCTTTGCAAATGGGGAAACTGAGGCAGAGTTTTGGAGTCACCCATGTCCAGAGAGGCCCTCTGTGCAGCACGTGTATCCCACTGGGTGAGGCAGTCACCAGGCTCCAATCTTCCCACAGCCTCTGGAGTCTTCTCAGAGTAACCACGAGGGCTCCCTGACCGATGCTGCTGTGGTCGAGCAGGAAATCAGGGTCAGGGCACTTGGTGCTTGGTGGTTTAGGCTTGGGAGTAACACCAAGGAAAGAAACAAAAGCTTTAAAGATCTCAGAATCTCAGGATCTCTTCCAGCATAACCAGGATGGACACTGCTCACGCTGCCAAATTTGGGAATGTGCTCTCCCACCAGGAAGCCTGACTTGTCCCCTCCTACAGCCCTCATGCTGAGCACATCCAAGGCCACAACTTCCATCCTAATGGGTGGGAGGTGTATTTTTGAAAGCAAACAGCGAGAGTGGGACAAGGACCCGCTGCTAAGGAGTAAAGGGGTAACTGAGGAGGTGCCAGGCCTGAGGTGCTGCAGGAGACCAACGCACTGCAGATGGTGAGGATGGGCCAAGGCAAACGCGAGCTATGGAAACACGGACCTCTCCAGAGGGAAGCTGAGGGAAGCTTGAGGCTGAGCCAGGCTTATGTAAAACCTTTCAGTTGCTTTATCTGAGATGGGATCCACTCTTGCTACAATCGAGAGGAATGTGGGGAAACTGAAGCTCACCTGCCTCCGAGGCTGCCAGAGCCAATATTTGGTTTCCAACGCTCCCAGTATTTTCCCCTCGAGCAATGTCAGGGTCCCAGCAGCCGTGACACCCCTGTGATCCTCCTCCTCCTCCTCCCCTGCGATGGGAACGACGCTTGTTCCCCTCCAGCCCTTGGGCACTGTCTGTGCAGCGTGGATGGATCTGTCAGCCAGTGTGTGCCAAGGAGTTCCCTGTTCTCTGCCTTCCCCTGGTGCTGGGCCAAAATTTAATAGTTCTTATTGGCAAATGATTTCCTGCTTGGTGATCATTCAAAAAAAAAAACGGCTTTTAACTTTTTTTTTCCCCCCCCCCTTCACTCCTTTCCCTGGGGAGAAATATGTCCTGTGAAAATGGGAACCTGCATTTCTTACAATGGTTTAGGTTGGAAAAGACCTTTAAAGTTCATCTAGTCCAACTCTCCTGCAGTGAGCAGGGACACCTTCCAATAGATCAGGTTGCTCAAAGCCCCACCTAATTTCACCTTGGCTGTTTCCAGGGATGGGGCATCCACCACCTCTTTGGACAACCCGTTCCAGTGCTTCACCACCCTAATCATAAAAATTTCTTCCTTAATCCTTCCTTGATCCACATCGTTTTAGTTTAAAACCATTACCCCTATTTTAGCTCAACAGACCCTACTGAGAAGTCTGTCCTCAGCTTTCTTCTCAGCCCCCAAAGAGCATCGTACAGTGGAGGACATCATCCCCATATCTTGAGCTCTCAGTTTTTTGGCTTTCAGGGATCTGCTGCTGAGCAAGTTTAGCAGAGCCCAGCTGGGCTGAGGGACTGGAGTATCCCCTCCTGGAATCTGGGACAGTCTGGGCTGCCCTGCTCCTCCTGCACGTGGATCTCAGGGCCAGCAGGCAATGCCATTTGTGTTGGTATAAGCCCTCCATGTGCTTTTGCGAATCCTGGGAGCTCTGACTCACCAGTCCCGCTGGATTTCCCTCCTGCTGTTCAGAAAGCAGCCGTGCCTGCAAGGCTGCCAGAGCCTGAAGAAACTCCTTCTCCCAGGGGTCACCAGCTACTTAACAACCGAGCAGGCTCTTTTGGTATTAATCTTTCCTGGGATTCTTCTTTTCACTGCAAAGTGGTGCAGCGTGAGCTTTCATTCAAGCCCTTCTGGTTTATCTTCAGGAAACTGTTCATGGGTGACTCTCCCCACAAGGGAATGGCACAGCTCTGCTCCCACATCCGGGGAAGGTGTCTCCCTTGATGGATTCAAGGAGGAAAGCACAGTGTGCTGAGAGCACCTCGTTCGAAGGCTGGGCTTCCAAAATTCTTCACGAATTCCTCAGCACCTTTCTTCTTTGGACAATACCTTCCAATCCCCATGATGCCAAATGTGCAGGAAGGACCACAGGAACCAGGGAAAATTGAGCCAGTGTAAAAGGCTGGGTTGTGCTGCTCCAAACACCAGAAACACCGAGTTGTTCCCAGTTTTATTTTCAGTTTTTCAGTTCTTGGGTCTTACTTAGTTTATTTGGTCAGGTTTTTCCCTTTTAATCCAGAGTCAGTGTAGTGTCAACTGTTGTGCAAATCCTGACTGACAGCTGTGGGTTTGTATCCCCTCGAGCCAAGGAGGGCATTGAAACCCTTTCTCACACTCCCTCGTGTGCTTAGGGAGTCTGCCCTACCAGAAAAATGTTGGAAAGCCTTTGCACCTTCCACCCCTCAAAGGTGGGTGTCTCAAGCAGCTGGAGCAAGAAGTGCCTTTCTGTAGACTTTTAGCTTTGAAAAACGAAGCTCAGAGAAGCCAGCACGACTCCTCCCCACAGTCCTCCTAAACAGATATTCCATTTCCTCTGTTCCACTCCGTTTTTTGCTAAGTGCCTCTCCCAAGAGCACTCCAGAAGTCCGTGGTGTCAGAAATTCAGAGCTCACAGCCACACCATGCAATGTCTTTCCAGTCGTGGAGCAGGGAGCAGGATCCTCTCCTCAGGAATGGACGTGGCTGGGAATTCTTTCCTCCATTGTCTGGGACAATTCTATTCTTTTCCATGTTGTTTATACATTATCCAGCCCCAAAAAGGCACTAAGTCAGTGCTTCACTCCAAGGACTCTGTTCCAAAAAGGAAAGATTTAAGGTGTCAGAAATGGGGACAACAGGGCTCAGTGTCATGGTATAGATGTGGTAAAAAGGGATTTTCAGAGCAAAATAAACCATTCTGTTCATCCTACTGCATCAGCACAGTCCATCTTGCCACGTATCTGGGATATCTACCTGACTTGGGGTTAATCATTTCGTCATTCAGGGAAAAGATTCAGGAAAAATAAGTCACTGTCTGGGCAGAAGAACACATGAGAGCAGGTTTCTTGCATTGGACAGCTGAGATATTTGTGCAGTTATTCATTTGCCTGCCTCATCCCACAGTCTGAGAACCCTCTGCTCAGCCCCAACTCCTGCCTACAGTTCTGAAGACATCACTGAATTTAGCATTGCAGACTCCTGAGGAGATAAGCAGGATTGTCCTCAGGTGTACAGATAAGGAAGCAGAAGCACAGAATGACTAAGGGATTTGCCCAAAGTCACTTAAAAAAGCCCTGTCACAGCAGGAAAGCAGATCTTAGGTCATGTCATCCTCAGGCCTCTGGATTATCAAAATTAAACTACTCAGCCAATCGTTTTTGCATCTCAAGATGGGTTTGGTGCTGGGACGAGTGGTCAGAGAGGTCCTGCACAGGATATTCAGGGGACATTCAGTTTCTCAGATTTCAGTCTGGGCTTTTAGGAACACTTTCCAGAAGGGATCAGTGACTTGGAGACCTCTGCTTTAGGGGACACCCCTAAAGGCCCTCTGTGAGTCTCAGCACTTTTTCACTGATACTCAATCCCTCCAGAACGGCGAGGAAATTCTGGGGAAGCACCAGATATCCCACACTCTGGGCCCTGCAGGGAAACTCAGGAGCAGGCAGGAATTAAGCGAGCTGAAGGCAGAGAGAGCTTCGGTGACCTTGTGCTGCACTGAAAAGAAGGTGATTAAAACGCTCTGAAGTCAACATCCCCGTGAGATATTAATCCCTGCTAGCCTCCTCCTGCCAGATGACTTTCCAGAAGCTCTCTTCAAGCCCCAACGAGCTGCTGTCTCCTGCTACCAGAACCACCCAGAGAGGAATGAGGCGACCTGACAAATACACGGCACTTTCCTGCTATCTTCGCTAAATCTCTTGCATTTTTATATGGCACCTTAATAACCCCTCATTTCCATTACAAGTGCATGCTTTCCTTCTGCTTATCTCTGTCTCCATACACTCCTTCTCCATTCCTGCAGCCACACCGCCTCCGGCTACGACCCGGGGAGCTCTCCCGAGCTCGGCAGGGTCAGCTCTGCTTAGCGATGGCAGGACAGTCCCATGGCTTGGGAGGTGGCAGGACGTGACTCGCACGGTGGCACCGCTCCATCTGCGTCAATATTGAACCCGGTGCCTTAAGTTAGGGGTAGGAGATGTAAACCCAGTGCCCTAATTCCGTGGAGTCATTAAGAGAGCGGCTGCGACTTTCTCAAGAGACAAACTCCTCACCTCAGTGCCCCGGGGCCAGATCTCAGCTCCTTTGCCCTGCCTGCCTGCATTCCCCAGGTAGTTACGATCAGATACAACGCGATTTGCTTCCTGTTGTGTGCTCTTAAGTGGTGGCTGCATTTCAAAAGCAGGGGAGTGATTACGTCCTATCCAGGCTGTAAAAGGCACTGAGCGCTTTCTGGGAAGAGTTCAGTGTAATTGGTGCTTCTTAAGGATAATCCCATCAATTCCCTCCTGGCTTTCAACAAGGACTAAAAACGGTGCAGAGTTTAGGTGATGGACCTGAGATTTAGGGTTTGGTGTCTACAGCCAAAACTGTCTGCCCGGAACTGCTTGTTCAGCTGTGCCCAAGTCCTGGCAAATGCAGGAATTCTCCAGGCTGTGCTGCCTGAAGCTCCCTGGGGTTTGGTGAGCTCTGCACCAGGACAGAATCATCGGATCGTAGAATTCTTAAGGTTGGAAAAGACCGACAAGGTCATTGAGCCCAAGCATGAACCCAGCACTGCCACGTCCACTGGTCTCCCGTGTTCCCAAGTGCCATATCCTTTTAAATCCCTCCAGGTGATGCCACCACTGCCCTGGGCAGCTGTGCCAGGGCCTGACAGCCCTTTCAGTGTGAAGAAATTTTCCCTAATATCCAACCCAAATATCCAAATTTCCCTAATATCCCAGCCTGAGGCCGTTCCCTCTCCTCCTGTCCCTGTTCCCTGGGAGCAGAGCCCGACCCCCCCGGCTGCCCCCTCCTGTCAGGGACTTGTGCAGAGCCACAAGGTTCCCCCTGAGCCTCCTTTGCTCCAGGCTGAGCCCGTTTCCCAGCTCCATTCCCTTCCCTGGACACGCTCCAGCCTCTCAATGTCCTTCTTGTAGCGAGGGGAATGCACAGAGAAACACCTCTGTGCTGAGCCGATGCTCCTGCTGAATCCAAGCTGGGATCCACAAACTGTGGACTCCCAAGCCAAGGCCACCTCTCTCATACCCACACAGGAGAAGTTTTTCTGCACAGACACCACGGCTTTCTTTTTGGTTCAAGCTTGGCAAGGCACAGGAGGTTTGCAAACATCAGTTCAGCACCTGCAACACCTTCCCAAGAAGCCAAAGGCCTGGATCTGATCTCTCCTGAGCAGAGCAAAGGGTGATGCTGACCTAACTGAGGAACGTGCTTTAGTCATAGTCAGAGAAAAGCTCACATCCTTGTCTCTGAATTGGAGATACCTGGATTTGATGGATGGACTGCCTGGTGGATCAGGGGTTAGCTGCGTGGTGCCGCTCCAAGAGATGCGGTGGTGTTCCTTAGGGGTTGGTGTCGGGACTGGCACTGTTGGTTGGTGACGTGGGCAGTGGGATCCAGGGCACCCTCAGGAAGTTTGCTGGTGACACCAGGCTGAGTGGTGCAGTCACACGCTGGAGGGAAGGGATGGATCCAGAGGGAGCTGGGCAGGCTGGAGATGTGGGTCTGTGCAAACCTCATGAAGCCCAACAAGGCCAAGCACAAGGTCCTGCACAGGGGTCAGGCTAATCCCAATCCCCAACACAGGCTGGGGGAAGCATGGGGTGAAAGCAGAAAGATTTGGGGACATTGGAGCTACATTATCTTTAAGGACCTTCCAATCCAACCATTCTATGATTTTATGAAAATGTTGCAGGATTAGCTGGGCCACACTGGGAGGATGTGGGAGCTGTGTCAGCTTTTCTCTGGCCGGACACAGCACCTTCCACCTCCCTACCAGATTAGAATGGCACTCACCCCACCACCTCATCTCGCTTTTGTGAGAAGCCTTCTATTTTTCAGAGGCCCCAGGGCTGGTCAGAAATGTCCTTGTGGAGCTCATACAAAGCTCTCCACCCCTAAAATTTGGTTTCTGGATCCCGCTTGGACTTAGGCAAGCGCAAGATGCAAAGTCCCCAGTCCTGTTAGAACGGGACTGTGAAAGCTGAGCTCTCCCAGTCAAGAACTGCATGGTCATCATTTGCAGGACGCTGGGATCCTCCAGGCTGGACAGATGCTGAACAAGGGTTTTTCAAAATCACACTGGGGACCTGAGGGTTCCTGCATTTTCCTTTTTCTTTTTTTTTCTGGGTTGTAGCCCTCGGTGACTTACTAACCTCCCCAAGTGCCCTGACAAACATGTTCCAGGACATTGCTCATCCCTTCAGCTTGTAAGTTCATGCACATTACTGGATTTGCATATTGTTGTATTTGGTAGCCTTCCCAAAGCAAAGCCTGAGTTCTTGCTTAAGCCTTGAATCCAGCCGGGACTGCTCCGCAGTTTTGATTGCTCCCCGAAAACATGTTGACTTTTTGGCTTGGTGCATTAAACTCTCTTCACATTAGTAAAGCCTGGAAGCATCTAGAAGGCAAAGATTAAGCCAAAATGCCTAGGGAAAGCTCTGATCAGCAAAATATGGTCCAGGGAAGGTTTGAGTGGTTTTTGAGTAGTCAGCTGATAGAAAGCTTGGTAGAAGTTGGTGAAGTTGCAAGTAACTTAAAATGTGACCTTGTGCCTTTATGGATCCATTCATATTTCAATGTCCCAGTGGAATCATCTGAAAAGTGTCAGAAACAACACAATGTCAAGGATAACTGGTCTGTAAGCACAAGGGGAATGGGGAGCAGTACAAGAGGTTAAGGGAGGCCAGTGATCAGAATTATGGTGTCTGCTTAGAATTGCCTCAAGGGTTTGAGAACAGCCCTGTTCACAGTAGAAATCCCATTTTACTGCAGCCAAAAAGCAGTGGTGCTTTCTGAGGTGTGGTGTTGAACTGCAGGATCATTTCCTGTGAGTGAAGAAACCAAAAGTGCGAGGGAGAAGGGAAGTAAAAACTGATATCTTGGGGTATTCCCCGCTTGCAAAGCAGTTTGAAAAGTTTGGTTTTCATTTTGGCACAGTGTGGAAAAAGCACTGGCATCTGGGAAAGCCTTGCCTGCTCCCCTTTCCTGCCCAGCTCTTCCTGGGATTGAGAGCTGTGATGGAAGTTCTCCACAAAGACTAAAACTCCTCAGTCCTTAACATCTTTAGCTGATCCCACTCTCCAGCCTGAGGCAATGGGCAGAAAAGGAAAGCTCATTTTCCAGTCCCTAATTAGGCAAGTAAGGAAAACTTGGGGCAGGTGCAAGGTGCACCTTGGACACTGTCACTGAGTGAGAGGCACAGCCTCGGGGAAAAAAGGGATGGAGGGTGGGGACAGTGTTTGGTTTACATCCTGAGGGTTGAGGATGTGACCATCCTGGCATTTTCCTGCCTTCCAGCCACCAGCACCTCTCCCAGTCAAAGAAGAGGAGCTTTACCTGGTGCTGGTCCCACCACTAAGAGTGAGGCTGTCGTTCAGTGTAGATGTGCATTTTCCATTTTTTGGCAACATCCCCAAATTCTGTGTGTCTGAAGCGAAGCCCACGGCTCAGGGTCTGGCTGTGAGGTGCATTGACTGCACAGCACCATATAGATATTCCACGTGGCCCCTGAAATTCAGGTTTGCACAGCTTTCTGTGGTGCCATGGCCCTGTCCAAAGACCTGAGGATGACCCCAGTCAGAACTTCTTGGCTGACCTCAGTGGCCTTGAATCAAGCCTGGTCCTGTCTGCACAGGAGCTCGTTTCCTAGCAGAAGAAAACATCTTTGGAGTAAGTCCAAGCCAGACCACAGGGAAGAGGAGGATTTCCTGGCCTTCTGCCATGCCCTCCAGAGAAGATGGTCACAGGACTGATCAAACCCATCCTTCACTGGCCCTTATTCACTGACTTCTCTCTTTCGCAGCCACCAGGGAGTCCGCCTTTGTCCACGCCATCGCCTCTGCCGGGGTGGCTTTCGCCGTGACCAGATCCTGCGCCGAGGGCTCGGCCACCATCTGCGGGTGTGACACGCGCCACAAGGGCTCTCCTGGGGAGGGCTGGAAGTGGGGAGGCTGCAGCGAGGACGTGGAGTTTGGGAGCATGGTGTCCCGGGAATTCGCGGATGCCCGGGAGAACAGGCCCGACGCTCGCTCAGCCATGAACAGGCACAACAACGAAGCTGGAAGGACCGTAAGGACATTGAAGTTTTACCTTTCCTATTGTTATTTTCTAACCTGACATAATGAATGGTGGGAGGGAATTAAGGGGACTAAAAGGATCGAAATCTGGGCAGATTTACGTCACAAAATGGTAATACCTGTCCTATGATAGTTCTAGATCGATGTGCCTGATCTATGAAAGCTCCACATAAATTCACCCGCGCGGCTGTAAATGTCTGCCTTGGAGTCAGTGGTCCAGAGCTCTTCTGTAGAGAATGGAGCAAGGCAGGCTTAGGATGGGATTTCATCTTGTTTTATAAAGATGTCTACCTCCAGAAGTTGTGGACACCTCATTCGTAGAAGTGTTCAAGGCCAGGTTGGATGGGGCTTGGAGCAACCTGGTCTAGTGAAAGGTGTCCCTGCTCATGCCAGGGTGGTTGGAACTGAATGATTTTTAAGGTGCCTTCCAACCCAAATCATTCTGTGATTCCACGATTAGAGTTATTAACTCAGTTAATAATGTCCTAATTGTGCCTGTTCCCTTCCATTGGCTGTGGGGCACCTGAAGTTTGGGTGCAATTCCCCTTCTCTGCAGCCTTGAGGGAGGAAGAGAGCAGGAGACCTTTTCCCACAACCCATCTTCCCAACCCTGTTCAATTTCCCAGGAAATTAGAGGCAATATGACTCTGGTACCTCCTGATTAAACTTGGACCATGCCCTAAAGCTGTTTTCACTTCAAACAATCCTGGAACAAAATGTGTTGGGTAAAAGAAAGCACAAAATCTGCCTTATACACAATGAATCATTTCCCTGGGTGGAATAATCCCAAAAGGGGGATATTGCTTTTTTTTTTTTCATCTCAAGAATAGCCCATAAGTGCCAGAAGAGTGTGATTTGTGGGAAACAATTTGTGGAACTAAACCACAAAGCCCTTTCTAACAGAGGTTATGCCACAGCTTCTCTGAGATAACAGAGAGCAGATTAATGTGGTCTTGTCCCCTCAGCAGAAGGTCTTGCACATATCCAGGGGGACCTTTGTGCAGAGAGCTGTAGCAAAGCCACCACAGTTGCTGGGACACCTGTCCTCAGGCAGGCTGGGGCTTCTTGAGAGCTCCTCAAGCAGATTCTATGAATCCCTGGTGGAGTTATCCCACCTCGCACCACAGCAGAGCTGTTGGAATACAACTTTTGAAAGGGAAATACCACCAGAAACCAAAATTATCTGCAATGGAGATGACCACAAGTGATGATGTGGTTTCTTCCAGCTCTGACCTAAATTATCCCAGGTACCCCCAGGGATGGGGCCATGCTGGTGGCAGTTACTGGGATACGTAGTGGGGCAAAGAGGGCTGTGGAGAATCTGTAGAGAGTGGAAAGGAGGGATTTTCTTTAAAGTGAGAATTTGTTCTGAAGTGAGAATCCTTGGAAAAAAATGAACAAACATCCCTGTGATCACAGGCCCGCAGAGGTCTTTTTACTCTAAGTCTTGTGTCTTGGTGCTGGGTTATTTTAGGATATTTCACAGGTGTCAGAGATTAGAAAGCAGATGTCACACCATGGCCTGAAATCCCACTGTTTTAGAAAGCACTGGTGTTTTCCATTCTCACCATGCCAGCACCCATGGGGCGGCTCTTCCAGGTCTCCATACTTGAATGTTCCCAGCTAGACCTGAGCCATGGGCAGTGTTTCCTATTAGTTCCCATAGGAACTCCAACCCTACCACTCCGCCAGGAGTTTTGATTAAGTTCAGTGTGATTATAGGAACCAAACCTTTTGTGGTTCTCTCTCATGGCTAATTGCAACCTGCTTTGCGGCGGGTGATACTCTGTAAATAACACAGGAAAGCACCTGGTGAACACCAAGGTGCTGATTCATGGCAAATCTCTTGGACTCAGGCTGGCACTCGCCTGTTCACGTACCCAGAAATTTGCTGATCACTCTGAAAATGCAGATTATCAAGCCGGTTGCATAAGGTTGTCTCCCACCTCAGAGTACTGGAGGGCAACACCTCTGGAAATATTTCAGCCCATTTTATAAGAGGTAAAAACAGGTAGCAAACTTCTGGGATCAATAATCACCCTCCTGTTTATCCTAGGAAAGTGTTTTGTGTCGAAGCCTGAGCGTTTCAAATCAAAAGTTGGGCTCTTTTGTTTTTTTCCTTTGAAATGATTTTAGAAAAATCATAACCCTGGCTTAAAAATAGAAATAAATTCCTTTTCAGTTTCTGAAAGTAGCCACAGCAAGGCTTGAACCTTGTTTGCTTAAGTAAACACGAAACATACGTAAAGGATGGAGTTCTGTTCTAGACAGTTAGGACATTTCATATTCCTTTAATTTCCACTGGAAAAGCTGCATATTTCATTTGTGAAGGCATTGTTTGAGTAGCTTTGTGTGTTCTTGGCTTCTCTGCCCAGATGTGATTGAATTGTGATCCTGGGTGACAGCACTGTAGTATTTCCACATGAAGACGGAAGTTAATATGATCCGAAATCTCCTTGGTGAAAGTTTTTGGTAGATCTTTAAATCTGAGTTGGGAATCAGAACCAGTCACTGAAAACTGTAAAGTACAGAAGTTTTATCTTAGACCCAGCAGTGAGCAGGGCATTGACTGGGGGGTGAGACAACTTTTGTTCTCAAGAGTGTAAATATATCTATGAAAACATTCATAATTCTTTGGAAAATCACGGCTAAGTAGCAGAATGTCGTGTTTTAATTACAGGTTAATGTGTTCCTTCTCCTTTGCCTTCCTTCTCTTTTGCAGTCTATCATTGAGCTCATGCACCTCAAGTGCAAGTGCCACGGGCTCTCGGGCAGCTGCGAAGTGAAGACCTGCTGGTGGTCCCAGCCGGACTTCAGGGTCATCGGCGACTACCTCAAGGACAAGTACGACAGCGCATCGGAAATGGTGGTGGAAAAGCACCGGGAATCCCGCGGCTGGGTGGAGACCCTCCGGCCTAAATACAACTTCTTCAAGGCCCCAACTGAGAAGGACCTGGTTTACTACGAGAACTCACCGAACTTTTGTGAGCCCAACCCTGAGACAGGCTCCTTTGGGACCCGCGACAGGATCTGCAACGTCACTTCCCACGGGATTGATGGTTGCGACCTTTTGTGCTGCGGCCGCGGGCACAACACGAGGACTGAGAAACGGAAAGAGAAGTGTCACTGTATCTTCCACTGGTGCTGCTACGTCCGCTGCCAGGAGTGCATACGAGTCTACGATGTCCACACGTGCAAATAAAGCAGGCAAAGCCCTTCCCCGGGCTCCGAGTGGAGAAATGGATTTTGAGCCTACTTCCTCTGAGGTTGCAGACGTGAGAGAAGTCTACTTTTTTGATATTGAAAGAATAAAAACTGGACAAAAAAAAAATTAAAAAGGCTAAAATTGGTTGGATAGAATAGGTCTAATGACTTCTGGGCTATCCCGAGGTACATCTGGCAGTCACACAAGTTCTGCCCCAACGCCGATGCCTCCAGCAGGAGAGCGGCTTTTTCTTCCAGCCCACAACACTGAGCTGGAAAGAAGAGCATTAGCAAAAGCATGGATTTGCTCTGCTCTCACCCACCTGAAGTGACTCGTGTGATTAAGTGTCCTTTGAAAGACTTGCATCTTCCTAAGTATCTCCTTTTCCCTCAGCCAGGCAGAGGCTGTGCTGGACAGCAGCACTGAGCTTTCTGAGAGATCTCTCTGCAAACCCAAATGGCCAGACTGTGTAATATAAGCAATAGCAGCAAAAGAAATAAAGGCAGATAAATTAATGATTTTTTTTTTTAATAAAGAGCATGACTATTTCTTTGCTTTTGCCTTGGAACCAGAGAAGTCTACAAATATCTAATAGAGCTGGAGTATGAGCAAGCTCTTGGTGTGAACTTTTTAGCATAGTAGCTTCTGCCAGATTTCACATAGGATTCCATGACATCTCTAGAAAGGGAAGGAGGGAGAAGAAGAGGGAGAGAAAGAAAGAAAACTGCAAATGCCCTGTTGGCACACAGGTGATGTGCACGGTGCGGAAAAGTTCAGTGTCTTGTGTGTGAAGTGAAGAGGACTCAGTGTGTGCATTGAGAAGGAGACAGTCCCACAAATGGGAATGCTGCTCCAGTTCTCCAGCCCCAGGGCGTGGCTCAGCCAGTGAGTCTTCCTTGGAAACATGCGGTGCAGTGAGTCTCCTGGGGCTGGACACTCGCTCCTGAGCACAGGACATCCATCTCCTCAGCATCCCAGGAAAAGGATGGAATGGGAAAGTGTTCACTCTTCCCACCTCGTTGGAGAATTCCCTCACCAACAGTGGAAAGTGCACTTAGTCCATCCACTCTCTGCACCTCCTGCAGGCTTCCTGGGCACCTGGCAACAGCCTGAGCCCACAGGTCTGTCGGGAACATGGATCTGAAGGACTCGTTGTCACCCATTAGTTTACATGAGGGTGAACCAACACACCATCACCACCACACCCCACAAGCTGGACCAGTCTCAGACTCAAGCCAAACTTGGTTTCCACACCTAATTCCTACAGCCATTCCCACCTGTAAAAGTGGCACAGATTAAAATGGACGAAACCCAGAGTCTGAACCAGCCCAGAGTTTGGGTAAGTTTGGACACAGAGCCAAATCTCAGCTTTGCAGTTCTGGCCCATCTCTGCTGCTCACCCCTGACTCCCCGCCTTTGCATGTTGCTCTGCTTCCAATTCCAGTTTACACGGTTTACAGAAACAGGTCTCACCTCCTCCATGGGCATCAGGACTTCCTTCAGGGTATCAGGCATGGACTCAGCCCATCACCTTGGTATTTACAGCCCTGTAGCCCTGCTTGAGTTATTCCCGGTCAACACTGGGATAAATGAGGGGTGAACCAAGCATGGAGTCGCAGCCTGGTTTAGCCTCAGATGCACTTGCCCTGTGTCCTCTTTGCCTTACCCCTGCTTTTGGGTTCCTATCCTGGAAAAGGACAATGGATTGGTGTTTATTCTGTCTCTTCAGCACAGGAAGGGAAACAGGGCATGAGTTAATTCCCATTTCATGGCAATGTAATCATGGCTGTTGGCTGGCTCACTCCTGGAAATCTGTGCAGAAAAATCAGAGTGCTCCTCTGTGCGTGTCAGCCTTTTCCCAGGAACCAAAGGAGGGAATACGAAGAAGAAGAAGGGAACAAACAGAGCTTGATCCCATCAGAGAGAAAACAGGAGGAAATGATGCCTCCGAGGGCTGACTCTGAGTCACTGCGGCGTCTCCTGGGACTACTCCTAGGCTGGTGCAGTTTATGCATCACCCATTTGTCTCAGGGCTGTGCCCAAGGGCAAGATTTGCTTATTGATGGAGGCACTTCCATCAGTGCTATGCAAAAAGAAAAAAAAGCTGCAGTGAAATGAGAGCAGAAGAGAGAGAAGGAGAGAGGAGGAGATCAAGAGAAGCAAAGAAAAAGCATGGAGAGAAAACCAATCTGTGATATCTGTCATGTAAGCCCTGCACCCCATCGATGGCCACACACCAACTGGTAGAAGGCAGTAGATCACTGAAAAATTAAATAAAGATCAATTAGTGGATGCATGACTGGTTTTCATAATGCAGTCTTGGTGAAAAGGAGACCCTTAACATGGGAAATAGAGAAGGAAGCCACTGCAGGGGGAGATTGGCCCTATAACCAACATTCAAACACAGCCTGTCAAGACAACAAACTCTGCAGGAAACCACTTATGGGGGGTGGAAGATGTTGATAAATTGGAGAGGATGGGCTTAGGGAAGATACATCTGGTTTACTTAATACGATGCAGTGCAAGCAGCCACAGTGAGAGATGTTGGACACGTCCTACCAGGAACTTCTGTCAATAAATGGTGACCCAACAGTGAAAATTCATATTGTTGCAGGCCAAGGTCCCTTCAATCCATTGACTTCAGCGGGGTCACACCCACAACTGGTTTTACCCTAAGATTTTCAGCAAAGTGGTTTCGAACTCCTTCTTTTGTACCACACCAGTGAAGAAATGGGTTGAAGGATTTGGCTTCCATGCATGGGAGCTGGAATCTGATCCCAGCCCATCTGCAGCTTGTTCACATCCACCATTTCTGCTTTTGCACCAGAACAAGCCCAGCATCACCAGCAGGTGAAGCTTTTTGGGAGGCAGGGGGAAAAAATATTGAAACTGGGCATTTGCTGAGCAATTGCCTCTAGATGTGAACAAACTTTGATTGCAACAGTGGAATTTATTTCATCTGACCTAAGCTATTTATCTAATTTTCTGCTGGGATCGATGGCAAGAAACAAATCCAGAAGGTGATTCATTATACTTAGGATGGTACCTAAGCTATGTTTGGTTGAGTGCCCTCTGGGTGTATCTCTGACTTCAGCTGCTGAGCTGAGAGTAGATGATGAGTTCTTACATGGGTCCAGACTGATGATGTGATGTCCACCATGAGTCAAGGAGGTGAAGCTACAACCTGATCATCAGCTGAGATGAGCTGGAAGTTGTGCTCCTTCACTCCAAGCTGGGGTCAGGCTTGAACCAGCTCAGTTGTTGGGGACTCCCCCTCCATTTAAGGGGTTTTTAACGAAGGCCGTGGGTACTTGTTTGGTTTGTTATGTAATTAATCATCTCTGTGATGATACAATGTAAGGGGTTGAGCAGCTGCTACTAAAGTCAGTGAAAAATGCTTGTGTGAATTCTGTTCATCACCCCAAGTGCACCCGAGGGTTCCAGTCCTGGGTCTGATTCTACCCATCCCTGAGGTGGAAAAGAGGCTGTGAGGGGTCTGGGAGCTGGGCCTGTGTCTGACCCCATGGTTTTGGAGAAGGGGCTTGGGCCATCGCTCACTGCTACACATGAATTTGGGAGGTGTCTGAAAAACTGAGATCCCACCCCCCTGCCTACACCGGGTGTCTCATGTCAGGGCTTCCACCGTTCAGGTGTGAAAGACTGAGCCAGTGATGAGTCTGGTGCCATCCCTCCCTACAAGAGATGGTCCAAATACCACCCAGAGCTGCCTTCTGCCTCAGGTTCTCCCCTTCTGTGAAAACCATAGGGCGTTCCTTATAGAAGGGACTTGGGATTTCACTCAATAATACAAATATCCAGTGATATATTAGGTGCCCTACAATATCCTGCTGGGGTCCAGATGTTGTTACAACAGCCTAAGACCCACACAAATCTTAAACCTGGGTAGTCAGAGACTGTTGGGTGTCCAAGATGACCCGAGATGTCTTTGTGTAGGCAGTTGAGTTGGGCTCTTCGCTGGAAATAGTTTTCTGTCAAACCTTCTCCCCCACCTCGGTGTAATGCTCCAGTCTACAGTCAAAAGGAAAACATCATTCATTTCCCACAGATGGGAGCTGGCCAAGTCCACCTCCGTGATCCCTGGTGTCCATCCCTTCAGTGTCCACTGGTGAGGTTTTTCCTCAGGCAGATAGTTTGTACCAGGGCTGTGTCTGGCAGTACCGGGGAGAAGGGAAAAGTTGCCACCCAACCAAGTAACACAGATGCAAAAAATAAAAGTAAAAAAGGACCATCATTCCATCCTCTCACATGCTGCTATCCAACCTCTCCTTTAGCTGAACAAATGGCTCGGACAGGCCCTGTCAGTTCCACATCCAACCTATTAAATACAGTGCAGTTACCTGCAAGGGGTGAATTTGGCCTCATCTCTTTTCTTTCTATGAAAGAAATGGAAAGTTTAGGAGTTTGGTTGTTTGCTGTTTGGTTTTGGTTTGTTTTTTTCTTGGTTTAATTTTAGAGTTTGGGGGCTTCTCTTTCTCAGAGAAAATGAAAATATGGGGAGGGAAGTGCATGACATTTTCTGTTGCTTGACCCCAGTGTATCTCTCGGCTGAGGGTCATGCCCAGCACTGACAAGTCTTCTCCAAAGCATTTTGAAGTCTCTGGAATTGCTTCCACTCCTTATGGGAAGCTCTGTGTGCTAGAACTAAAGCAGTTGGGATTTAATTTTTGGAGGGGATTGCAGAGACAACCACACCACAAGGTGCAACATGGCACAGAAATCCCTGAGTCAGCACCGACCGCATCAGCCCTGCAGTGCTGTTGTCTTAGCTGAGCACTGCAGGATTTCTGTATTAACAAACCTCGGAAAATAATCTCTTCTGCCTCTCAATCTCAAATATTTTTGGTGTTTTCGGTGCATTCAGATGTATTGCCACAGAGATGTCCATGGCTTATGTTACATTTGTCGTGTGTGTTCATATTCTTATCATGCCCCCATCCTTAAATTCATACACAGGAGAAACACTGTGAGCTTTGGGTTACTTATTTACTTTTTTTTTAGCTTCAAAGATTGGTTTCAGTGCTGAAAATCTGGTGTTTGATGTTGTTGGGGATATTCAGGGTTGCAGCATGAGCACTCTGCAGGAGCTGGGAGTTGTGAATCCAATCCTAGGATCTGCACTATGGAAATTACTCCAGACTTCCCTTGATGCTTTAATGAAATCCATTTGGGAAGATGAAAACAGGGCCATGAAAGGCACCAAATCCAACTGCCCTGCAGACTGTGCCTGGTTCATTGGGCTGCCCACAGGGAAACAACTCCTGGCTCTTCCAGAGTCCTGCTCCAAGGCTGAGGCTGCTGGGAAGGGATCATCCTGCTGGCAGTGGCACAGTGAGGGGGATGTTTGCTCGGATCTGTCATTCTGGAACTCCAGCAGCTGTTGGGATGAGAAGCTGTAAGAGAGTGTTGGTTGATGAGAGAGAAGGTGGACTGGGCAGGACAAGATCTCATCTCTTTTTCATACCTATGGTTTCCTATTTTCTACCTCCCTCCAAGCTAAATCTTGGCTGTTTTAGTAGTGACTTCTCGTTATCGAAGTATCTCTTTTTTTAGATTCCCTCTCTCTCACTGGAAGCAGTGGTGGGGTCTGGCTGAATTGTTTTATTCATGGCTTAACCCTTCCATCCTCGTGTTTGCTGCCCTCCCTTGTGTTCTCCAGCAAAGTTCCTGATCTGCAGTTCCTCACCCCCCGGCTCAGGTGTCCATTAACAGCTCTGGGGTGCAGATTGCTCGGTTTGACGGGAAGTGGAGGCTCCTCTGGCTTCCATTTCAAGGAAGGCGTGTTTAGTCCTCATTCTTGCCCCTTCCAGTGTATTCAGGGGCTTGGGCAAGTCGTCTGCTCCCACTTCACTGCAGTTTCCAGAGGGGTCTTTGGTGCATCTCCACCTTGGAGGAGGAGATTTTTCTCAAGCACAAACAAGAGGCCAGGAGTTGATTCCCAGGCAGTGGGATTTGGAATGCCAAGTGAGATGCTTAAAGGCAGGTATCTACATGTGAGCTAGGTGCTTAAACTCCCATGCAAGCCAAATTATGGGTTCCATTTGCCTAAATGTAGTGTTTAGGGCTGAACTAATTATTGAAATAGGTGTCTAGAGCCATCTGGGATGCTCCAGGGTACCCCACTGGCTCCTAAAAGCTACTCTGGAAGAATGTGGGCTTCCCTTAAATCTCAGGGCATATCTGACAGATCCATGCAGATGCTTCTCCATCAGAGATGGGTGTTTAGATGTCTGACTCCCATGCAGACACAGGCTTGTGGACATCCATGAGTGTGTGTCTTCATCCATGAGCAGGATCCCACTCTAGATTCCAAACTCTCTTTAGATTCTCCAAGATGGAAAACTGTTCAATTCTCTTCTCACTTAAACTGACAAAAATCAGGTACAAGTGTCCCAAGGGGAGCAGAAGGTGGGCCTATTTTGTAAAAATAATTATTTGAATCCACTTTATTGCCTGGTTTGTCATGGATTTGACCCCAAGGGAGCATCTCTGCTCTCCCTGTTGAGGAACACGTAAAGGAATTGGACAGGTCCCACCAAGTCAACCACAGGCAAAATCCTGCTCTTAGCTGAACAGCACCCAGATAGAGAAAGCTCCTGAGGTCCAACAGCCACAAGGTCTTTTTCACATGGTTTCCTCCTCTGTCTCTGTAGACCTTTTCTCACACCTGTTCTGCACCCCAAGGGAGGTCTTGGACAGCCCTGCATGGACGCTGGGAAAGTGTAAGGAGATGCTTTCCCCATTTCCCTTTCTTTTCCAAGTTTCTTCTTATTATTTATTAGTATTTATTTATTTCTCTGCATTCATTCCACTCCACCAAAAATCCTGAAGGCAGGTCTGCTACAGACTCAGGCTGAGCAAGCAGCTGAGTGTCACCCATGGTTTTGAGGGATGGCACCATCATGTCAGAGCTCCTTCCCAACGCTTGCCACCCACTGCTACCACTTGGAAAGCACAAGAGGCCTGAGTCTTTTCAAGTCAGGCTCCCAAAAACTCCAAAATACTTCTGTACAGGTAAAATTCTCCTCGGTCTGTGGTGTAGTCCTGGTTGTCCTACTGCCCCTGTCCCCAGCTGACAGCAGCTCAGCCTTCACCTCCTCATCCCAGTGGGGACCCACTCGATCCATCCCTTATGGCATCACTTTCTGTCACTGCCAGGACCAAACCTGCCTGAACAAGACCTGTTGTAGCTTTGGACTCTCTGACAAGCCCACCAGCAGTGTGGAAGACAAAAAACACAAACCTGTAGCACCCCAGGGGATTCCCCCACGGTACAAAACATGCTTGTCCAGCAGTCAGGGACAAGTATCTTCTTGTGAGTGGGTTTTTTCACCATTGCTTTCCCTTCCCACAGACTGTCTGCCTGATTACATCGCCTTCTTCAAAGCTCCATCACTGTCTGTAACCCCTGCCCTCACCCCACCCGAGCACCCCTGTGTACAGATTGCATGTATGATACAACCTGAAATTCCAAAGCTATTGTACAAAGTAGAATTGTCACCTTTTTTTTTTCCTCTCAGTATTTTGTTAAGTCTGATGATTTTTTTATGATTATTTATTTTATGAATAAATGTATATATTAGTAAGAGTATATATTTGCGGAAATAACTCATCGGGACAGTGTTGTTGCTCTGCTGTTGTGCTTGTGACCTCATTGGCTTTTACCCTATTTTCTACTGACAGCACATTAGCAATGTCTTGTAACTGTTTTTTGTTACCAGTTAAGTTTGATAGATGTGTTAACTTTATAATGAAAATTAAAAAAAAAAAAAAAAGCATTAATTTTAACCTGTGTTTGGGTGCTTTTTCCCACTGTTCCATAGTTTTGACTGGATGTTACTTCATATCATGGGTGGAAATTCAGCTGGGGAGAAATAGGAAATAAATATGCCTTCCTCTTGTAGGACAGGAGTTGTGTGCTTTGGAAGAAGAGATGTCACCTGTGTTGTCACCATTTAATCCATACACAGCTTCTGTGGGAGGCAACAACCCAAATATATAATAAATCCAAATATAAAACAAATCCACTTCAACTGCCACGAGGACTGCCACGAGTCCATTCCTCAGCTAAGCATCACCAGGACAGGGACTCAGTTTCTTTCTCCAGAGCAATAAAAACCCACCATGGCAAAGGGATGACTTCTCACAATGTTTCTGGAAGGACCTAAGAAGTTTGGTGTTGGTTCTGTCAGTTCCAGTCATTCCTTCCCCTGTTAGTACATTAGTTTGGGATCCTGTTGGACAGTCCTGCAGCCTCGAAGGTTGTAGCCATGATGGAAAAGGGAATAGATTGTAGGGAGACACTGTTAACAGGTGAAATAGGGAAAACCACGTTCCTTTCATTGGAACCACCATGTCTGGCCTTGCACTGAACCTTCCATGGGCCCTGCAACATCCTTCCCCATTTTTCTGTCCTCAGGAAAGCGCCCCTCATGCAGTGGGTTCATTGATCCAGAAAGCAGCACAGCTTCTCTTTGGAATTGTCAGTTTGACTGGATGGGGTGGAGAGGGGGTGGCTTGGCTGCAGTGGGCACAGGGCAGCATTTCCAGGGGGCCTCTGTGCCTGTTCACCTCCCACCCCACTCCAACAGAAATGGATCAGATCCCAGAGGAATTCCTGAGGTCTTCACTTCAGGAGAATTTCAAGCCACCCAGCTTTATCCCTCACAGACCAAGAGCCTGCTCTAAGACCAATCTTGGTAACTTCTTTATAACTGATAGAGGGATTTAAGCACATCCAGAGATTTATCCCAGTTATTTAAAACACAGATCTGAGCTGGTATCAATCACCTTCCAGAGAAACCTGTTTTCCTACCAAGGCTCTAAATGAACACATCTGTAAGTGAAAAGCAGCACCTTTTCCTGAGGAAGGGAGGTGGGCAGCACCCTGGGACACCCCAGACAGAATATCCCCCTCCCAAACACACCCCCCATGCCTGGCTTTGAACGACACGGGTCAAACACCACGGAGAGCTTTCAGCATTCCGGGCTCAGCATATTTTCCAGAAATATATGATAAACATTCTTATTAAAGAGCACTTGAGATAAGCCTATTTGTTAAGCTGTGTTGCCTGCTTCGCCAGGTTTGAGCAAGAATCTTTTTTTTTTTCTTTCTTTTTTTTTTTTTTAAACCTAAATAGGGAAAACTGAGAAATGAGAGGACATCTCAGTTACTCTCAGCTTACACATGCTATTAACCCCTCCAGATCCTTTTAGGGGTGAAAGAAAATAAGGTGTTGATAACTTATTGCAGCCTCCTGACCTGGACTTTTCGCTATTAGAGAAACTCTTGAAGGTTCCCTTTTTTTTGTAAAACAGTTATTTCTCCCCTCTGTGGGAAGGCAGCACAAACTATGGCCACAGCTAGCCACAGCAATGGCCTTTGCTCAAGACAACCCAGGTCACATAAGTCACCTAAAACTGTTCCATGACCAAGTGGGAGATATTTGACACATGGAGCCAAGAGTCAAACCTCATTCCCAGGCATAATTTAAGGACTGATGTGCTGCAGACAGGTACCCAGGTACCTGACAGTCAGAAGAGTTGAGAGCTCCATATTTCTTGGAGAAACAGTGCACTGAACTTGTGTTTGGTTTACAGCAAAAAAAGATCATGAAATTGTTTGGGTTGGGAGGGACCTTAAGGATCATCTCATTCCTACCCCTTGCCATGGGCAGAGACAACTTCCACTATCCCAGGTTGCGTCCAACCTGGCCTTGGACACTTCAAAGGATGGGGCAGCCACAGGTCCTCTGGAAAACCTGTGCCAGGGCTTCATTATCCTCACAGGAGAGGATTTCTTCTGTTTCTAACCGAAATTTCCCCTCCTTGAGTCTGAAGCTGTTTCCATTCTCCTATCACTACAGTTCCTGATGAGGAGTCCTCCTCAAGCTTTCACGCAGCTGCTTCAGATCCTGGAAGGTGCTCTGAGGTCTCCACACAACCTTCTCCTCTCCAGGCTGAACGGCCCCAAATTTCTCAGCTTTTCACCTTAGCACTGACTGAGCTACTCCTAAGCAAACCATGGCCAAGTTCACACTTCTGGTAGCACTTCATCCCCTCTCCTGACTGCTTTCCATGCACAGATTTCCCAGTCCCACACAACCAGTAACTCAAACCAGTCTGGGATGTGCCAGATCCATAGGAACTGTGCAAATTGTTCTGTACCCAAGCACTTTGGCACCAGTCTGGTGGAAATCAACCACCCCCAACGTGAACAAGGCACCCAAAGCCTCCAAAACTCACAGCCTTGCCACACGGGCTTCGTGGGTTGCAAGGAGTGGGGTTCAGCTCATGGATTCACTCCCACCAGTGTAGGTGCCCACAGAACCACAAACAGGCACGAGGATGCCCTCAGCCTGTCCTCTGGGTGCTGCTCCAGAAGAACCACGGGTCTCCTGCAGGTCTGTGTCATGTCTGGGAGCTCCAGGGAGATGTCTCCGATGCCCCAGGACATGTCACCAGGCATTAGACACTTTAGCCAAGTGACCGAGCCTGATTTGCCTGAACTTGAGGTCTGGCTTTCAAGTTCCTGTTATTGTTCACAAAAAATTGAGGGATTCATTTCACCATAAAGGCTGAGTGCTGCCTTGTATCCCTTTGGACATCTGAGTGCCATATGGATTTGGCACGTACAGACCCTCCAGGAGGTCCATGTCTTTCTGGATTGGCAGGGGGATACCCAGAGGAATTACACTGAGATACCACAGATGGTCCTGGACACCTGTGTTCAGTCAAGCACGTGGAAAATCCAATCTCCACCAGCTGTAACAGGAGCTCAGAGCCTTCGAGCACATGCAGGCAGCTCTTTGCATATTGCCACCCAAATTAAGATGTCTTAATCTGCAAGTTGAATCCCGCCTGAGCAATCAGTCCAATCCAACATCCTTTGAAGCTGCAAAATCCAGCTGAAAGCAGCTCCTGACCAGCAGCTCACCAGGCCATAAAGGAACACACTGCGACCCAATAAAATCTGCAAGCTTTGCCATCTCATTGCTACCCAGCCTGGCTTTGGAATTTGCTTACTGATGTCTTTTATTTGCAGGTGTGGAAGGGTTTTTTTCCCCCATCATGCAGTCATTTGGAGGCACATAGCCAGATTTGCATTCCACAGGGCTACAATCCGGTCTGGGATTTGCCTGCGAGTGTCAACAGGTGAAGTGTTAACTAATGAACTTGGTGGTGGTGTTAAGGTGAGGTCAGCTCAGTTTCTCTTCAAGTTGGTTTCGTGCAAAGACAGCAAGGTTAAATCTCTTTAAGCGTGATTTAAAGCAGATCTGTGGTCTGGATCTGACCCTTTGGATCCTTGTGCCATTCTCTGTGGCTCAGGAACATCCCAACGCCCTAAATGTCATCTACTCTCTTGTCAGAGAGGAGGCACAGCAAGGCTGTGTTGACTACACCTCACTGAGCCCTAGAGCTCTCAGAAATACATTTGCTCTATAATTTTTTTCCTGGAATATGTGAGATAATTCTCAATTCTGTGTGTGGGAAAGAGTGGTGGTAGTGATGAAGCGCCACCTTTACTACAGTGAGAATTTCTTTCATGCAGGAATCCAGGGAGAGCCTTGAACCTGTTTGTTCTGTCCTAATCAATGCAGCTGGTTTGTGCAGGAAGTGTCTTTCATCCTGGGAATGTCAAGGTCTTTATGGCAGCATTTGGAAATCCAGGCACAAGCCTCCCCTCCCTATCAGACTGAGACTTGAAGCCAATACCCTGACTGAGTCACCAGCCATCTCCCAGGGACTGATAACTCCAGCCTGGTCTTGAGCAACCCCGCTGGAATTCCGGTTTCGACAAACTGCTGCTTTCCAGAGGACAAATGCTTCCTCTGGAATTTCTGTTCCTCAAGCTGCTCCTTCACAAGCAACACACCCAAATTCCAGGGGCTATCAAAAATAAAGAAGCAACTTGGGTCCTACTCACTTTTTAGACCCAAGTTCACAGAAGGGACCACACGGGAGACCAGGGGACAAACCAGGACGAAGATGGGGGAATTTTTTGACAAAGAGTTGTCACTGTGGATGCAGAATGTGATGAGACACGGCCCCTTCAAACACCTACAGATGGTTTCATCTTCCACATTGCCATGCCAGGACTTTGCAGGGGGTTTCTCTCTGGCATGCTTTCCACAGTGTCCATTGGGACAACGCGGTGTCTCGGTGAAGTGGAGAGGGCAGGACAAGTAAATAGCCCTGAAGTGGGTAAGGGAAGGACTTTGGCTGACATGAACAGCTAAATCAATAAGGAAACTTGTTCCTGGTTCAGCCATGGAGTGGGAACACCACCCTCTGAGCACTGCAGTCACACAGGAGGAGTTTGGCACATGGAGGGCTGGCAAGGAGCTAACCTTTAGGCTTGTTAATGAATGATAATTGAGTGGTCCTCAAGAGCCCTGAGTAAGTTCCTCGGCTCCCAGCTGCTGTTTCAGACTGGCAGGGGCTGCTCGACACACCTTGCCTTAGCAGCAGATGTCATTCCTGCTGGGGGGAGAAAGGTTACACATTAAAAGGCAGCAGACACTCCAAACACGGAATAAAATGTGACCAAAAGACTGGCTGTGCAACTTGGATGGATTAGTTTACCTCCCCTTTCATTAGGATGTTTTGATAGCTGGGGAACACAATGAGATCCAGGTGTCATTGGTGTTATCACAGCCTCGATCACAATGATAATCTTTGTCCCGTGGTGGTGCCTCTGGGCTCATCACTCCTGAAGACCATCCCTCATGCTGGGTGATGCCCAAACACAGCACAGGGTGGTGGACCCTGTCCTAAAGAACTTCCAGGCCCAGTGATCTGGTTTTGGCTATCTCTGTTTACATCCACAGTGATGCTGATAAATAAAACCAGCTCCCAACCATTGCTGTGGGCTGCCTGAGCCAGTTTGTCTGTAAAAACAGCTGTACCCAAGGAGGTCACAGAGCTTTACATGTCAAGCAGACGTCTTGCAAATCATCTAAATGCGGAAAAACATCAAATTATTAACAGCACAATGACTGGTTAACTGGAGAAAAGACAGGTCCACCTTTCAGCATTTACCAAACCTGTAATGTCAAGGAAATTACTTTTTTTCACTTGTGGCTTGCAATTAGTACAAGCCAATAAAAAACATAACGTTCTGCTAGCTCATCAAGCATGTGGTTAGAGCTTGCTGGCATGAAGAACGTGGGAACTGCTCTCTAAGCACAGGTTATGTGGTGCAAGCCGGCATAATCTGCCAAAGAAATCCTTGGGGCAGCCGGGCTTTGGGACACAACAGTGCTGAGAGGTGAGTATGGATCAAATACCCACCACTTCTCATGATATTAAACCCAGGAGACATCCACTGTAATTAGGGCAAGAACAACAGAAAAGAGGTTTTCTGCTCATAGGGTTTGATGGTAGAAATCTCCTACAGCCACAGGGAGCTGTAGGTATTTAAATTTACCTGAATTTAAGAAGCAACTGGACAGTATTCACCAAAGAAAGACGCGTGAGGAGTTTTTACAATGAAAGACACAAGTCTTCCATGGGAAATCCCAGCTGGGGATTGCTGGGAGTTGAGTGGAAATATCACCCTTGGTTTGTTCTCTTCTCCTGCTCTTCCCCAGTGACACTTGGCCAGGGTCAGAGACAGGAGATGGGGCCAACACAACCTGATCCAGCCCAGCTGATCGTAAATCCATCGGATGTAAATGTCCGTGAAACAGATCTGTGAGAGACTGATGCTCCTTCAACACTTTGGGGTGGAAGGACTTTCAGAAAAAGGCTATTTATTCTCTCAGTCTGACTGAAAAAATGAAGACAGTGGTCATTTCAGCTGACTTTAAAAAGATTAAAAGCCTGACAAATCTTTACAGCCTAGGAGAGAGCGGGACATGTCCAGCGAGTGATTTGCATGACCAACCTTGGGTGTCTGTTTTAAGAGATGAATCTTCCCCTCGGGGTGACTCTCCTCTCCCTTGACCACAAAACAAGCCTGGGCTGAATAATTTGGACCTGGGCATCTCACTTTTAGAGGTGTAAATTAGGGCTGATGAAACCTTCCCAAAATTGCATGCCTCACCTCAAATTTGGAGGAATCTCAATTGTGAGGTGGAACTTAGAAAAAGTATCCAAAAAAGGTATAAAACACTAAAGAAAATGTACATAAATTTCAGAAGTGTTTTGTATGGGTTAAATAAACTTTGGTATCAAAATTTCCTTTGAACGTGTCAGCTCCTGGCCAAAAAATAGTTCTCCCTGAGAAATCTATGATGCCTTCTGTAAGAAGGAAAACCTCTTGATAATCACAGGACCTGAAGAGTGAAGGACAGTTCTAACTAGGGAGAAACTTGCAGCTGAAGACACCAAAACAAGTTCAATTTTTGACCAAAAAATGGCCTCAGTGTCTGGCCAGACCATGAAATAATAAGTCCTTAATGGGGTTAATCTGAACAGACTCAGTTGCTGAAGAAGCACAAAAGGCTTGAGTTGAGTCAGCTGGATTTTGACTCTGTGGCTGCAAGGAAGGTTCAACCCTTGAAGAGCTCGAGCCCAGCCCTCACCTTCCTAAGCCTTGCCCAGTGTGCCAGTGCTGGGGAGTGGGCTCCTCTTCCAGATCCAAAGTCATCAGAGCAGTTGTCTTTCACTTGCACAAGGGTTTCTGTTGGATTCAGGAGCTGGCTGTAAAATCCAAATAAGGGTGATTTTGAAGAGTAAATTTAAGGGGCTGTAATTCCATAAGTGCCACAAACTCAGTCGTACTGTGGTTTTCAAAGAAAAATGTGGATGTTCCATGGGAAAACAGAGAAAATGCTTTGGGATGTTTTGTTCCTAATCTGCTGCAGACTGACCACCAAGCAGAGTTAAATGATCTTTCCCGTTGGGAAGTGAAGTCAGGCATGATTTGTGAGGACAGAGGAAGTTGCACTTGCTTATTCTAGGTCCGTGACCTCTTAGTCTCAGGAAATGTGCAATTCCATACGCAACTCTCCGTTTGTTGGGAATACTCTAAAGTGTCTGGGTCACACAATGGTCTTTAACTATAAACTCCTCAAAACAAACAGAAAGCAGAAGTTGCTTCAGCCTTTGGATGGTTTGAATCTTGGGTATCTGACGGATGAAAAGCTTGGGAATCAGCAGCTTGGAGAAACAGTGGAGATTGGAGCTGAGACTTCTGTAGGTGTGTTCTCCATGCTCTAAATTCATGGTTGGGTGTTCTTTGGCTACTGCAGTCCATCTTGGACACTGTTCACTTTGAAACCCCTTCGTTAAAGACCATCTCTTCCATAAATCTCCTCTGACCTCCAAAGTGACCTTCTTAGCACCAAGCTTTCAACAGTGCTACCATGGGCAAAAAAAAGCTCCAGAGCCAATTTATTCCAGCCTTCTCAACCGATGGAGTCACCTCAAAACCCACCCCTAACACAGAGTATCCACTGAGATGGTGAAAAACCAATTCCAAGCATCTTGTTTAACAAAGACAAGAGTGCAAACCTATAAATAAGCGTTTTTCCATACAACTTGGCTTCCAGTTTTGTCCTCCTTGTTCACCAGGGCAGCATGGAGAGACATCTGGTGGCTGAAGGATTTTCTGCAAGCACATTGCAGGAAATGTGTGTTTGGGGACCTGTTTCTGGAAGGGGGATGTCTCAAGAAGAACGTGTCCCTTAAGAGACACAGCGCCACTGAGTTCACTTGAAGCACCAACCTGTGCTTCCACACCTCCCCCTTCAACAGCAAACCTTCCATCTGTTCTTTGGGCAAAAAATGTGCCAAAATATGTCTGTTGAGACAATGGATCTCTTCTTGGTTCTTCAGATGTTGGATTTCAATGTAAACTGCTAACAGCCTCTATCTCTTATCCCAGTCCTCTCTCATTTCAACTCAGAGGACATCCAAAGGATGATGATCAATCCCATCTTGATTTCTCCTTTTCTAAATAAAATATTGGGAAAAAAGAAGGTTTTGTCCCAGCAGGCTTCAAAAGAAGCTCCTCTTCTGCGCTTGGCAGCAGAGGTCCAGGTGGGGCAGAGGGTTGGCTGATCCCTGCAGTCCTCCAAGACAAAATCTGGCTGAAGAGAAGAGCTGCAGCATTAAAAATCCTGCAGAGGTCAATAATTCCTCCAAATTCTCCACTCTCATGGAAACCTTCTCAAGAACTTCAGGTGTTAGAGCCGAGGCGTTGATGGCTCCATCCAGACACACCTTTGCTGGTTGTAAATCCTTCCAGACTCTAAACCCAAAGAGTCACCAGCACAGGGATTTGATCTGGAATTTTCTTCTCAGAGGATGGAATAATAGGGAAGAAAAAATGACCCAAATGAGCTTCATTCTGCACTGTTGCCCCACATTGCATTGTTTTCCCGTCGTTCCTGGCACCCTAAGGACTGAAATGCAGCATTTCCATTATCCCTATTTTTTTTCTGGGATTTGCTGAGGTACCTGGATCTTCAGTGGCTGTTGTAGGCTGTGTAGTGCCCATCGCCAAAGGTGCTTCCAGAGTGAAAGAGTATCTTTGCTCCTCTGTGTTGGACAAGGTTTTTAGATGAACATTTCTGTCAGGTTCAGGAGGCCAAAAGTGACAGCACAGCGATGAACAGACCTTCTCAAGGGGTCAGTTTTGGGCATCAGCCATCCACCAGTGACAACAGTCCTCCATCCTTTTCCACCACTATTTCTTTTGATAACAAATCATGGTCAGGGACATTTTTCACTAACCCAGGTTGCTCCAAGCCCTGTCCAACCTGGTCTGGAGCATTTCCAGGGATGGGGCAGCCACAGCTCCAGCTGTGTGACCACAGCACACACCTCATGTTCTTTAACACACCTCTACCCACACCTCTGTGATGGAACAGAAGCCACTTATCTTTATTTTACAAGTGAGGAGGAGAAGCCCAAAGAAAGCAGAAGGTGATTTTTTTCACTTGGTTTTGGTCTCCTAAAATTGAGGTGCTGAGTCTCTTGCTGCCTTCTGGAGAGGCACACAGAGATGTCTCATTCTGCAAAAGCTGCTGAAGTGAGGCTGATGTGCCACACCAGGAGTTAGAGTCTTGCTCTACCCCCAGCATGGATGGGATAAATCACTTTCCAGACAACCAGACCTCTCTAATTAACTGCAGAAGGTGAAAGACTACCTTGGATTAGGCATTAAGTTTTGATAAATAATGTGAGATGGGTCCCACAGCAAATAACTCCTGCAGTGTTGCACTTGTATCACAGGGATTGAATCCCCACATCCCAAGGGCCAACCCAACCCTTGGAAGATGCTTTTCACCAATATTTGATCCACACTGGGTCAGGAATGGGTCTTGCAACACACTGGCCTTGCAGCCTGTGCTCTCCAGAGCCATCCATCCATATCCTTAGGAATTGCCTCTCACATGAGGCCAACCTGTACAAAGGATTGCAGCAGGAAAAGCCCCCTGAGGTTCATTCTGAGCATAACTTGATGAGATAAGGCTCAGCCTACGTCACAGCTGGGAGGCTGCAAGCCCTTTACCACCACAGGGCACAATCTAATCTACTGACTTCATTTGTATGATCTCTCCTAATTTTTACTAATCTAGATGAGAAGATGATCTTGTGTACCCAGAAGCACATTTCTCTGCTCTGGTCCTGTCAGATGGCCCAATAAAAGATATTCCCCCTCTCCACAATTTCTGGAGTGGCCTTTATCCATTGTAGGGTTGATTTTCCCCTGCATTCATGGAGCATTTGCACAACAAGATCAGGGGCTGGACCAATTTCCCCAACAATACTTGACTGGAGGGAACATCCTCCCTCTTCCCCAAAAAAGCTAACATTATTTATTTTCTCTCAAACTGGGAGAACCCATGCAGGCATCTCTCCTCCAGGGCAGTTGATACGGAGGCTCTGTGGCTCAGAGATCCTTTCTGATGCTGACTGAACACGTGTTATTTATTTTTATCATTCCCCACGGGCCATACATGGTTAAAAAACCAGAAGCAGCACCTCCACTGTGGACAGGATGGTTATTTCTGCAGATAGGTCAGTGCTAAGCAGTGGGAATCAGTTTCCCAGTGGAGCCAAAAGGCTTAAAAACATTTAAATCCCAGTGTGGAACATGCAGGTGGTGGGAGATGAGCCACACAAAAGACACTGTTTGGCAAGAGGTGACGGCGTGGGGGAATTAATGACAAGGCGACAACTTCTAAGAAACCCAGATGCACCACGGAATTCAGGTGCAAAGATTTTGCCCACAGGTGACCTGGTGGCATCTTAATCCTTTATTTCAGGGACTGCAACAACTTTTGTCTGAGGTCTGCTCACCCTGAAAACACAACCTGTACCTGGTCTGAACCAGCACGGTGAGTCCCACCTCCTGTCTGAGAAGAGAGGTCACCTGTAGGAGGATTTGTTTCATCACCACTCTCTCAGTTCCAGATTAAGCTCTGAATTTTGACTTCCTTTCTAATCAAAGAGGGGTAACATTTTTTACAGAGCAATTCTTCCACCCAAAGATACCGGAAGCAGCTGAGATCCTCCTGGTGGATCCTCTCACCCCATTAACTGGAGAGAGACACAAGGTGGGGCAGCTCATGGTGGACAAGGTATTTTAGTAAAATACATTTTAAGGAGGAATACTCTGTTTTTCACACATGATGCTGCAGATAAGAACATGATCTGAGTACGGCATTAATGCAGCCTTATCACATCTGACCCTCTTTATATCAGATATCTCCTCACATTACCGTGTGCTGTTCTACACATAAAGTGTTTGAGCTGCAAAACAACGAGCACCTTCCTCAACGGGGTAATTAATCTGGAATAAAATCTCTTTCCTCTGAAATAGTGACACCACAGAAAGCTAATTCCAAAATAGCTATTCTGGTCACATTTGCCACGAAGACAAGTCCTAAGGAGATGTAAAACTGGCACCACAGACCTCGGCGTCGTGTCCCCTGTAGAGAATTTCTCAAAGAATGTCTATTGTCCTGCTTGCCTCTGACTGAGAGATGACAAAACCAAGGAGCTGAGGGGAGCACAGAAAGGAGAAGCTCTGCTGTGTCGAGTATTCCACGTTGCATGGGAAATCTGGGCTCTTTTCTGGCAAATGTATTTTAATTACCTCCTTTTGTTTACAGCACCGTTCCGTGTAGCACTGCCCTTGCCAAGCAGCCCAACAACCTCTCCAGGCATTTCTCTGCCAAAATTATCTGATCTGTTTAAACCTCGTGACATCTTAGAAATAATTCATGCTGGATCCATGCAATTTATTTTCTGAGTTTTGAGTCCTCCTGGGGATGTTCCTCCAGCCTGGTTCTGAGTGCGAAAAATCCAGGGAAGAGGTTTTGTTTCTCTTCAGCTCATTTATCACATGGCTGAGAATGTAAACACGAGGAAAAGTCTAGGTATAAAAAGTCTGCAGTTTAATCATAAACTGCCATGAGCAAGAAAAAAATCAGGCAAAAAGTAGCAATAATTCAGCAGGGCACACAAAGTTATATACAAAAATAAATGAAAATCATATTGGTTCATCCTGATGCTGATGAATACTGCACACAAACTTATGTGAGGGTCTTGGAATGAAACTATTAAACTTCTTCTAAGGTTATACAAAATCTTTTTTTATGTTGCGAAGAGATCCGAAATACGCTGTCAGTGAAATCTCTGCTAACTCCAGCTCTTCCAATAATGGTGACATTATGATTTGTACCCAAAGAAAAAAATTATCTGGCAAAATTCTCTTTGCCAAATTATCACCCTTTAGCAGAGTCTACCTCGGGGCAGTCAGAGGTGCAAGGGGAGCACCCTGGAGTACAATGGATTCCAGAGAAATTCAGGAGCCATCTGAAACAAATGTTTGTGTGACTGAATGGATGAATAGTTTCTATCTGGGACTATTTGCTCATGGATTACCCACAAATGAAAAAGAAAGAGGCAGATTTGTCAGATTATTTCTGCTGTGCTGGGACTGCCTAGGGTTTATTACCGTCCTTGCCTCTATATTCAGTTTGTCCAGGATGGTCCTTGTGCCTGGAGTAGCTCTGCTGGGTTTGGTAGGAACCTTGCATGAGTAAGGATCACCTGTGGCAAGGCAGCCCGAAAGAGCTCTGATCCTCCAGCAATCTCCAGGCAAGGACCTTTCATTTTTAAATTGTTAATAAAGGGACGTGCGCACCACCAGCAGCCGCCACCCACCTATTTAACAAACTTAACTGTGAAATTGGATCCTTCCCGTTTAGCCTGGGTTTGCCTTTGATGCAGTTCCAGAGCTTAGGTTGCCTTATTTGCCTTTAATTTCCAATCCAGGCATATAGCCAAGTTTAGGACACACTGTCTCCTGTATTACAGTATCTTCAGCACGGGCTGTAGCAGTTCCATGAGCATCCTACAGCTCGAGAAGAGCTCTCATGGATCAACCAAAAGCCCCCTGAGCTCCAAAACTCATCTCCAAGAGCAGACAAAAGAGGACAGTTAGAGATGACCACAAGAGAAAGGACACTTGGAGAAGGATTCCTGTGATGCTCCTTGTCTGATGTCCAAGCTTGTGATGAGTAAATCTGTTTTAGCAGGATGAGAAACATCCTTGAGAATGTTTTGCTCCAACAAACACCAACAGTCACCTCTGCTTAGCCCCATCCAGGCATATGTCCTTCATCCTGACCTCAGACGTCCAACAGAGTCTGCTGGGGAGTGGCTGCGAGGTCAGGAGTGGGAATCACAGCATGAAACTCGTGGAGAACCTGATGGATAATGCAGGGCGTTCTCTCCTGCGTATCCACAGGAGATGGTGTTCAATGAGGAATAGGTGACATTCCTGAACAATGCCTGAAAATGGGCAGAGAAGGATCCAGGACAGCAGAGGGGTGAGGTTTGACTAACGAGGAAAAGGCGTGTAAGGCCATGAGCTAATGTCTGAGGGATCTCTAGGAGAGGATTCCTTAGAAAAAGATCTTCTTATCATCTACCTTGAAAGATCCGAGGATGTTTTTACACTTGAAAAGGGCCAGGAGCAACATTACACAAAGGCGGTTCAAGTGTTTTTCTGGGCAATTCCCCCGTGACCTCAGATGGAAAGCACGATGATGTTCTCTCCTTCCTCGGAGAAGACTGAAGAGGAAACATCCTGGGGTGGGATGGGGAATAAACACCTTCTCCAAGGGAAGATAATCAACAGCTTCTCTGTGTCTGGCTCATCACCAGACATGTCAGTGTCTTGGGCTGCAGTGTAATTCCTCCTACACTGGGCTGACTCACTGGCGAGATCCCTCAGCACCAGCAGCCTCAGTGCACATCCTCCGTTCTTCTCCCACCATTGTAGGTGATTCAAGCAAGCAGGGGTGGACTTGTCCTCTCAACAAGTGCCAGGAGAACAAAAAAAAGTCCCCTCCCAAGCCAGCGTTATGCCAGGGATAGGGAGACAACTCTATCCCTGGGAACGCACACAAAAGGGACTCAACTCCAGAAAACACCGAGATAATGCAACGCCCTCCCTCCTCCCAGCTGGCACAGGAGCCCTGGGTCCCCACGCCTTTCCCCCAGTTTAAAGCATCTCAGGCTTCCTGGCTGAACTTGGCTGAGGTCTGAAAACATGAATAAGCTTCCCCTGTCTGAAAGCCAACTGGCGGGGCCGGCTTGGATGGGACCCTCCGTTTGTTACGGGAAAAATGGCTGGTCCAGTCCCCCTTGTTCGGCGGTGCGCTGCTGGTTGGGAGAGAAAGACACGAGGTCTGTTTGTAACACTGGACACACAATCCCTTCCAGCCTCAAAGACACGCAGGCAGCACCAGATCTGCCCTATTCACCGAGATGACCTAGTTCTGTTGTCAATAGGTTAGAGCGGAGCAAAGTTGAGGGAGAATATCCTGATTAGAAGGATCTCCCACAACGGGACAGCCCTTTTGTCACTTGATTTTCACCTCCGTGCCCTGATACTGGGCTTTCTGTGAATGTTGTAACTCGGAGGGCTACTTGCTCGTCCGGTTTATGTCCAGGTTAACTCTGCTGCCATCAACTTTACACCAGGAGAAGATCTGGCATCGTGTTTTGTCACCCCGTCCCTGGTGCTGGGTGCTTGGGATGGAGAGGTTTTGTTTTGATAATTTAATTTTGTTTTTTCCCTTTTCCTACTGCTGTTCCGTTCCTGAGAAAGCCTGGAAAACGTGGCAGCCACTTTGTCTTCCAAGCAAAGGAGGCATGCCCGTGGATTCCAACTCCCCTGGAAAGCTGGGGTGCATCCAGTTTCTCTGGAAGCTGTGGGAGCAGCTGGGTTCAACATCCACGCTGTGTCCGACGGCCTTTCCTCCCATCTCCGAGACAATGCCGCTCCTCAACGCATTTAGGATTGGTGTGTGCAGAGGAAGAATAGCCCAGAAAAGAGATGGATCACACATGAAAAGCTACTTAGTCCTTAAATAAAAGAGGAGTGTGATTAAATTGCTTGTCTGTATCTTCCCTGATGGGTTGATGATGGACAGACAGACAGGCAGACATTTCCTCACTGATCTTTAATGCCATTACATTATGCTAATTAAATACTTCTCTAAATTTAAACTGTATTGACATTTAAAAAACATGACACATTTTATAGCCAGCCCACTGAACAACACACTAATGATTTATTAACTGCTTCTAAATGTTAAAAATAGAAGCTTGAAAGAAAACGTTTCCCTTTCCTCTTCCCTGTTCTGGTGGCGACTGTTAATAAAGGATTTAATCACCCATTTTACATCCTGTTTAAAAAAGAAGGGGCTTTCCTGATAGCAGATGCCCCTCTGGCCAACTGGCAAGGAAAAGGGGAATGTATGAGGGATATAAATGTATTTCAGAGGACAGCCAACAAAAAGAGGGAGAGGGGGAGAGAGAAAGAGAGGGAGGAAGAGGAGGAGGAGGAGAAGGGGGGAAGGAGGAAAAAAAAAAAAAAGAACCTGAAAGGATTAGAAATTAAAAAGAAGGTATTTTGTGCTGAGCTAAATATTATTTTGTTTCCATTGAAAGGGTTAAGAAAACAAAGACAGAGTTGACAATTTCTCCCGACTGGAAGCTGGGAATGGCCCACGGTGGCACAATGCTATTATTCTTGCATGGGCCCATTCTCACTGGATTTTCCACAAAATCTTTAATAATTTGATTCTTTTCAGCCTCAGCAGCCAGCTGAGCTCTTTAAGAAACAGTAACAAAAACCCAGAGAAAAACCCACTACTGAGAGGGGAGCTTTGGGGAGAGCTGAGCTGAAGCCGATTAGTTTGGCCTGAATAGAGCCAGCCGGGTCCTCGAGCTCTTGCTCAGCCTGGAGCCCTCTGTCTCATTCATTGCAGTACAATATCACCACCAGAGCCCAGGCCTAGACACTAAATTACACTATTATAAAACTAGATTGATACACAAACTTTCCCTCCCAGGCTGAGTAGGGGACTTTTTTCAACAATGTTTTTTTTTTTTTTGGGTTTTGGGTTTTTTTTTTTTGGTGGTGGGGGTGGGGGGAGCTCAGGGTCTATTCAGGCATTTTGAAGTATGGCCATTCATATCGAGCATATCAATTCTTAATGGTGCCACACACACAAATTGCAAGCATAGGGACACAACCCTGCGGGTTCCCCGGGGGGAGGGCGGCAGGAGCTCGGCAGAGGCACGCGGGGGTTTTGTCGGGGTTATCTCCCCGAAGACCCAGCAGGACAGGAGCCTTTCATCGGCCTGAGGCAGCTCGCATTGTCCCCTGGAATTCACATCGGGCCAGGGATGGCGTTGGGTGGGAAAGGCAGACGCTTGACCCTCGTCTGGGCATCCCTGAGCGTCACCTGTCCCCGGTCCTTGCACTCCCCCGCCGCGGTCCGAGCATCACCGCTGGCCGGTCTTCGCGTCCCTTGGGCGGGTGACGCATCCGCTTTCGAAATGTGCATTTCTGGGGGGTGAAGAGGGAAAAATAAACATCCTCGAGGTCCCCTTTAGGGACCCTCCTGTTTCATTTTGACAGGCAAGTCTGGATTTAACTACACCATCCCAAAACCCAGAGTTTTTGCAATGTTGACTCTGGGTGCTGCATTTTAACCACACCAAACCTCAGCAGCTCAGGCTGGCAAAACCCGATTAGATCACACAGCCCATTCCTACAGCTACAAACCTTCCTAAAGCTGGTTCCGGGGGTTTTTTTAAACCCTTGAGAAATACTAAATCCTTCTTTAGGAGAGACAAGGGTCCTCAGCAAGGAGTCCTCAGCATTGTCACCTCCTTCAGCCTGGAGGAAACCTCCTCTTTGTAACACACTCCTCATTTCAGGCTCCAAAACATGAAATTAGGAATGCCACTTTGGAAAGGAGCAAGCTGGAAGTGGGGAGGGGAGGGAAAAGAAGGGATCTGGAGGAAGGAGGGGTTTATAGGACAGAAAACGCTCTACATCCATGCATCCCCATCCCACACACCCTCATCCTCGTGGACAGGATGCAAAACACCACCCAAACACACAGGACACAACGATATCTGTGGAAAGCTCTGCACAATTCTCTCTATATTCATTTTCCTGTGTATTTTTGGATGGGGGCTGCGTGTCTCCATGCATCCTTCTGATCAGTCTTTCCCTAGAATTTATCTACCTTAATCCCTGCCTAGTTTGGCTTTTTTTTCCCCTTGCCCTTGCTGCAGTTATTTCTATTAAAGTAGATATTATTTTAAAAAAGGAGGAAATGCAGGGTTTTGTTTATTTTTCCTGGCAAAAATTCACAGAAAAAAAAAATCTTCCATTTCCTTGCCTGTGCTGGCACTCGTGGAATTCCTTTTCCCCAATTTTTTGCTTTCCTTTCTCAAAGCCACATCCATCAATGAAAACAATCTCCCCCTCCTCTGCCTCCAAACCTCAGGCTCCCCAAATGCTCTGAATATATTAAAAGCAACACAAAAAGAGCAGCAACCCAACATGCAAATTAAATTAAAACTTACTCTCCGCAAGGGGGAAATAAACAAACAAACAAAACCCCCACAGCTTATATCTCCACAAAGAGGAGAAATTAAAGGAGATTTAACAGTTGGAGAAATTTGGACTCTTGTCAATAGTTTTTCTGAATGGGACCTGTTCCATGACATCAGCACTGATTCTCATATTGTCTGGAAGAGAGAGAGTTTTTCCCAAATCATTCATTAACTGGAAAGTGTTTGGAGTAGTTTCCCCTTCAAATATTTTGGATGTTGCTGATAATAAACATCAAGAAAAGGAGTCCTGGCTAATGTCGATGCCATCTTCATCGTTCCAAAGAGTTAATGGGGCAAAGTGGGCACATGGCTGCAGCAGGTTTGGAACCCTCTAATTAAGATGGCACAATTAAGAAATGTCAGAACCCATGGTTTGCTTCCCAGTGACTTTTTTTTTTTTGTGTTGTCCTGTGTGGGGCTGTGGGGAGGGTTTCTCGTGTGAATTGGGTGTGCTGCGTGGCCCGGGCGCCTGGGAGGGATATGGAAAACCCAATTAGGGCAGAAGAAATAATTAGCATTGCAGCACATGGAGGAATGACCCTAAAACATCTGAAAGCTGTGGCTGCTTGCAGAGAGAAACAAAGGAGCCCGAGAAGAGAAGAAAGCAGCAATTAGAAAGGAGAGAATGAGCTGGGGTGTTGAACCACAGATCTGTAAATGGACACAAATTGTCCTGATTTTCCTTTTTTTTCTTCCCCACTTTCCTCACAGGGATGGTTTCAGGAAAAGTCATATAGGCAGGATTATATCAGAAGCAAAATCCAGCTGCCAGGGTCCAATCTCTGCATTTTAAGGCTGGTGAAGGTTCTTGAATTTTCATTAAATGAATTCTAATATTCACCAAAATCAGCGGAACAAATGTCTGGGATTTAGCCTGATATTTTCCTCCTATGTCATGTTTTTTGGGCACAGTACAATTGCAAATTTCTTCTCAAAATCGTTCTCCGCGTTTCAACAGCTTCTACAGCCTCAAGACTAAAATCATTCCTGGCAAGAGGCAGACAAAGTGGTGGCTGAGAAGTGGCTCAGCAGCTGTTTGGCAGCAGCACGAGCTCCCAACAGCATCCATCAATGGGCTGGCTCCGGGTCAGAGGCATGAGGCAGCTCCCTGCTCCCAGCAGGTGACACACGAGGATTTTGGTTATCAAAAAACTCACCTCGACCCCAAAACCAGCTGTGCCAGTTCTCTGGTGGTGGAGTCGACAGCAGCAGATTGCACTGATTTTGGTGGTTTGCTTAATAATTAGGGTAGGTATCCCCAAAGGCTCTGAAATGGAAGGAAAAACCCCCAAATCTTGTTATTTCTGGACAACCCTGCCATAATTCGGTGTCCATCAGGAAATTCATGACAAAACTCTTCTTTTGCTGCCAAAATATCCGTGAGCCAGCAGGTCCCAAACTCAGGCTCACCTCGGGGAAAGCCAGCGGTGGGAATCAACGAGGAAGACAAAGAGAGAACGACTCAAGCTGAAGGGTTTTACTCTCCAGAGAAAATGGGATTTTTCATTTCAGCAACGGGGCACCACGGACAGCCGGGATGCCAAGCAGGAACGTGTCCTGTTGCCCAATCCCCCCACCTTGTGACACCCGATTTCCCTGGCAGGGCATGGTCGTGGCCAGTTGGACGAGTGCCCGGACAGGGAATAAGGGGCCATTGTGGGGATGTGGCTCAAGCCTGGACTGTCATTGTGTCCCTCCAAACAGCTCAGCCACCTCCCTGCACCTCGGCTCCCCTCCCATCCCTCTGGGCACATCCCCGTGGCAGCAGGGAAATCCAGGAATGCAGAGATGTTCCCATGCCAAGCTGGCTGTCCACATTTATCCTCGACCTGCAAAATTAGGGGTAGCTGTAAAAAGCTCCTACTTCACTTTCTCATTCCCTGGAACACGAGCGCTTGTGAGCTCTCAGAGGTCCGGGCACTCCTTTAGATGCTTTTATTTTATATATATCATTTCATTTCTCCTTTTTCCCCCCCCTTCTCTTTTTATGATGGCACAGCAAGGAGTTCCCCAGATGGGGACATAACAGGACAGCTGTTCATGGCGTGCGCTGGGTTCGCATCCCTGATTTTCACTCTGACAGGAACCCAGGTGATCCATCCTCTTCAGGAATGCTTCTCATACCACAGCCGTGCCTCTCCTTCCAGAGCAGACGGATTCTTTCTCCCAGCTCCTTTTATGGAGCTGCAGCACCACAGCAAGACAGGTCGTGCCCTGAATGAAATCCCCCAAAACCTTCGGTCTCCCGGAGGTTCGGGGAGTTGAGCAAAGGGCAGATCCAAGCCCTGGGGTGCTGGGTGGCCTCATCCAGCAGGGAAAACCCTCTCGTGTGGCTCCTAGACCGAGCCAGACCAGGTCCCAAACTGCTTCCTCACACCACCACCCCCACAATTTCTTTTTTCTCCGCATTTTTCTGGCATTTCCCGACGTGTTTTTTCTTGCGTTACATTTCTCGAGGAAGGCTGCCTGATGAGCGGCAAATCATTATTAATTCCTCAGGTATTTGTCCTGATACAATTAACCCCCAACACCCCAGGCTGCACTTCCCAAAGAACCCCCTGGTCCACATCCAGGGTGGTGTCCAAAACCCAATCCATGAACCAAAAAATGTGTGAGAGAACGATCCAGTTGTTCATCCCCTCCGGATATCACCGGAATTTAGAGACACTGTAGGAGTCCATCATAATTTTTCCAAGGTTTTTAAGTGACATGTCCCAGGCTTCACGCCCACAAATCTTGCATTGCCCTCAACAAGAGGCATTCGAGGCACTTGGAGGATTTTCCAGTCTAAAAATTCATGGGAAGCCAACAGCAAAATCCCCATTTCTCTTCTGGGGAAGCCAGTGCAGTTGGGGAAGGAATGACACAGTCAAGTTTCGGGGGAGCCCAGGCAACTTTTGCTGCCTTATCCAGGTCAGAAAGACATTCCTTGAGATTCCCCTGATAGCAGGATATTTTTACAGCTCTTGCACTGCCTCTTTTCTGCAAAATCTAAGGTTTGCCCTGGGAAATATGGGTGGCCTCCCTACCCACAGTGGGAAAGTTGGAGCAGGTGATCTTTAAGGTCTCTTCCAACCCAAACCATTCTGTGATTCCATGATTCTGTGGAGTATCTCCCAGTGTCCCTCAGGAGAACACTTTGTTGGGAGTTTTCTGAGCAGCACACGGGGAATTTTCTCCCCTTGGAACAGGATTTGGTGTTTCAGCTGTCGCTGCACCAGGGCAAGGAGGTGAATGGTGCTGTCAAAGAGGGGAAGGGGTGAGAAGTAGCCACAGTCCTGGAGGTGGTGGTTGGAGATACCTCTGGATGTCAGACCAACATTAGAAACAGCACATGGAAGAGTTAAAAGTCAAAGTTTGCCATGAAAAAAAACCCACTGAAATAGAAAATTATCCAAGTCTGATTCTTTTCCTGCAGTGGGGTGATGCAGGAAGGGAGAGAACTTAAAGTCCTTTCACACAAAGCCACATTGCAGCTCCCAGATTCCAGCTCAGAGCTGTGCCTCGCCATCCCTCTTTTTCCAGGGAATAAAATGAGGCAGGAAGATTTGCACAGACAGCAGGAGAACACACCTGAGGGCTCACATTTACTCTTCTGAAATCACCCTCCTCCCAGTGACCCGAGGAAATGCTCATAAATATATATTTTTTTTTACTGTGGTGGTTGAAGAAACCAAGATGTTCCTTCCTGTATTATTTTTCCTGAAACTGCTTTTGCTACTTTTCCAGCAGCCACAGATTTGAAATCAGGTCTTTGAGAGCAGAGCCCAATCCACCTCCTCTGGAGGAGAAGATCTTTACAAAGCTGGTTGGGAAAATACAGATTTTTCTCAACACCCTCCAGCAATTCCTAAAGGGAAAAGGTACAGCAAAGATATTCACTCCAGTGTTACACTGAGGAGAGAAAACCATATTCCAGATCTGGGACATTGGTGATTTGGGCCAAACCCACTGAATCAGCCTCCGATTTGGGCCTGATCTGTCCTTGCTCCTGCTGCACTGGGAAAACAGCTCCCAGCCCTTTTATTCCATTGGGAATGTGCAGACAAAGAGTAGGATCAGCCCCATGCCAGGCTGGGCTCCTCACGCTCCGGGTTTGCTGCTCTGGGATCCTGGCTGGTCAGTCAGGAGCTACAAGGCAAGCTGGGATCTCTCCAGTTCCAAGATAACCCAGGGCAGGAGGGGAAAGCCCAGCTTCCATCCCCTGCCTGGCTGTCCTCAGCACCTCTGCAGCTCGTCATAAATTCATTAGGTTTGGAGAAGACCTCTCAGATCACCAAGCCCAGCTCTAGTCCTGCGGCATTTCTTGAGCTGCACCATCACAAACTGAAGGAAAATGAGGATTTCCAGCCCTGTCTGGCTGCAACTTCCCCACCAAGGACCCTGCCTCAAGCCCGGGTACCTCCAGCCACAGCCAAGATGGGGAAAGCCCATGGGAGGACCTGGAAGGATGGAAAGGATGAGGGGCTGCCACCTCCCCAGCACCGTGGATTTGCTCCAGCATCGCGGGGAACGAGGCAGCCCCGAGATAAAGGAGCTTGTTGACTTTTAGCACCACCTGGGAGCGGGGAGGCGGGGGAGGAAGCAGAGCAACAAACCCAGCGAAGGAGGAGGAAAACAAGAGGTTTACAGCCTGCCTTGAAAAGCCCTAAAAAAATAAAAAAAAAGAGTGACATTCCTGGCTCCCCTCACACCTATTAGCTTAGGAAATGGTGCCCGGTGTCCGCTGGGACCTGACTGAGACCAAAGGCAGGGGACCTGTTAGCAGGTACTTGAGAGAGGGGCTGCTGCCTGCATGGGGCTGCAGGCGTGAGAAGCCCCCGCAGCCCCCTCATTCGGGTCTCCTAATGACCATATAAAAGGCTCGGGGGGGCAATCAGCTCCCTGCGACCCTCCCAGCCCCGCACAAACCCCCCGGCCATAACGGGGAGCACCCCAGAGGGACGGCGTTCCTGCATATCTATACCCCCCTGCCGCTGCGGAGGGGGCTGGCGGAGCTGTTTTCCCAAGGAAAATGGGGATGGGTCACACTCCAGGTCGAATCATTTGGCCTTTGATGTCGGCGAGCATCGCGCAGGGGCTGTTTGGGCAGCAGCTGCCTGTGGCACCCCAGACGTGAGTCCCGGGATGAAGTAAAACCAATCCCACGCGTTTCGTGGCAAACTCGCTCTTGTTTTCCTGCAGGCAGGCTCGGGTCGGGCTCTGGGAATTCCTCGGTGAAAACAAAGTTCCGTTTCTTCATCCATCATCTCTTTTTTGGCCCCATATCCCTGGTCCTGAAAGGCGTTTTAGGTTGGTGGCAGTCTAAGCGTTGGTTTTCCTTCGTTTTGCTTTGTAAAGGACAAAAAATACGTGTCTGAGGCAAACGGAGCTATTTTATTTCAGCATTTCCAAAGGAAGACGTGCAGTTTCCAATCTTCAACGTGACTCGATGCCGTTTTTGTTATCAAAAACGTTTTTCATTGGTTTAAACAATTTCTTCTCAAATGGATATTTGAAATGCCAAAAAACAAGAAAAAAAAAAAAAGAAAACAGAACTGACTTTGTCTCCATCACTTCTGAGCCATTTTCTTTCCACTCATCTAGTTTATTAGAAATGCAGTTTCTGATTTTCACAATGTCACAGCCCTTTTTATTGATTTTTAAATTTGTTTTGGGGGTAGACTTTTGCTGAATGAAGAGAATCCTCTGTTTCACCATGAGGCATCAATTTTGCAACTGGAGTACTCACACTTGTGCAGGGTCTAGGAGGTCACATCCAGCATCCACCATCTAAAATCCAACCTCCTTTATCCACCTATGCTCAGTGAGAGAACCCAGACACCCCAAGTAACTTAGACACCATTTTCCCATCTCTTTCCCCATCCCCTGTCCCCAAAATTTACACTGAACCTTGAATTTTCCTTCAAAACTAAATGTTCTTTAGCATGAAATGCTCATGGGTCCTAAACACACAAATGCACCCCTGGTTTTCTCTTCCAAAGGGAGGTCAAGGTTCTCCCCAAAGATCTGCAGATCCTTCCCACATCCAGGAGGTCACTGGGGCTTTTGGAAAGGGGCTGGATCACCAACCTCTCCCTCATCTTTTCCTCCCTGTTCCTGTCCTCAAACCCTTCTCAGGTCAGAGCACCTACTGGGCTGGGACAGGGGGTATTGGCCCTTCCCTTCCCTTCCCTTCCCTTCCCTTCCCTTCCCTTCCCTTCCCTTCCCTTTCCCATTTCCTATGAAAAAGGGGCAAAATAATTGAACTCCAAGTTCTTCTCCAGGCCCTGGTTCCAGCCTGAGCACTCCCTGAGCTCTCAGGAGAGCTCTCAGCATTCCCCCAGCTCCACTGAGCGCTCCCATCCCTGAAACTGGGCACAAGAGCACAGGAAAGAGAGGCAGGAGACACTGAATTTGTTCTGAGGTAACTTTTCAGGTGGAGGCCCTCAATCCAATGTTGGAAACTCTCCCCAGATCTCAAAAAAACTTCCTTTTCCCAGTAAACCCCAACATTTCCCCCTCCTTTTCCTCTTTCATGTTAAACTCTACTCTGGAACTGGACAGAAATTAATCTGCATAATGAGATCCTTTAACTTTCAAATCCTCTGGGTTTGTTTCTGTAGATTCTCTGCAAGCTACACTTTCTTCACAGGAAACTAAGAGGGGGAAAAAAAAAACGAAACAAAACAAGGAGAAAATAAAAGGAACTAAAGATGAAAAAGAGCAGCTCATGTCTCCAGTCCCAACACGCAGGAAGCATCCACCGAGGCTCTGATTTCAAAAGAAAGAGGTGCTGCTTCCTAAGTCATTCCTACCTTCTGCCACGACAGCCTCAGCAATTACTGAAGCAACATCAGGATATTCCCTGTGATAAATCACACACTTCTGCCCTCCTGGCTGCCCGAATAATTCTGCCTTCCCCAAAACCACAGGCACGGAGGCTCGGGAGCTGCAGCGAGCTCCCTGCAGGGGGAACACTGTCTTCACTCGGCGACCCACCCGGTGAGGGGATTCCTCCTGGCTCCAAGGCCCTGCACAGCCCTTCCACCCTCCCTGTCCCAGCCTCACAGCCTCACCTGGGCATCAGGGAACATTTCTGGGCCGAGGGAGCAATCCCAGCTCCAGTTTTCACAACCAAGACTCCAGCTGAGGGTCACTCACCCAAGAAATCTCTGCCATTGGAGCCTCTTCCCCTCTCTCCCTCACCCACAAGGAGCAGCCCAGCCTCAGAGCCATCCTTTACCTGTCTTGCGCAGTCATTCATTGGTTGCTGTTTGGCATTTTGAAGCATTCTTGTTCCAAATTGTTGTGGAAGGACCTAGAAAAGGAGCTCTGCACGTGACTGAGGGGCAACCGGTACTGAGATGCTGTGGGTCCTTGAAGAGCAGTGATGGATTGAAAAAGATCTTTAATGAAGTTTGATAAAAAGGCCAGTCCATCACAGAAAACAGGGAATTCTCCCAGTTTCCCAAGAGAAGCCACACTTTCACACCCCTTAGTTGCTCCACACAGTCTCCTAGAGAGACACCTCTCCACCCTGAGAGAGGAACAGAGCCCTGAGCTGCTCAGGTACATGAATGGCCTTTGCAGAAATGTCTTTGGTGTTTCTTCTCCTCACAAGAACAGCTGGAAATTCAAAGCGTTTATCAAAAAGCCAAAGGAATTCCATCACTGTGTAGATCTATGTTAAAAAAAAAAAGCCAAACAAAACCAACAGATGTTAATAGGAGTTGCTGGGAAGGCTTAATCTAAGTTTTCTTTCCCTCTTGAAATCCCAGGTATGAACTGTATCCTGCTGGTAAAATGGCAAAATGCAGCGCTGAGCTTGGGAAATCTTCCCTTGGAAATCTCTGCTGTGCAGGAACAGGGATTAGAGGGTTGTTTTGTGAGAGATTTCTTGTCCTCCAGAAACGTGCTACAGGAAAAACCCTCTCAGATGTGTCCACGTGAGTGCTGGCAAAGCCATTTCAGATGTTGGCCACGTTCTCTCTCTGGAGGTGTTTAAGCTCTTGATCTGAATTTCACATACCCAAATTCCCAGTTTTGAGTTCCCACTGGCTGGGAAAAAAAACAAAACATTTCAGCCAAGCTGGTAGAAGGAATAATGTCAATAATTTTGCTGAGATGAAGACCTGCATCTCCCATTCCAAAGGTGCAGAAGTCAATGCTGAGGCTGAAACACCCAGCTCTGTGTTTATTCCTGTTTCAGTGGTCCTGATCCCCCTATCCAAGATCAGATCTTGGGTAAACACCAGGTCTTGCTTTGCTTGGACTTATTTTGCTGTTGATGCAGAGGAAGGCTCAGCTTATGATCCCAGGCTTTGCTTCAGCATCTTCTCCCTCCCTGTTTAATGGCATCCCCAACATCACCTGTTTAAATTTTGGACACTTATCCTGGCCGAGAAGATTGTTCCAAATCTTTCTCTTTGCTAGAGACAAACAGCTGGGCTGGTTTTTTCCTCCTGGGGCACCCCTGCCTTATTTCTAGTGTGAATGAATTCACATTTTCATCTCCCACTGCCTGGTTTTGGGCAGATTGAGGAGCCTTGGAGCAGGTGGAGCTCGTTCCCCAAGGCAGCTTTTACACCATCCTTTGGGAAGTCCACAGGTGCTTCCCCAGGGATGGTGGTAGGAGGCCCTGCAGCAGAAAAAGGTGGGAGATGAGGTGGTTTGGGGAATGGAGCCATCACCCTCAAGGACAATGACCATACACTGTCACCATTGCTTGGCTTTGAAGGACATGGGGCCCAAAGCTCTGCTGGAAGGTCCCAGTTGAGTGTTCCCCTCCCTGCTGAGCCCAGCCAAGGGGAACTGCTCAAACTTTTGCCTCCAGCCATCGTTCCTGGGCCCAGTTTCTCATTTCTGACCCCCATAAAAACACCTCCTGATGGGATTCACTCTTTGCTTCCTGTTTTGCAGCTGCTGTTTGCTGCTCCTCAGGCAGATCTACAATCGGTTGGAGCAAAAGTCCTTTGGTGGGGCTTGTGCAACGACAGGGAAAAAAAATCCCCAGCCCATAAAATAATTTAAAAAGGAAGTATAAAAGGCAAGGCTTTCTCAAAGCAATGGCTTGCAGCTAAGCATTTTCAGTCACCTCCACTGACCAGACAGGTTATTCGGAGTAATTCCAGCCCTGGAGATGACATTTGACATGACATGTACATGAGATGTATCATTTAGGTCACTGTGCTAAAGCACCAGACACCCCCCCCCTTCCTCCTCCTCCCCTCCTCGGTGCCCCTCAGGGAATCTCAGAGTTCAGGGTCTTTAAAGCTGAATTCCCTGCACAAGAGTTCAGCACCTTTCAACCTTTCCAGACCTATTACAGGAAGAAAACTGAGTGGAAGGAGTGTGGAGGGCAGGAGGGAGGGTCGGGGGTTGTTTCAAGGCAGGTTATTTACAGGCAGGTTTGGAAGCTGGAGAGAAAAGAGGTTTTCTGCACTAGTTGGAAGGGAGATAAAAATCCCTGGAATGGTTCATTTCCATGGCCAGTGGCAGAGCACAGGCCCCTCCTAAAGCACCTTTAATTCTGCATTAATCCCTGCATAATTGAGAGATAAAGGCAACAGAGTGGGATATCACCATGGGATGCTGCTTTAACATTAAGAATAAAGACATCGGGGGGGAAAAAGCAGCACAATCTATCCAGCCAAGATCAATGGGTTCATGTTTGGGGTGAGTTTGTGCCGTTTGCTCTGGCACTGAGCAGCAGTTTGGGATGGCGAGGTGCTCCTTGAGTCTCAGGCAAAGCCATGTGCATGATCAGATCAGCTGCTCCTAGCAGAGCCTGCCATAGGAGGATCATCCATCCACGAAAATCCTTTGGGATTCGTATTTTATTTTATTTTATTTCCCTGCACACTTTTACGTAGCTCTCTAAACCTCCCAGCTCAGAGGAATGTATAAAGCTGTCAGTATATGAGGGATACGGCCCTGCATGGGATAAACTCACAGGACCACACCTCCCCCAGAGGGAAATGGTGGAGTTACCATCCCTGGAAATGCTCAAAAATCGTGTGGGTGTGACATTTGTGAACATGGTTTAGTGGTGGCCTTGGCACTGCTGGATTAACAATTGGATTCGATGTTCTTAGAGGTCTTTGCCAACCTGAGCCATTCCATGATTCTATGAAATAGGAACAGTTCAGAAGCTGCAGGAAGGCAGATGGGACATTGGGATAGACAAAACATTCCTTCGTCCCACCAGGAAAGATTTTCTGGGCCCATCCGTGGTTACATTTGCAAGGAGCACAGGCAAAGGGACAGGGAAATGGAGCTGGAAGGACAGTGAAGGTGTTGCTCAGGTATCACCCGTGTGGTGTTGATGTCACCTCCCAAGCATGGAATGTCTGCCTGGCACTGGTTGGGAGCCTCAAGAGGTGACAGTGAAGGACTGGCCAGGAGCAGGGACCAGGATGGACCTTCTAGGAAGTGTGTCCATCTGTGGGGCCAAAACAAGCCAGGGCCTTCCAAAAGCAGTTCCAAGTATGGCACCATCCAAGGATTTTGGGGGTGGAGCCAGGAGGGGTTTCATGGTGGCCATGCTGTGTCATGCATCGTTGTTGCTCCCAACAACAGGGTCCCCACCATGGAGAAAAAGCACCCCTGGGATGAGCCTTCTGGCTGTGAACAATTCCTGAAGTTCCCCCTTCCCTGCCTGAGAGCAGAAGGAAGCAGTCTGTGGCCTGCAGGCACATGATGAATTTCTGGAAGGTTGGATATTCTTGATTCACCACGTCCAGAATGATCTTTGTAAGAGGTCCTTTCACCTTGTCAGAGACCAGTGAGGTCTGGGCAGGTGGTGGTGGCAGAGATGGTCCAGACACGGGTCCGTTGTGCCTTGGAGAGGTTCCCACACAAGGGACAAGTGTGTCCATCCATGTCTTTTTTCCCAGGGTCTGTCCAACTCCACGGGGCTTAAACCGGGAAACATTCTCCTGTTACCCTCGTGGTTGACTCATCCTGCAGGATTCACTCCCCCCACGGACACAGCTGTGGGACACAGCCCTCTGATAACTGTGCCCCAAGCTCTCCAAGCTGCAGCTTCCTTGACAAACAGAACCTTCCCTACTCCGTGCTGTTACATGTCCTGGTTTTGGCCACACAAGCTGCTCTCACCCTCGCCATGCACTTGCATTCAGTGTCACAAATATCCTGACCAATATCCAGAGCTCATTCTTTAAAACTTCATGTCTTGTTTGGGCTATTTGGGTCTCAAGCTCCCTGCTCCCACCAGGTTGCTCTTTTTATTGCTCCACGTGGATGAGTTATTCCACATTTCAATCCAACTCCATCCCCGTGGGGGTTTATCTCATGCTGCATCCTCCAGCCCTGACTGGTCTCACTGGAAGGACCAACCTGGGTGATTGTGATCAACCTTGAGCCTGGAGAGAAACTCAAATCCTGGGTGTTGAATTTCATGGACCGAGAGAGGAGGCTGCCTCATGACCTCACAGCTCCACAGCACCATCCATGGACAGTTTGCATCTTGGAAAGTCAACCAAGATCAGCAAAACCTCTGCCAAGTGGACCACAGGTTTTGGAATGGAATGCCTTCAGGTTTGTCAAAAGTTGGAAATGAATTAAAATAACCTGGGATTATTCACCTGTAGTTCAGGATTTAATAGTGACAACTGGCCAGATTGGCCTCGTTCAATGAAGGAGAATTAATCCAAGAATTTCATCCCATCCGAAGGGCATGCTTGTAGCAACTGGATATAAAAGGAGAGTGAGGAGCCTTGTTTGGCATTAAATGTTTTGACATCTAAAGACAGGTAAAATTATCCTGTAGTGAAGTTTCTGGAGCAGCAGGTTTCCTTTGCAAGACATTTGATAATTTGGGGCTTCACCCCACATTTTTCTTGCTCTGTCCCAAACGTATCCTCAGCCTGTGCATTTTTCTGTCCCTGCTCTTTCCAATGCCCGCAGGAGAAAAGCTCTGGCTGCTTCCCTTCCTGACTTCCAGAAAACCTTGGAAAAAAGGAGTTCTCGAGGTTGGGTGGATAAAAAATATGTAAATGGAAGCTTGAAACTCTTTGCATGCTCTGTGCTAGAAATGGGCACAGCTTCCTTTGGATGCAATTCCTTGGGTACCAAAAATCTGTGTTTTCCCATAATAGTTTCACCTACACCTTCTACCTGAAGGAGAAAAATCTAGTTTTGGTCATGTTACCTTCACGTCCTACATGTCATATCTATTCTTTCTGCTTCCTTTGAGACCATGGACACCTCTTCTCCATGTCCTCCTACATCAGTACTTGCTCCAGTCGTGTTTTCCAAAGCCCACTCAGGCCCTCTGGAGGCCTTTTGCTGACCCCTGGCCTTGGAAGCAGGTGGGGAACACCTGTGTTGCATTAAAAAACAGCAGCCTAGAATAAAAAAATAATAATGAAGCATTTCTCTCCCAGCTCCCCACCCTACCTTGTCCCAACCCATCTGCCAGGTATAAAAGAGCATCCGTAATCTAATTAATCTGAGCATTGCCTGTCACGGCTGGAAGGCAATTTTGAAAGACTATCACCCTGTGTTTTACTCCAAAAGTTAATCTCCTCAAAGCAAAGGGACTTCCCACTCCCCCCAGCCCCACAACCCTTCATCTTTCCCCTTAACCAGCAGCTGGTGGATGTGGCTGGGTGGCTGGATGGAGGAATGTGGGAGAGGGAGGCGTCCCCTCCTCCTCTCCCACCATACAAAAGATGATTTGTGAGAGGAGCTGCTGCTTACCCGAGACTTCTCCCACTGCAGGAGGACCTCAGGAGGAACCACATCTCCCCAGCATCTCTCTGTGCCCAACCAATTACCCTATTTCTTCCATCATCCAGCTCTTTGCTCCTTCTTTTTCCTCTCCCTCTCCCCCTTTTTTTTTCTTTTTGGGTGAAGATTAAAAGATCTCACGTGCTTGGAGAGAAGAAAGGGCCTCCAGTCCATCTCCACCTTGTCAATTATAAGCAAGGGGCTGGGGAGGGTTGTACACTGTTATTGACTTAAGCACTTTGGAAAGGTCATCTTCAAGGTCTGAACCTTCCCTTTGCCACTCCAAGCTCACCTGGGCCCATTAAGGAGGAATTTTGGGTCCGTCCTGTATTTCATTTTGGGCCCACTGGCACTTCTGAGGGCTGATAGACGAGGTGGAGAGGGAGGAGGTGGGATGGGGGCACAGAGGGGAAAATGAAGACAGGTGAGGGGAAAGAGAAGTCATTGAGAGACTTCAAAGTAGAACAAAGACCCATCCAGATGTGAATAATTGCTAGGTCAGCACGTTAATCACAGGCAAGGGCTCCACTGCAAGACATCCCTGGTCGCTTCACAGGGGCAAGGAGGGGAGGGGGAACAGACAAAAAGGGAGAGATATAGAAACAAGGCTTTGATACAGCAAAGAGCAAGCCTGAGAAATACATTTTCCAGGTGATTATGTGAATAATGAGCCAACCTCTGTTTTATTAAGGGCACAGGCAGCCTGTAATTGCAGAGGACCTGCAGCTCGGGGGGCAGCGATGGACACACCAGCCTCTCACACAGCCCAACAAAAGCCCCATCTCCACACCTGACAGAGCATTTCCTGCCGTGTCCACCACAATATCTGGGCTTTCAGATCTCAGCGTGGTGGGAGGGAACGATTAGGGTTTTGTTCTTGTGCCTTTGAGTGAATTATGACTCCAACAGCCTCTAAGCAAAGGTTCAGAAGATGCTGGCTCGTCATCTTGGGATTTTTTTTCCTTCTTCCCAGTCCCGTGTTCCCGTGCCACAACACCAGCTGTGTTTATCTTGGAAAGGTCTTTCTTCTAAATCAAGCCACAAGGTTTCACTCACTGCAGACAAAACACCTTCCCACGTGGCTCTTTGCTGTGTAAATAAACATTCAGCATCTAAACAGCTTGGGGTGATGCCACACTGCTGACGTTTGCATGTTCTGTTATTATAAAAGGAGTTTCTTATTGCAATTGCAATATTATTTCAGGGCAGCAGCTGGTATCTCTCCTTCCCTGTGCTCATTTTTCAATTGGTGTTTTTTATGAAAAAAATCTTATTTTTATCCAGTATCATTATAATATCTGACCCCTTTCCCAAATTAAGTAATGTGGGGTCTGTGCTTTCCTCCACAGATGTGTTTGGGGGGGATTTTGTTTTGGTTGGGTTATGGCCCTGCTGTTTTCAGTGAACATCTGCACAGGGTCAGTGCTAGTGAGGACAGAGGAGGGAAGAAGTTCTGCCTCTGGAGCAGATGACATTCCCTGTTTGCAGCAGGATCTCTGTGCAGGACTTCAGCAGGCTCCTGCAGCCTTGTTCTGGTGACAGAGCATCCCCTTGGGCTGTGAATAGCCATTTCTTCATCCTCCCCTTCAATCCCCTTCCACCCACCACCTCCAGCTCCTGTGCCAGGATCCACCATTCCTAACTTGGGGAAGTTTGGACACAGTCACTCCACTGTCAGATCTTCCTTGGAAGCCCCCTGATCCAGCTGGGCTCTCGACACTGGCACAAAAACTTACACGGGAAATTTAAATTAGGTTCCCCCTTTAGCAGGTGGATTCTCCACCTCCATCCTGGGTAGAGCAGTTTGTACCAAGAACCTTCCAGACTGAACCTCACCTGCCCCAAAGACCTCAGACCTCTGAGCCACAAAACGTAGGAAGTGCCTGGGTTTGTAAGGAACTTGGATTTGTAAAGGAAGGGCAGAGACTCCTCTTGAAGTGATTCTCTTTCAATGTAATTTTTGAGATATTGTGAGGTACTCATTGGGAATGCAGACACCAGGGAACTACAAAATCTGGAGTCAAGAGTAACCAGAAAAGAAAGAAATTCCTGATTTTAGGAGTATTTCTTGATGAAGCAATGTTTAAGTGAACAGAGTTAATGGTTTCGTTTTGGACACATGATTTTAAGTAAGATGCAGACAAGCAGGAAAAGGGTAGAGAAAGGAAAATTCTAAGGTACTTAGGAAGAAAAACTAACTATAAAGAAGCCTAGAAGAGATTTGTTGGTCTGGAAAAGAGGAGGCTGAAAACTAGAAGCAGAGACTCTCACTCAGCAGAGGGTTTGTGAACAAGTGTCCATCCAAAACACCTCAACTTTGGATGAAAGGCAACTATTGATGAAAAATATTTCTCCCGTGGAGTCCTTGATGGTTCTCAGCCATGTCCTTTCCATGACCAAGAGCTGTGTAGGATCTCCACAGGATGATGAAGAACATGATGTCTGCACAGATAAAAAAACCCAAATCGTGTCATACTTCAAAATAAATGTTGGAAGAATAGGAGGCCTCAAACTACGGGAGGAGAAGAGCTCATGAGGGGAAGGTCTGAAAACACACAGCAGTTCCTCCATGAGTTTAAACCGTAAGGATACTCAAAAAGCTGTGATTTCAGCCTGTTCAGAATGGTGTCCATGACACCATGGACACTGACTATCCAGAGGGTTCGGTACCACGCTCTTCTCACATGAGCTTTTCTGTCCTCTTTCAAAGAGTTTCTTGCTCAGCTGCCAGAACCTGGGGAGGATTCAGTTCTTGCCCGTCCATCCCACCGCCGGGGTAATTGTGAAGAGTTCCTCATCAGAATTCCCAGTGAATGCAATAAGCTGCCTCTGTGGCTGAGCCTGGAGAGATGGGACTGTGCCAGTCATGGCTCCGAGGTGCTGTTTGGCTTTGGCACTGCCACTGCCTCATAAACACCTCCTTGGCCTCCGCCTCATCAACATCTCATAAACAACCCTTTGGCTTGGTGTGGGTCTCCAAATTAGTGTTTATAGCCATGCAGAGAGCAAGCTGTTTGCATAACTAATCCTGAAGCAAATCTTGCCTTCTCAGCCAAAAAAAAAAAAAAAAAAAAAAGAAAAGAAAAAAAAAGAAAATTGCTCAGCTCTGTCTCCTGATTTGCTGCACGTGCACAGGGGACATCAGTGCCACCAGCCCACACATGGCACAACTCAAGGGAGCGTGCTCTGCTCCTGCCAACCCTGATTCCTCGAGTTAAGGAATGTATTTCATTTCCTAGGATGATGATCTGTGGGTTCCAGGTGCCTGGGAATAATGAAATCATACAGAGCTGAACAAGTCTGATAGTCAAGCTGGCACAAGCCAGCAGGGTGCAGGCAGCAGGGCTGGGATTCATCTCAGCTCACTTCAGGTGTGAGCTGCTCACACAAGAACCCTCCCAGGGTCAACAGGGAGGAATAAGCACCATTGGAGAATAATTTAGCTGATTTATCTAAAATGGTTGTGCTTGGGCAGATAAACCCTAAACAGCTTTGGAGAAAGAAGACCAGAAATCCAGAAATGTGGAAGCAGAGATTGCAATACTCAGGGGACAGAGTGACAAAGTTTGGGATCCATTTCACTGTAGCAGAGCTGTTTGACTTGTATGAATGTTTTCATTGAGCATGTCTAAACTTCCCGAGTCCTGTGATGATGAAAACTTCATTAAAAATATTCAAGCTCCTGCACTTGTTGGATGAAGTGTCGTTCTTGGCGCTCTGAGCCACCAAGGAAACTGCAGTTCACTCAAAAGACACAGTTTTTTATCTAATTTTCATTATTTCCATCTGCATGGTGTTATCGGTGTTGCCATTTGTGAGTCTGAAAACAATTTCCTGACAATTTGTGGGGTATCTGTGCCAGGCCCAGCTGTACTCAGGGTGATGCTGTGTCCTTCCTCCCCCTCTCCATCCCCTTCCTCACAAGCTCTTTAAAGTAAGAACAGCACAAAAAAGACACGGATTTAAGGATTACTCATGTTTGGTTGAATTTTTAGCCTGGCACTGACTGACCCTGAACAGTGGCTGGCTCAGTTTGGGAGCCTGAGGAACACACTTGGGATGCAGCTGCAGTGTTTTCAGGGAAAAGTGGGTTTTGATGCCAGCCAGGTAGCTCCAGCTGTCCACACGACTGAAGATCAGCCCTTGGCCCATGCACAAATGCAGAGTTTAAGCTCCTGCACAAAACCAAGCACAGTGGAGACTTCATTTCATCGAGAACTGAGACGCTGCTGTAAAAGTTGAAAATGGCAACATAAACCTGTTCCCTCTCAGCTTCCAGTCACCTGTGGCTGATGGACCTCTTAGCCAGGGGTGGTACCTTTGTCTGCCATCTGCCCGTGTTCCAACACCAACACAATATTTCTCAGGAATATTTCTCAGGAATATTTCTCAGTTTGGGGTCTCAGAAGCAGGAGAAAGCATGGCCAAAGGGAAGGGGAGTTCCTCTGTAAAGATCAGCCAAGGTAAGGGGGTAGCTCCACTCAACCTGTGTGTTTATTTACTCCTGTTCTGTAGGAAAGCCAAGGAAGAGCTCAGCAAGGCCTGAAGTGACGTCATGTTGTGTATGAGTGTCTCAGGTTGTGTGGGATTCATGCCAAAGTAGAAATGCTGCTCTTTTCCAGCTCCGTTTTGAAGCTCTTTCAGCCTTTACTGCAGCAATCACTGTTTCATTAAGCCACCAAGTCAAAGGAACAACTTTGATTTTTTAAATTTGCAATCCCAACAAAACACCCGGGGCTGCAGTGTCACAGAATCACAAAATATCCTGAGGGGGAAGGGACCCACAAGGATCATCGAATCCAGCTCCTGACCCTGCACAGAACAACTCCAAAACTCCCACCATGTTCCCGATGCTCCTGGAATTGTCACGGTTGATGCCGTGATCACTTCCCTGGGAAATCTGTTCCAGCATGGGCAGCATTGGCTCAGCAGCTTTGTCCTCAGCAAGAAAAAAACACTCTATGTAAAATTATGAGAACCTATCAAATGTATTGTAATTCATGACCTATATAATCCACACCATAAGGTCATTTTTTGTATTCTTCTTGGAGCTCTAAACATTTCTACATCCACAGATAATCCTGCTTGGAGAAACTTGGAGAAATCTACTCTGTCCCTCTGCTCTAATCAAAATTAACTCCATTTTAAATATAATGTTCTTAACTGGCTTGTTCTTACCACAGTCATTCAATCTCTGCAATACAGCATGAAAAGTGGTGGTTTTTCTTTTTTTGAGTTTTTTTTGCCTGTCAGAGAGGAAATATGACTCATTATGATGAATTATAGATTTGTGAAATTAATTGTCCTCTCAGAAATTTCAGTTTCTGTGACATCACTTTGTCTGCTTACCACATCCTTCCTTGGAGCAGAGAGTGATGCATCCCAAGCTCTAAGAACCTTCAACTAAGGTCATAAATAGGATGAAGGAAATTACAGAGGGATATGACTTTTTTTCCTTCCCAAATGTGATGAAAAGAAGATTCTGCAGTTATAACTGTCCTGCTATGCTGGAGCACTTCTAGTTTTAAAGTCTGACAGTTTACAACCCATAAATACAAGTGCCAGTAATTCTTGTCTTCCATTTCTACATTTTGAGATAAAGTTAATTTTAAATTAATTCCCCCTCTCTCTGCTCGTGGGTCAGGCAGAACCCTGTCAGAAACCTACTTGGAGCCACTCTTGAGGTGTGGGAGGGAAAGACCCCATCCTTAGTGGGCCACAAGATGGGAAGGGCACTGGTTCCTGCAGGAAGCTGCCAAACCCCTCAGACCAGACCATGATGCCTCTCTGGGAGTGCCCAGGGTTTACCTCCCTCAGATTTTCAGTGCCCTGTCTTAGTGATTTTCACCATTTGCTGCTTACAAACAAATCCAACCATCTCGAAGCCTTTCAGGCAAATTTCCCTTTTCGTTGCTTGAGTCCCTCCTTCCTAGGCTTGAATATTTATCACAATAAAAAAAATTTCCCTGTTTACCGTGGAATTTAAGTGCTGGTGCCACAATGCCAGGGTCAGTTTTGATCAGGCCATATTCAAAAATTTCCCATTTTGAGCCATAAATTCATAGAACAACTGGGGTCAGAAGAGGCAAAGTTGGCCCTGAGCAGAGGCTTCCATCAACATCTGGGAGAAAAGCAGGGATCACCATTCCCTCTATACAGAAGAAAAGATGATGCCAAGGTGGTGCTGAATGTCCTTGGACAGATCTTGGAGCTCATGTGAGCAACTTCAGCCTTGATTAACAAGGCCACCACTCTTCTCACACCTTCTCACATCACCTCGTGGAAAGGTGCAATTGCCCCTGAGGGATAAATCCCCTGTATCCTACAGTCCTGCTCTTAGGACTGGGAACTGGGTTTGGGATTCACCTCCTCTGCTGAAATGTTCACTCTTGTTTGGTCATCCAGGGCTCTGCTCAGTGGAGACACCTTTGGATCCCTCCTGGCATCTGCCAGATTCGTCAGTTTGGAGTTTCTGGTGGGTATGCCATGGCTGTCAACTTTCCTGGCTGTTGTAGGTCCTCCAAGGCATCCCAAAGGGCTGTAAAATCTCATTTTGGACAAATTACTGTGGTTCCGGACTCTGTGGTCAGTGGGAAGATACTCCTACCTGTAGAGGATGGAGGAAATCATTAAATCAGCAGACTGAAGCCTTAGGTTTTAACTTTTATATTTTTCAAATCCTGCACTGCCTGGTGTGTGACTCTGAAGTTCCTTGTAGCCTGTTAACCCCTGCTCTCTGTGCTGGGCAGACACAACAAAGCCTCTCTGGGCCTGCTCTGCAAGGACACCCAGACCGTCCTAGGCCCAAAATGTGTAAACCAAAGAGCCTCTAAGGGGGGCAAGCTGAGGGGAATTACATCATTAACTGAAGCTTTAACTGGAGAATTAACCCTGATGTGCAAATGAACCCAACCTATAAAAGTGTGAAGAACTCGTGCCCTGGGGTCCACCTTGGGGTCCATCTGGGCAGTGGCCTCTGGCCCCCAGGGGTACCTTTGAAGGCCTTTCAAATAAACACCTGCCTTATTCCCTTACTCCTGTCCAGTCTCTGTTTCTAGGAGGCCTCTTAAGGCACCAAGATCAATCCCAGAATGGTTTGGGTTGGAAGGGATCTTTAAACCTCATCTCATCCAACCCCCTGCCATGGGCAGAAACACCTCCAACAGATCAGGTTGCTCAGGGCCTTGCACAAACATGGCCTGGAATATTTCCAAGGATGGGATATCCACCACCTCTCTGGACAACCTGTTCCAGTGTTTCACAGCACTCATAATAAAAGGCATTGACCTGTCTCCACTGACCACAGAGACAGCTGCAACGAGCAGCTCAGACGAAAAACGCAGTTTTTAGGGGGCTGAGCTGACTTCCAGCTCCCTGATACCACCTTCAGGAGTGGCAGCTGGCTCGATGAGGGCTGCAACCACAAGCGTCTTATTCCTGCTTGTGCTGCAAACTTGCTCTGGGGTATTTGCGTGTCCCTTCTCGCTCCCCTGCCCCAGGGGCAGCAACACTTCCTTTGTTGTCTCCTGTGTCTTATTTAGACTCGGAGCACTCCGGGACAGGGACTCTCCTTCGGAGCACCTCACCCCGCAGGACTCGGATCATGGCTGAGCCTCTCACTGCAGGAGTAAATAATAATAACATGCATTAGCTGCTAAGTAGGGGAATTAGGGGTTAGCTTATGTGTGAGCACCGTGCATGCTGTAATGATATCCTCGTGCTTAATGCAACGGGATCCTGCCATTATTAAAGCAGGAGGAGAACTGATGTTTGATCTACGGGGCTAATTCTAGTTTTTGGAGACATCAAACAGCTGCTTTTCTTTTCTTTTTTTTTTTTTCCCTCCCTTGGCAAATGCGTATGTTATAAGCAAATCTGAAATTACCAGGTTCACAAGTTGAGTTTCATGCAGAGAAATGTTTACTTTGATGCCAGAGGACCTGGCTCGTTTCCATTTACAGTAAATGAGGAAGAAAATTGATTTGCAGCAGCAGGAGGGGTGTCAAACCTTTATTGCTGCTCAGGACATGTATGCACTGCTAACCAGGAAGATAATTAACCTAAATTAACCTTCTGCCTTAAGATGAGTCATAGTTTGGGGAGGTGGGAAGCGGGGGTGGAGAGGGTGTAGGGAGGGGAACAGTGCTGTGGAGCTGTATGGACATGTCCTGTGCATTTCCAAGCAAAAACGATGGGCCCATGCAGCAACTGATTAGATTTAAATGGAAATTTTCGATGGGCATGAAGAAAAAAAAACCCCTGATGTTTAAATTAGGGCTGGACTGTGAATTGCATAAGTTGTGCCTGTAAAATGGGGCAGAAAGGTGCATTTCCAGGTGCTGCTGAGCCACGAAATAGCGAATTCATGTTTTTGACCTGCCATTATTTACTGGGCTCATTTGCAGGTCTGCAGCTCTTATCCAAGGGCTGCAGGGTGGGGAGGAGCTGCCAGTGGTGGGAGTCTCTGCTCCAGACTGCTTGGATGAGGTGGTTCCCAGGTGGATGTCAAGGCAAGACCCATGTTGCTCTTATCCACCTGCCTAATTAATGAAATCTGAATTTCGTTATTAATTCAAAGTAAAGAACCATATAACCATCCCAGGCAGTCATCAGGCATTTATGGGTGATGGAGGTGGAAAACTGGCTCTGTTTCAGTTTTGTTTGAAGCAAGAGCCTAAAATCTGGATCCTTTATTTAGTGATGTTTGAAGGTTCTAGATCCAGAAAGATCCAGCAGCCAAGTGCTCCATTTCCTAGGAAATCAATCACCAAAATTGACCTCTTATGATGGAATCATTATGGTTGGAAAAGACCTCCAGGATGCCCAAAAGCTGTTCCATGATCACTCCAAGCTCCTCCAGGGCGAGCAGCAGGTGGGGCTGAAATCTCCTTTATCTGGATCCAGGCCCTGGGCATCACTTGGGTCAGAGAACAGCTTGAGTTGCTGCTTTCCAATTCCTTCACCAAGGAATCACCAACACCTCCAAGATCATCGAGTCCCAGCATTAACCCAGCACTGCCAAAGCCACCACTAACCCATGTCCCCAGGTGCCACATCCACATGTCTTTTAAATCCCTCCATGGATGGTGACTTCCCTGGAAAAACCAGGCAAATTTAGGAAAAGCCAAAGCTGGATTTCTTTTATTTAGGGTTTTTTGGGTTGTTTCTTTTTTTGAGGGGAGTCTAAGGATTTCAGATGCCCAGATGCCTTTGACACAGCTCTGTAGGAAATCAGAGTCCTGGGATGGAGGCAGAAAACCCTGAAGAGTTGCTCTGCCAGAGGGAGGCTGTCCTGACTCCCTAAGGATGGGTGTCCTGCTGAAGTCCCATGGGAACAGCTCTGGATCTGTGCCCACAGCCCAGCACACCCTTCCACACACCCTCAGGAACACCCCACATTCACCACCTCTACACCCCACCTTCCAGCTGGGAGAACAACCTTCATTCCAATGAGGCCGTGCAGAGCTCATCCCAAATTAATCCTCATTCCCACCAGCCATTTCACAATTCCTCCCCATCAGAGGTAGAATCCAGGATATTGGGCAGAAAGCACTTCTTTCAGGGAAACAAATCCCTGGCCAGAGACGTACAGGCTGAGAAAGGGGCAGGCAAAGCTGATCCAAGAGCCTTTGTGCTCAGCCTGGAGCCCACAGGAGGTCTCAGCTCTCACCTGAGGGGCAGGTGACCTGTGTGGACCCTGTGTTATCCATCCTCCCCTTGGAGCAGGGGAGATAATCCAGGTGTGAGGGTGCAGACACTGCATGGTGATGAGGAGTGGGGCAGTACCTCAACATCATGACCAGTCAAGCCTCCACTTCTTCTGTCTGCCCCATCTGTGAAAGGGAGAAGTCATCAGTGACCCAACACAGTTTTGATTCATCCCCGGTGGTTTTATGGGAGAATTTATGATGTTTTAAACAAAAGGCTTTTGGGGAGGTGAGGGAACATCTCAAAAAGTCAAGCCGTGATTTTGTTTTCCCGAGGTGTTTCTTGCCCTTGAACAAAATCAAATATTAAGTAATTAAAATCATCCGTGGAGAGCTTAGGAGCAACACAAAATGGGCCATTCTGGAGCCAAGCACAGCATTCCACTCATCTCGAGGCAAAATGGTTTTGACGTTTTTTGGTTCTCTGAACAATTTGGGAACCCAGTGAACCAAAAAACCAGCAGTTGTGTGCACCACCCTCCACCTGGCCGGCACAAACACCAATAGCTGAGAAACCTGATGTGGGAGCAAATGCGTCCTGCACCTCTGGCGGGATGCATCGAAACGTTTTGGCTCTCACTGGGGATTTGGGGATTTTAAACCACATAGGCCACCCCTCTTTTCCCTGATTAACCTTTTAAGCTAAGTTTTGGCTAACTCCAGCAACAATTTATCAGTCCTATTGGCGGAAGTCCCTCCACATCCTGGTGGATCCATGCAGGATCTGTTACAAAAGCGCTGCATCCACTTTCTGAGCCCAAACCAGGGTCTCCCCTCCTCCAAAGACAAACAGGATTTCTTTTGAAGTCTGAATGTCTGTTCCTGGGCCAATAAAGTGCCTCATTTTCCCAGCAAGAAGGTAAAGGTGGTGAAAGGTGTTACAAGCACCTCCTTGTGAAGTGCAATTAGCAGCTGGGTGAAGGGGGGAAGTGTTGGCACAACAAGGCGAGGCGATGGCTGTCTCACCTCTCTTGGGATCAGCCAGATGGGCCAGGCATGAGCCCAAACACCGCGGCTGGGGACAGTCTGGCACGGCAGCCCCGGGCCACTGGAGCCCTCCAGGGAGGCAGAAAGGTGTTTCCTTGCTCCATATCTCATCCTGCTGGTGACACTTGGAGAGGTTTGGATGAGCAAAAGGGTACAGGAGCTGCTTGCAGAGTTCACCAAAGCAGATATTTGGTCTGACTTAGAAAACAGAGCCATGGTAACCTTCTGTGGCTGTGTTGGATATAAGAACTGGCCACAGAACCAGCCCCAAACCCATCTACATCTACTCAGCCAGGAAAAGACATCCCTCACAGACAGTAAGACCTGTAGTTTTAGGTCTTTCTTGACTCCTCTGTTGTCTCCAAAGGATGTGGTTGTAGAGGAAAACAGCTCAGCGTCAGAAATAGGGAGGATTGAGAATAAAGGGGGAAAGTGTGCCTACTGTGAGGAAAAGGGCATGGAAATGTAACTCAGTTAAAGATATTTCAGGCAATTTTCTGAGGTAGCAATGCTGCTCTGAAAAAAACAGGGAAGGAAAGGAAAATGGAAGAGCAGAGAAAGTCCATAACGTAGTTTCTGGTGTCTAATCCCCCAAAAATGATCCACACAAGGTTCTTTCCGGCCATGGTGGCAGTTTTGGTGTAGACTTGGTGACAAACCCTAAGTAACTGGTGCTGTTGGCTCCATCTGATCCCACCTCTAAATGAACTCAGTGTCAAGCAAACAGGAGAGCCCAAGGACATCCCTAGGACCAAACCATAATCACACCATTAAACCTAAACCCAGCTCACCAAACACCATCACATCTACACAGTAACCCTTACATCAGGCTACCAGCTGGGGAGAAAATGTCCTTTTTTGGGACTCAGGTGGATCAAACATTCAAGAAATCTGGGGTTTGCACATCTGCTTTTATCAACAGGCTGTTCACTTGTACAAACACATCCAGTCCAAGGGCAAGGCGAACCCTCTCCAATATTAAGCCACTAAAAGACAGGGGAATAGGTTAAGGACTGGCTAGCAGCCAATGAGGTTTGCAAAACAGTGGAATCTAATGAAAATAATTGAAATATTTAAAGGCAGTTGCTTCACTTTATAAAGAAGCACCTGCAATGATTACCCAAAACATTTGCAGGTGGAAAAAGGCCTGAGCATGTCATTGGTGTTAATATCATTTATGCTCAGAGGGCAAATTAGGCATTGTAATTGTCAAGAACCATTGGAGCTGTTTCAATGATGGGATGAGTCTGATAATGAGGGATGATTCCTTTAGATCACCTTCAGTGGGTAACCCTGCAAAGCCAAGGCTTGGGTCTGTTAACAAGCTGGCATCAAGGTGAAAGGTGTTCTCTGCAGTGTGTCCCAAGGGCCATTTATTTACCTGCTCCAGCCTTGAGAAAACAGGGGCTAATTCACCTAAATCCCTGCAGCCAATGCAGCTGATAGAGCTCAGCCCATTTCCACTGGCTTCTGTGGGAAGCTGCCATTCCAGCTGAGCATTTGGCCTTTTGGGTTTTGGTTTGGGAGCTGATCCCAGCACCTGAATCCCCGAGCACAAAGGTGTCACTTCAAAGAACAAAGGATAGAAGTCCACAAGGAAGGGGAGTTGTGCATCCACATCTTTTTATCCAAATGGAGCTACACAAGCATCCCAGCCATGGCATCCACCTGTCACCAAACATTTTGGAAGCAGAATCACCTGTTCTCTTTTAAGATATGTGTTTAAGCACACACACCCCCCTCACTCTCCTGGGTTCCCAGCAGGACGTAGCCACCCTTCTGGACCTGATACAAAGCCCACTTATTTCCATGGAAAAGCACTTTTTTTCCCCCTTGAAATTAACACTATGTACCATTAAAATGTATTTCAAGAGTTGGCAAGTAGGAGAAGTGACCCTCTGCTTGTGCCACCAAGCAGCTTCTTGGCACCAAAAAATAAATTCTCTGAAGAGCCTGGGGCACAGAAAATTGTCAGCCCAGTTTGTGCCAAACAACTTAGGAAATAAAATACAGAGAGAGCAGTCAGATGTTGTTCTATGCCTTGTTCCATTACTTTTTTTTACTCCGGTTCTACAGATGGTGCCTTGGGTATTTTCCATCCCAGGAGAAAGATGACTGGAGGGGGATATTCCTTCACCTAAGGAGCACTTCAGCCTTTATGGCAGATTCACGAATTTAAAAATGACTTTTCCTACAGAAGGTGGAGAAGACATCGTACAGGCATCATCTGGCCAAGTGCAAACATGAAATGAAGCCCTCTGGCTTTTTCCTGGTCCTCAGGGACTCCTTTGAGGGACCATGGACATTACCGTCAGTACAGCTTATCTCACCCTAAAGCAGGGAACCTGAACCTCATCCTTAATTCCCACCAGTTCCAAAGATCTGAAAACCTTCAGGTGAGCAAATTGTCCTGCAGGAAGCACAGCATGAATTCCAGAGTATTTTGATAATGTTGGCCCCAAAACTTAGAGACTTCCTCCCAGCTGAGGCAGTGGCTGATCCTTCACCTCTACTGAAGAAGCAGATCACAAAATCACCCTCATCTGAGATACAACTTCCTTTCCAAGGAAGATATTTCCAAGTCCTTAAAGTCCTTTAAGACTTTGTGCTGTTGCTCATCACTTTAACAAGTGAGTTGAGAGAGGGGATGCAAAGGTGGCTTAGCCTCATTTTAAAGGACTAAAACCTTTGCCAGGAAATTTCCCAAAACAGTGGGGTACAGCTCTCATACCTGCTGGTTGCCATGTGAGTGAAAACTTGGATTCACCTTTTCCTCTGAGGATTTGGTCCTTGGTGCCCACAGGTGGGCACAGATGGATAACTAAGCCAGGTATTTAGCCAGATTTTGTGTGTACCCATCAACCTTCCCCAGAGATCTGTAAATTCCTTCCTAAAGCAGATATCTAAAATTAAGCAGATGACTCACTAGATCAGCTGGGGCTAGAAATAAAGCATCAGCTTTCAACTTGGAGTGGAATTAATTTACTCATTAATGAGATAAACTCATTAAATCATAGAATCACAGGATGGTTTGGATTTGAAGTAACTTTAAAGATCATCCACTGCCATCCCCTGCCATGGGCAGGGACACCTTCCACTATCCCAGGATGCTCCAAGCCCCATCCAACCTGGCCTTGGGCACTTCCAGGGATCCAGGGACAGCCACAGCTTCTCTGGGTACCCTGTGCCAGGGCCTCAGAACCCTCACAGGAAGGATTTCTTCCTCATATCTCATCTAACCTTGCTGCCTTTCAGTTTGAAGCCATTCCCCTTCATTGTATCACTACACACCCTTGTGAAACCAATGCTGTCCTTTTTTCCTCAAACAGATTTTGGATTGGTATTTAAAACTTGCCCCTGAAATCACCGTGTGGAGCTGGTCTTGTATAATGCCAGGAACCAAATGCTCCTTTGTGCTGTTACCCACCAGTTTTAGGAGCCTAAGAATTTAATTTTTTATTCTTGAATCTTAACAGCTCGGAGTCTGTAATTGCCCCAAAAATGCAATCATGTTGGGTTGGATTTGCAAAGATTGGCTGAAGACAAATCCCCTATGAGGTTTGTTCCCCAAATTTATGTTCTTAGGTAAGGGAGAGAAGAGGAGAGGAGAGGAGAGGAGAGGAGAGGAGAGGAGAGGAGAGGAGGAAACAAATGGGTCCAGTTGCTGCAGGAAATTTTGCATCTGAACATTTTCCCTCGTGGCAGGACACAGCACGAGAGAAGCTTGTTTGTTCCCTGGAGACACTTGCCTAATTGCACAGAGTCAGCAAGTTGAGGCCTTTGGAGGAGTTTTGGATAACAACCCATGCTTCTCACCTTGCACAGCCATGCCCAGTGCCCTCCAAAGCCTACTGAAGCCTTCTGCAGCACCAAGGGCTGTTGGACCGGGTTCACAAACCTGAGCACCATTAAGAGAAAATCCTACCAATATCAGCACTCTCCGCTCACTTACACCTACTTTGCATTTTAAATGCCAGTAAATGACTGCCCAAGGGAACAGAGAATCAGACCCATCAATGTGGGTATATTTCAGCAACCCAGACCCCAGGAATTTTGGAAGTGCACCAGCATTAAGCATTATTAATGCATATTGAAAAATAGCTGGAAATCTCCCCAGCATTGTTAAAGAGTCATTTAATTATTATTAACTGAGTCACGGAGGGCAGGCAGGCAAGTTTATGAAACCGATCCACTGCATAACCATGGACTCTGGAGGATGAGATGGTTCTAATGCCAAGGTTTGTAATTGAGCTGTGGCCCAGGGCCGGGTGCTGATGCATTCAGCAAGTGCCCTCTGCTGGACTCCCATCCCAGCCGGAATCTTCCACATCCATCCCTCACCCTTCTCCCCTGCAAGGCTGGGCGCATCACGGCATCCTCCCAGCGTGACTTCCAGCCCACTGCCCTTTCCAGAAGTCACGTCCCATTAGGTTTCTCAGCAGGAGCAATTATTCGGGAAAAAAAGCCACACCAACGATATGAAGTTACACCCCGTGTCACCGCAGCTTGGCTGGGCTTGAAATGTGGGCACAGCTCCCTCATGAAGGGAGTTCATTGCCCTTTCCTACCCCATTCCCACCAGTGACTGGGAAATGTCCATCTTCACCGGCTCGTTCTCGATGACTAAAGCAGGTGGGGCTCCCTCGCTGAGCAGATATGATGTGAGAGTGCAATTAATCAGCAGAGCTTTCAACACCCAGCTCCCAGGGCCTTATTTAGCTAATTAAGAAAGCCGTGCATTCATTCCCCTGAGGTGTTTCCAGCACCCTCTAAAGCACTGCCAAGGTCAGATTTGCTGCTGACCATTCACAATGGTCCGTGCTGACCATTCATAATTCACAATGCCAAGCCACAAGAGCTTGATTAAAGAGTATTAGGCTTCCCTAACTGGGACACATAACAGTCCTAGACCTCTAACTGGTCTCCAGGAGTCCTGTATTCCGCTGGCCACTGCCAAGTGAGCCCGTGCTTTTTGCTGCACTCACATCTTCCATCCCCATCGCTGGGTTTGGCTGCCAGGTACTCAAGGCAGGAACGGTCTCTCCTTAGGTCGACGTGTAGGACCCAGCACAGCAAGGCCTCTAGGCATGCTTATAATGCAAACAGAGATATTAGATCAAGTCTGGCCTCTCTCTCAACGCTGTAGGCAGCAGAAGAGTGGAGTGTTTGCCTCTTATCTGGAGTCTTGGGGGATTGGCCCAACATATTGACATAAACTCCTGCCAATGTCAGTTTACACTAAGTGAAACAGGTTATAAAATGTGTTGGCTCAGGAGCAAGATCTGAGTCCTGGTAAGGCATCCCCTCTGCAGAGCCCAGAACCTCCCACGGAGAGGAAGGGACCGTCCAAGCCACTCACAGCTTTGGACCCCCAAATTAATGGGGTGCCTGGGCAGGGCGCTGTAACTCTTCAAGGCTCCAAGGCCAGGAGATTGGGACATGTCCATAGTGGGCTTGGGGTCCTGCAGACACCTGCAGAGACATGCAGAAAGCAATTCTTGACAACCTTGTGAGGAATTCAACAGTTAGAGGAGAGAAAGGCAAATTTCAAAGTGATCTCAAATGAAAAAATGCATTTTCACACCAAGAAATGTCGTAAGACACTGAGAGTGCAAGAAAGACTTCAGTGTGTCAGACCAGCAGTAAGGGTAGCTCAGGAACCTGTCTGGGACCACAGAAACCAGAGATGCTCTGCAGGGAGGCCACTTTGTGCAGCCATTGCCCTCATGCTGTCCCAGCAGCCACCTCCATCACACAGGGATGCTGGAGAGTGCCCCTCTGCTGCTTCTCCATGCACAGCTGGCCCTGCCATCCACGAATTTTTGAACCTGATGATATTATGTGCCTCAACAACCTTCTGTAGCAGCAGATTCCAGGAGTTCACCAATGTTGTTTATTTTTGTTTGTGAATTAAAATTCACAGAATCGTTAAAGGTGGAAAAGACCTCTGAGGTCATAGAGTCCAAATGACCAAACACCTCCATGTCCTGTAAACCAGGAGCGTCATTCCCAGACTCAGACCCCCCCATGCTGGGTGTTTCCAGGGGTCTTGGGTGTCAGGGCTCTCACTGCAGTCCCTGGTGCCTCAGACTGTCACAGAATCATGGAATATCCTGATGACCCACAAAGATCATCCAGTCCAGCTCCTGGCCCCACACAGGACATCCCAACAATCCCACCCTTTGCATCCTTGAGAGCGTTGTCCAAATGCTGCTGGAGCTCTGGCAGCCTTGGGACCATGACCATTCCCTGGGGAGCCTGTTCAGGCTTCCTCTGGGGGAAGAGCCTTCTCCTAACTATGGTGCAAAGGGAACAGGACTTCCCCAAGCCCTGTGAACAACTCAGCTGAGCCTCTCAGGAACAGATCCTAGAGATCCCAGTGCTCACACATCTCTTTTTATCTCTGTCACCAGTAGGAATTCTCAGGCACAAGCTTGGAAACAGGGGACATCTGAATGTAGGTACCCAAGTCTGGTGCTCAGACCTACCCAGAAGCATATTTTGGTTAGAAGAGAGAATTTCAAGTAAAGCCAAAATTGAAAATCTGGGTTTTCAGACACTGTTTTCTGCAAGTGAGGAGATTAACCAAAGAATAGGCACAGAGCACAATTCAGCTTGTAAGGGACTCCATCTCTCTTCCAACCACCTGCTCCAAGCAAGGCCAGCTGTGAGGTCAGACCAGGCTGCTCTAAAGAACAAATCACAAAATCTGGAACTAGAAAATTCCAAAACAAGGTCCAGCGCTAAGGAGCAACGTGGGTTTGAAGCACGGTTTGATTGCCAAGGTCCCTGGCAAGAATTTAATCCAGATGTGAGGGAAAGCTCTGGATGGACATGCAACAGCAACACCAGCTAACCATCCACAACCACAATGGCAGTGGTCCAGAGGTGAGGCGTGGAAAGGATCACAAATCTCCATAACCACACAAGAAGGAAGAGCAGGTCAGGGGTTAATGTGGATTAATGACAACCAGGTTTCAGTGAAGAGCAAGACAACCATGTCCTCCAGCCCCTTTGTCCTCCATAAGGGACACTGCAAGCACACAGGTGGAAGCTGAGTGGTGTGAATTGGGCCCCACAGTGGAGAAAGACCTTTAACATTTTGGACAATTAAGGATGGTAAGCATTCATCCATCACGTGTTGTGTCCCAGGGAGAGGAATTCCTTACAGCCCCCGTCCTACAACAAAGGAGGAACAGATCCAAGTGGTCAAATAGCAGCAGCTTCAACAGGAGAGATTTTACATGAGTCAATATGTGAACTATTCAAGAGTGTTTCTGCTTGCTGATTTAAAATCTACAGCCCTTATCAACAAGGAGAGGGACCATAGTGGCTTTCCTTTAAGGCAGATCAAGAAGGAAAGTAAAAGTAGGTATTTAAGATAAGGAATAAAACAAGAGAGTTGTTGTATTAAAATAAAACCAGCGTAATGTATGGAGTAAAAAAAGATATTTTTGTCCTAGCTAGAGCTCAGGAGTGGGGAAAATCAATAAGGGAAATAAAGGAGTTGAAGAAATATTTATAGTCAGCAGAGTCAAGGTTGAAGAGAAGGCACTTTTCTTGTGCAAGCAACAAAGAAACCCTGACGAGAGCATTAATTTGTTACTCCGGGGAATGGTGGAACCATGGATAATAACCAAGAAAAGCCCTGGGTGTTCAATAAAGACCTCAGTTCTGCATTTTGAGCAAAAGCTGCACAAGCTGCTTCTACCACACACTGCTGATGATCACACTTAGGGCTCTAACCATAAGCAAGGAGATGGTAATCAGCATCTCCCACAGCTAGCCATTAATAAATCTGCAGATTCAGATCATTTACCTCCAGGAGGTTTTAAAGAGCTGGCCAAGAAGGCACTGGAGCCTGTTCAAAAGTCTTCGAACCCCAGGGAAGTTCTAGAGGACCAGGAGAAAATGAGTGTTCTGCCGATGTTTTAAAGGAGGACAACACGAGTTCTAGAGTGCCAGCCTGCCATTAATCCCAGCAAAAAACCAATAATGGAATAGCTCCTATGAGATTTGTTTATTATGGAATCAAAGGAAGGTAATATAATTGCTGCCAATCAACTTGGGTTTATGAAAAATAGATCTTGTCAAATTAATTTGATGTATTTTGTGATAACAGCACAAGCGTGGTTAATAAGGGGAAGAGTGCTGATGTAATTTTACTTGGATTTTCCTCAAGGCAACTGCCTGGGTACTGCATGATATTTTGATTAAGAAACTGGAGTCCCAAACATGGCACACATTAAAGGGATTAAAAACCAGCTAACGTAGGTCTCGGAGCGTTCCTCTAAACAAGGGATCCCTGCCAGATGGGTGTGTTCCGAGTCAGGTCCCACAGGGAACCGTTCCTCAACGCGCATTTTAACATTTTCTCCACGTCCTGGGGAAAAAAAAATTAAAAATTGCTGATGACAACACAAGGTCTACTGGATCAGCAGGTAAAGAAGAGGCTGAGGTCAATGGGGTGGAAGAAAAGGACTCCCTTGTTCAGGTGGGTGAAGGCAGGTGACAGCCAAATCTAAAGGCAGATGTGCTGAAGAGAAGAACGTGGCCGTGTTCCCCCTCCTGGGAAGGAGCAATGCAGGAAGAGATTTGGGCATCACAGCAGGCAGCTGTAGGAGGAGAGGCTGAGGGCACTTGGTTTGTTCGGCTGGAGCAGAGGAGACTGAGGTCAGACCTCGCTGGAGCTGCAGCTCCTCCAGAGGGGCAATGGAGGGGCAGCTCCGACCTCTGCTCCCTGTGGCCGGGGACAGGACCTGAGGGTACGGCTGGAGCTGTGCCAGGGAAGGTTTAGGTTGCATTTTTGGGAAGGGTTCTTCCCCCAGAGGGTGCTGGGGCACTGAACAGTCTCCCCAGGGAATGGTCAAGGCCCCAAGGCTGCCAGAGCTCCAGGAGCATTTGGATACCTCTCTCAGAACAGGGTGGAACTGCTGGGGTGCCTGGAGTTGGACCTATGGTCCTTGTGGGCCCCTTCCAACTCAGAATATTCCATGATTCCATGATTCAGCCCAGTCTGCCTGCAACTGGGGCTTATTGCTGAAATCTCCAGTGCTCTTGGATGCCGGGAAGGAGGAAATGTTGAATTTTTGGGATCTGCTGATGACCCCACACTCCTGTGTGAGCCCCTGGATTCCCCTGGGTTGCTCCAGCAGGCAATGGAGGGAGATGTTCTTGCTGGGCAGGATCCAAAGCAGGTTATCAGGGATGCTGAAGCAGGTGCTGAGTGGTCCTGCTAAGTTCTCCCACTGCCCAAGCCAGTGGTCCCAGGCTGCAAACTGAAATACCAGGAGGCAGAGTCATGGAAAGGTGCTGTTAAATCAAAGAGGAGTTGGAAGAGAGTCCTGGGAATGGAGGCAAGGTTGGAAACAGTTAGAGGAGTTCAGTCCACCAACTCTGTGGACAGAAGGATGGCAGTTTGTGAGTTATGAGTAGTCAGTCCACTAATAAAGAGCATGAGTCACTCCCAGGCCAATCAGGCTTCCACACAGACACCATCAGATGGGAATTCGTCATGAGTTGCTTGGAGAAAGAATTACACTGGTGAGGACCACGATTCTCAGAAATCCTCTCATGCTTTCTGTCAAGGGAAGGCTTTCTTTGCATTCCTCCCATTTTTTTGGACTCCTCCTTTCCATTTGTGTGTTCACATAAACTCGTTCCACTGAACCTCTGCTGTGAGGAAAGGCTGAGAGTGTTGGGACTGCTGAGAAAATGGTTTTAAATGGAAAGAGGGCAGAGTTAGATGGGATATTGGGAAGAAATCCTTCCCTGTGAGGGTGGGGAGGCCCTGGCACAGGGTGCCCAGAGAAGCTGTGCCTGCCCCTGGATCCCTGGAAGTGTCCAAGGCCAGGTTGGACACTGGGGCTTGGAGCCACCTGGGATAGTGGGAGGTGTCCCTGCCCATGGCAGGGGGTGGCACTGGATGGACTTTAAGGCCCCTTCCAGCTCATTCTGGGTGGGGTTCTGGGATTCTGTGACTATGAAACTGCAGGATTTTCTTAGAGCAGCACTGCCAATGGCAGCTTTGGTGCCTCTGTTGAGAATGAGGCCCCCACCCATCTGCCTTCCCATTCCATCTCCTGCCATTGCTCAGCCTAGTTTTTGGACTCTTATATTGGTTAAAGCAGCCCCTGTCCCAACCCCTCAATGGTAACTTGATAAAGGAATATTTCATTTTATCACTGTCTCATTTAGGAGCCTTCTTATATTTGCACTTAACACATAAATATCCAGAAGCTCCACAGGATTTCAGCTCTGGGACCAAATCTACCAGAGGGATAAACCCACCAAAATCAGATAAGCCTACAAGAGGGGAGCCCTCTGGAGCAGGGAATGTTCCCCACACTGCCATGCACCACCTTGCCCTCTTCCCATCTCTAGACCACAGAGCTTGTCTTTTCCAGGGTTTGCTTGTAGAGGGCCTACCACAGACAGGCCCTTTTCCTGCTCAGGACCTGGACTCTTTCACGGCATCAGCAGCGTGGGAGGATGTCATTCCCACAAGCCATCCCCTCGCAGGGAGCGCAGAGGGGAGGGGAGCTGGCTGTGATGAGCCCGGGATGCTTCATGCTGGACGCTGGGAACAGCAGTGGGATCACATCCTTCAACCACAGCACAGGATGGCACAGGGAGCAGCATCACCCCACGGCCATCCCTCACCCCGTGACCCCACACGCCAGGTACAACCGGTCCAGGGGCTGATGCGGAGCCCCCAAGGCAGCAGTCCCAGGACAAGAGGCTGCTCCTTCCGCAGGCCCCGGTGCTCTTTGAGGGATGTCTAATGAAATCTGCCCAGAAAAGCTTTTTATAAAGATATTTATCATGCAGGTGTCACTCAAGCTAATTAGATCCTAAGCCAACACCACAATCCCTCCACATGTCAGAGCAGCGCACGGATTGTTCCAGGGAGAGGCTGGAGAGATTAGGGCCCAGCCCAGCTCTCAGCCACGGCAGCATGAAGCCACGGAGGGCTCAGCAGAGCCAATTACATCCCAAAATGCCTGGAAATCAGTCCCAAATCAAATAAAGCCACAAGCAGCGCTGGCACCCTGTGGTTTGTGCCATCCACTGCTGTGAGGGTCACAGCCCGCTCGGATTCACGCAGCGCCAGAGTCCTGCTCCCTCCGCCAGCCCTGCCAGGGAAGGGATTCCACTCGTTAGTCTCAGACTTTTAGGGACGCAGGCAGCTGCCACTGCCCCTCTGGAGTCAGGAATCAGAGGCACTGGAGAATTTTTCCCTGTGCTTCCCTCCGTGCTGATTCCACGTCATTTAATTGGGTTTAGAAGTGGTGTAAACCCTTTGCATACAGACTGAATTTGTCCCTGATATATACATATTTTACATACATATTTCTTTATAAATATATTTAATAATACATATATTTATAGATGCACATTTTTATTTTTATATATTTCTTTTTTTTTAGATGTAGAAATATTTTTTTTTGACACAGAAATATTTTTATATATTTCTTCTTTCTATTTAAAGACATCTGTATACACAGACCTCAGACACACATATACCACATATATATATATATATAATTTTGATGTTGTGTGTGCACCCCCTGTGGCTCCCCTACACCTGTTTCCCTTTCGACAGCCATGAGATCAGTCTTACCCAGCACAGAAAATATATAATGCCACCTCATTCCTGTCTGGCTGTGAACTGCAGTTTGCTGTGGTCACTTAAAAGGATAAACAGGGCAATGGAATCACTCAGGATTTATAATCCTGAAACCAACGTCGACAAATTGATGCAGGTATTTAAGATAAAGGTTCATTTCTCAAAAGCATCCACCCATCAGCACCTGGAAGTCTATTTCTAAAGGCTCAGACATGTCACAGAGTCAGGGATGTGCCTCTCATGGACCATCTGTTCCTGCTCAGGAGCCTTTGGAAATGTTCCCCCAAAATCCATAGTGGGAAGAAATACTTCAGAATAAATTGTTCTTTGTCCCAAAGGTTTTAATCATTTTCCCAGGCAGGAACTGTACATTATCCTCAGCCTTGGGTCTAAAGGGATGCATTCACACAAGGAAGAGTTTTTATACAAGAGGTCAAACCCCCCACAAGACATTAAATGTGTATATTAAACTTGGGGGTGTTTTCAAAAGAGACAGCAGGGGGCTGAGGTTTTTATAGCTGACAACTGAGTCTTGCAATAAAATTTTGGGACTTGGTGAGCCAAGGGCAAGGTCTTCATCCCAAGAGCTCCGTGCCAGACAAGGCAGGTGATGGCTGGTGAGCAGCAGGGTGGGAAGGTGCCTTTCCTCAGGGAAACACCACGCTTGGCAAGGAATTGCAAAACATCATTGAATTGGGATGGACCTTCACGGTCTCACCACACCCAAGTCTTCACCACCTTGCCAAGGAGAAGTGCCACACCATCACAGGAATCAAATGTGTCCCTTCAGACCCAAAGGGCTCGGGGTGTTCCTCAGCACCTGCAGCCTGGCTGTGCTCAAGGCAGAACCTGTTTTCCTCCAGCTGTTGCCCGGCACAGCTTCTCCCTCGTGGCACCGATCCACTGGGACACTCCAGGCCAGCATCCCTGCTCCCCTCGCAGCTGACAGCCCTTTGAAGGGGCTGAGCCCTGGGTTTATCTCAGGGATTTTTCTGATGAGCCCTTAAACCTTCTATCAATGACACATTCCATCAGTGGATCAAGGTACCTAAATAAAATTGACATAAGGCAAGGCCTTTTAATTATCCAATTATTTTGTTTCAAGCAGCAGCTGGTAAAAAGTAAAAAGACTTAGTGTTCTTCTTTCGTCTCTGTTGACATAAAATCAAGGATCAAAGCGCCTTAATTTTTGGCCTCTGATTTTTCTCTCCTTGATTTAAGCATGCCTGTTATGAGTTCAGTGGCCTTCCTGCCCCTTTGCTTATTTAGCAGTGATTAGTGAGTGCTGAAGCTGCAAAGCCTCGGAGTTTGCTGTCATGGGGTGAAGCCCCCGTGGCACTGGGAGCTGATGCTGTGCAGAATAGGCCCTCACTCCGTCACCAAACATTTTTCAATCCCAAGAGTGGGACAGGGATGATTTATCCGTGGGGACCTAACACAGGCAGAGATGAAGGGCTGCAAGGGAAGTGTTTGGGAGACAAAAGCACCTGGTGAAGGTCACACCCCTGTTCAGGGACCTGCTGGAGGTGCTGGTTTGAAATTCCATGAGTGTTGGATCCCCAGTGTCAGAGCAGACTGGAGATTTTAAATCCTGCTTGATTTTTTCCCTATTTTACAGAGCTACCTGTAGATCCAGCTTGGATATTCCCTGTGTTTGTTCCTCTAAAGAAGAGGATACACATGATCAGACTGATTTTACACCAGGATTCATCTGAAGGATGAAGTTTCTGAGCAAATCTTGTCCCAGTTGGCAATTTGGGCCACCCCAGACAGAGATGTCTGTCCCTTTCCAAGGGGATGGTGATTCCAGGTTTCAGGAAGGTGGGAGAGATCAGGGCATGAGTTTTGCCCTAGTGTGGCACAAAAATAAACACAACTCAGCTTCCTCACTGCTCCTTGCTGAACCTGGACCTGCAGGTGTGGTGGGCTGTGAGTCTCTAACGCGGGATGCAGAGTCCATGTATCCACATGCATTCATGGACAGGGATATTCATGCACGGACAGACAGCTGTGAGGGGCAAACGAGCCCCAGAGAGGGTTTCCAACAGTCTGGCTCAACAGCAGAGGCTCTGCAGGATTTGTGTGGAGCAGGGAGGTGGTGGCAGAGCTCCGTGCAGGAGGACACCTCCCTGGCAGGAGCGCACCAGGGCGTGGGATCCTGCCTGCTCCAGCACGGCCCCGGGGCTGCACTCCCGGGAAGCACGGGCAGAACTCTGTGTTCATGCAGGTGTCTCTGCGGATGAAATCCAGCAGACACCAGCATCTTGCAGGAGGAGGGCTCTGCAGAAAGCTCTACCTGCTGAACAAGGGAGGTACCCCCCAAAAGAGCAAATTTTGGGTGGTATCAGGTACGCCCAGCTCCTTCAATGACTCTGGATGTCCTTGAATAAAAGCTTTTTAAGCCCCTCTTGCAAGACCGGCACTGAAAAGGTTTTAGAGCCCTGCCAAGACTGTTAAACTGGGTAGTTTTAGGTGAGCTTTAGGTGGGCAGACCTGGTGTGGAATTCTTGTCACTCAGGTCAGCCACGCTGGAGGACCTGCTTCTAATTCATGCAGCTTCCTCTCATCCAGAGCTCCCAAATCCACAGGAAAAGATCTCTCTTGCTATGGGACATTGCAAACTCCAGGCTCTTCACCACCAGGAGAAGCTTGCTGAGCCGTCCTTCACCTCCCCTTCCTTAGCTGCAGCTGTGAAAAATGAAAATTAAATAGATGAGGGATGGCAAGGCCAAACCAGCCTTTTGCCACGAGCACAGGGTGGGAGGTGAGGGGCACATTGGCCTTCCCAATCAATCCCTGCAGCAGGATGGTGACTCCATGAGGTTTTTGAGCACAGGACATGTTCAAAATCACCAGCACTGTGTGGAGTCTCTCCTAGGGTCAATCCCTGGGTGATGCCCTGCTGGTTTTATGAGAGGACTTTGCTTAGGATATTGGCTAATTGTAGGGCTCCTGTTGGTGAGCCAAGGAAGCCAAGGTCATTCCCCCAGCTGGAAAATGTGATGTCTAGAGGAGCTGGACAATAAATATCACCCCCACCAGCAACCACACATTGTGCTGCCGAGGTCTCCAGGCTGGAAATATTGACCTCACCAGCTCTCCTCCTTCAATTCTGTCCTGTCATGGGTCTGGCTCCTTCTGGAGGAGGTTTACTTGGGCCCCAAAGGTCCAGCTGACAATGTCAAATGTGCTCTGATAAATGTCCCTGTGTACAGTGCACACCACATTCAGCCACTCAGTCCCTTTGGCTCCACCAAGAGTTGGACATGATCACACTTGTGGTCCCTTCCAGCTCAGGATATTCCACAATTCTAAGAAGACAAATGCAGCCCAGCTGCTGTGTTCACTGTCAAAACCAAGTCCACTTGGAGATAAAGATCTTGGGAATGGTCCAACCCTCTTAACTTTGAACATCCAGAGAAGGTGGCAGCTTCTCCGATGTCTCTTCAGGCTGAACCTTTCCTCAAAGTCTTCCTGTTTGCTTTTATGGGCAACGAAGGGCAGGTGGCCACCCCCGATTGCCAACCCAGCCCTGTGGCCATCTAAAGGCAGGTGAGGTGAACACCATCCTTCTGAACCTGCTGCACTTCAGTGCAAGCCAAGGGGGCTGAGATGTGTCCCAAAACCCCGTGAGATCCAGGGTCCCATTTAGCAGGGAAATGACCACAGAAGCATTGGGACAGCAAAAGGTCGGGGGCCAGGGTTTGAATCTGAAAAACCCCAGATGTGGCATCACCTGAGGACTTGGGGAAGCAAAAGGAACAGAAAGCTCAGACCTCAAAGCAAGAGTCCATCTCTGAGGATGCAGCTTCATCTGGGCCTAACAGGAGCAACAGCCTTTGGGGAAAAGAAACCCAGAGCTGGGGTTTGAGTGTTCCCAGAAACCAGAGTTTGAGGTCTGGTAGTCTACAGACACAGGCTAGCTCAGACTAGAGCTATATGGGAAGCTCAGATAGAATTAGGGGTTCCAGAACTTAATCATATTAGCAATCCCACGTGATTCCCTTCAAAATTAAAGAATAATTAAAGAAGAAAGCCAAGGCTCAGCACTGGGTCTCGCTCAGAGGAACACAAATTTCACACAGCAGACACGGGAATGACAAACCATAATTAACATCTGGGAGCAACTGGTGAGGACCTGGAGAGGCAACGGCTCCCATTGTAAATTAAATATCAGTTTGGTCAGAGGATCATTAAAAATAGGCTTTCACCTGCTCCTAATTATTTCCCCCACTACAATAGCTGTTTGTTCCCACTCAGGGGAGGACAGGGCTGTGAGACAGAGTGTGCAGAGGGTGGAATTCACCTCTCTGAAGCAGCTCTGACCTGCTCACACTCAGGGCTTCGCGAGGGCAAAAGTCCTTTGCATAAAGGAAAAAAATGCTTTTTACCTCCGTGTGAAGCTCAGAGCACCTGAAAAATTGCATATTTTAATCTGCTGAGCCCGTGGCTGCTGCTGGCTGGGCTCTGGCAGCAATGGAAGTGGCTGCAATCCAGCTGCAGATCCAGCCCTCCCCGCGTGTTCGTGTGCAGGCAGCGTGTGTTCATGCATCTATGCAAATACCCCAGCAGTGTGTTTTTAATGCATTCAAATTTCATCCCAAATAGAATTTAAAAACAAAACAAACAACAACAACCAAAAAAAAAAAAAAACAACAAAAAAAAAAAGAAAAAGAAAGAAAAAGAAAGAAAGAAAAGAGAAAGAAAAAAGCCCCACATTTTTTAAGCCTTCAAAACAAATGCTCTTTTCAACCCACTGGCAATTATGGAGAGGTCCTGATCCTTTCTGCATGTTACTGTCAAACAAGTTTTCAGTAGGATTCAATAAAGTGATCTGACATTTCTTTGGAGATCTTTACACACAGTAGCTCAAGCCAGGAAAGAACTTTACTTCTGGCAGCTATGTGAATATTTTATTTTGCCCAAAGCTAGACAGGTGTGACCAAGAAGAACAGGGGGGAAAAATATATTAGCAAAAGGCCTTTCAGTGGCAATACAGGTGTTTGCTGGAGTGCAGTCGGCTGGGGTTGTGTGTGTTTTTTTAAAGAAGAAAATCTTAGTAGGGTTAAGATTAAAGGCACAGCACATTTATTCCTCCTAGACTGAGAGTCAGGAAAGCATTTTATAAAAGAGAGGGTAGGGCTTGCCCCTGGAAAGGGCATTTTGAACTAGATCTGAAACAAGGATTAAGCTCCTCATTCCCATAAGCTCAAAGGGACTTTGGGACATTAGATATTCCCTGGATCTGAGCCCTTCTCGCCAAGCACTGGGGAGTCACTAAAGAGTTAAATGAGTTTATAATTCACAGAACAAGTCAATACATTCATTCAAACAGTTACAGAAAGGTCACAGGCTGGGATGCCTGAAACCTGCTTAAGCAACAATTTTTTGCTCCTAAGGTAAGGCAAAACACAGGACACATTTCCTGGAAGAGGCTGGAGTTCCTGCTAAAGCACCAGGACAGGGGGAAGAAGCTGAACTGGGTTTTTGGAGATCTGGGAAGCCTCTCCCCAACTCAGAGGCTCAGGAAGTTGGTTGGAGATTAAGAGGTGGGTTGAGAAAAATCTACAATCAAGTGTGTGTAGAAGAGTCTTCAATTCAATGTTAAGGACAAAACGTGACAGAGGAGCTGGGGCCAGCCTGGATGAGGTCCAGCAGGAGAGAGATCCCCCAAACCCCACTGCAGGCTCTGCCCTTGGCAAGGCTGGACAGGCTGGGACCGTGTCTGGAGCTGGGATCCAAGAGAGGCCAAAGAGAAAAGCGAGGGACAGACGGCCCGGAGGGAGGGAGCAGCTGGGCAGGGGACCAGGTTCATTCATGGAAGAGACAAAACTGATGTGTCTGAGCATCTCCAGCTGGGATGATCTTTGGAGATCCTGCAAAGTGTCAACAGAATCAGGCCCTCAATACTTGAGCTCACAGCATTTCATGTGAAAATGACTCTTTATGGTTCATAACCCCGGTGGGCTGTTTTATCTTTGCACCACTGTAGACAGATTTTCAGCCCCTCGCACACAGATGGACAAGAAATCAACCTGCAGGGGTTTCAAAAGCAGGAAGAAGAGTAGCCCTGGTGAAGAAAAAGAAGAAGGAAGAAAAATGAGAATAAAATTTAAAAATTAAAAGAAAGAAGAAAGAAGAAAAAGAGAAAGAAGAAAGAAGAAAGAAGAAAGAAGAAAGAAGAAAGAAGAAAGAAGAAAGGAGAGAGAAGAGAGAAGAGAGAGAGTAAAAGAAAAAAAGGAAAAAAGAAAAAAGAAGAAAAAGGAAAAAGATAAAAAGGAAAAGGGAAAGAAAAAGAAAAAGAAAAAGAAAAAGAAAAAGAAAAAGAAAAAGAAAAAGAAAAAGAAAAAGAAAAAGAAAAAAGAAAAAGAGAAAAGGAAAAGGGAAAGGAAAAGGAAAAGGAAAAGAAAAATAAAAAGAAGAAGAAGAAGAAGAAGGAAAAGAAAAAGAAAAAGAAAAAGAAAAAGAAAAAGAAAAAGAAAAAGAAGAAGAAAAAGAAGAAGAAGAAGAAAAAAAAGAAGAAGAAAAAGGAAGAAGAAAAAGAAGAAGAAAAAAAAGAAAGAAAAAAGAAGAAGAAAAAGAAAAAAAGAAAAAAGAAAAAGAAAAAGAAAAAGAGAAAAGGAAAAGGGAAAGGAAAAGGAAAAGAAAAAGAAAAAGAAGAAGAAGAAGAAGAAAAAGAAAAAGAAAAAGAAAAAGAAAAAGAAAAAGAAAAAGAAGAAGAAGAAGAAAAAAAAGAAGAAGAAAAAGGAAGAAGAAAAAGAAGAAGAAAAAAAGAAGAAGAAAAAGAAAAAAGAAAAAAGAAAAAGAAAAAGAAAAGGAAAAAGAAAAAAAGAAAAAGAGAAAAGGGAAAGGGAAAGGAAAAGGAAAAGGAAAAGAAAAATAAGAAGAAAAAGAAAAAGAAAAAGAAAAAGAAAAAGAAAAAGAAAAAGAAAAAGAAGAAGAAGAAGAAGAAAAAGAAGAAGAAAAAAAAGAAGAAAAAAAAGGAAGAAGAAAAAGAAGAAGAAAAAAAAGAAAAAGAAAAAAAAGAAAAAGAAAAAGAAAAAAAGAAAAAAAGAAAAAGAAAAAGAAAGAAAAAGGTCACTGGAGGGAAGTGGTACAGGTTTCTTTAGCTCAAGTCTCACTTTGTGTTGGTCACATGCCCAGTGAGGCACGAAGGATCCCAGCTGCCATAACCGGAGAAGAAATATCTTTAAGAGCCTTCAGAAGAATTGAAAAAGGATCAGGTGCCTCTGGGAGCTGAGTCAGGGCAAAACTCCATCTTAGGAGTGCCAATTGTCCTTCTGGAGGAAGTTCTTCCCTGAGCACAGAGGCAGATGAGGTGGGAGTTCCATCACTTTGCTGAGATGCCTTCATCTGGCCAGGGTGTGCTCTGTGGCACCTTTAGGGGGTTGGCCCATGACATGCTGTCGTTTTTTCGGCAGGAAATGGAAGATTTGGTGCTGGTGAGCACAGATGGGACAGCACAGGATGAAGAGAAAGAGAGCCAAGGTTGTTACTCAAACAGGACGAGCTCTGGAGGTGTCTGGTGTGGGCTCTATCATCTTTTGGGGCTATCGAGGGTGTCAGTGGCCAGCAACCCTGTTGTGGCTTGCCACCAGAGGCTGCAAACACTGCCTGGATTGTGCTCCCAGACAGCCCTGCTTTCCTGCAAGGTGCATTTTGGACTGACCACAGCAGGGTCCTCCCTCAGCCACGGGCAGAGTGTGACCCACAAATGCATAAATCAGTGTTTGGAGGTCAGCCCGAGGTGAGCTGCAGCCAAAGGGGAAAAGAAGGTTGAACTGCAACAAGAGGTCACCAGCAACCACCACCCGCTCTGGGGAGGGACAACAAGCAGGGAAACCCAGGAGAAGCTCTGGGAACCCAAGGTCACTGATGTGGCACTCACCACAAGGTCACTTCTCTGGGTGAAATCAGAGCAGAGGAGTCACCAGACTTTACCTGTGGTGCCCCAGACCCCAGATAAATATTACCCATGTGACAGGAAAGGTGGTAACAGGGTGGCACATGGCACATTTTCCATCTGGGAAACTGAGGCAGGAGGCTTTGCCTGCACTGCCAGCCGAGCAGGGGGCACTGATCTGCCTCCAGCCTCACCAGTGGATGGGGTTCTTCACCTGCAAACCCGCCCTCCACATTTCCAGAGAGGATTTATGATCCTAAGAATGATTTTTCTTTTTTGCATTGGTGGTGTCTTGTGCCCGTGGCTGGGAAGGTGCCCAGTGCTTCCCTGAATTACTAAAAACATCTCGTTCTGTTTTGGGGAGAAAAAGCCACCTTTCTGGCTGTTTATGCAGCACAGCCCCATATGGAAGGAGGGCTCCAGGCTTGGAAATCTTCAGGATCTTCAGAGCCTCTCAAAAGCCTTTTAATTACCTTTGAAATAGGACAGGTCTTGCTCTTTGGGGAACATCACGAGACCTGAGAGCAGGAAAAAGCTGAGAGAGCTGGTCCCACCGACTCCCAGCTCCAAGCCAAACAGGTTTGGCCAGCCCTAATTAAGGTAATTAATATCCTCAAGCCTGTTATTAAGCAAGAAGCAGTAAAAGGGAGTCTCCCCTTTACCTCGGGGTCCTGCTGAGTGCCTCAGCCCAACAAGCAGCCCATTGTCAGCCCCAGGGCCAGATCCTGCTGCTCAGGGGACCTTAGGAAGTCATCAGATGAGCCCCTGTCCCCTTCTTAGCACTGGGAAGGCGATTTCAGGCCATCCCAGCACCTGCTTTGGACACACCGATGGCTGGTGGGATGTTTAGGCAGAGGAAGGTGGGGTTGGAGGTGTTGGAAAGGTGGCCCAGCTTATTCCCTGTTCCCCATCAAACAGGGTGGGTCAGGTGGGACCATCCCCAGGGCAGGGTCAGGCCTGCACATCACCCCCAGACAGCTGGAGTCCGAATTTGGACCTGAATTTGGGCCTTAGGCTGGAAGACTCATGAACATGGAGGAGCACTGGAAAGGGAGCTCATTTCAAAGGCCCTGTGAGTCTTCAAAATAGAATAATTAACAGGACATAAATTGAGAGAGATAATTAAGAAATCCCATTTAAATGTAAGAAGAAGCTTTTTGACTTGTGAGGGTGGTCAAACAGAGGATGGGGTTGCCCAGAGAAGCTGTGGAGCCTCCATTCTTGGAGACAGACAAAATCCAATGGGACATGGTCCTGGACAAGCTGTTCTAGGTTGCCCTGCTTGAGCAGAGGGATCTCCAGAGATCCCTGCCAGCCTCAACTCTTCCATTATTCTATGAAATTAGATATACATTAAATAATGATACGCAGCAAATTCATAGGATCACAGAATCCCAGAACAGTTTGGGTTGGAAGGGACCTCAGAGCCCATCCAGTGCCACCCCCCACCATGGGCAGGGACACCTTCCACTATCCCAGGCTGCTCCAAGCCCCATCCAAGCTGGCCTTGGACACTTCCAGGGATGGGGCAGCCACAGCTTCTCTGGGCACCCTGTGCCAGGGCCTGCCCACCCTCACAGCCAGGAATTCCTTCCCAATATCCCATCCATCCCTGCCCTCTGGCAGTGGGAAGCCATTCCCTGTGTCCTGTCCTTCCATTCCTTGTCCCAAATCCCTCTCCTGCTCTCTTGGAACCCCTTTAGGCCCTGCAAGGGGCTCTGAGCTCTCCCTGGAGCCTTCTCTTCTCCAGGCAGAACAACCCCAACTCTCCCAGCTTTTCCTCATAGGAGAGATGCTCCAGCCCTTGGAGCACCTTCATGGCCCTGAAAATATATAAATATATAATATATACGTGTGTATGGATGTATGATGCACACCATGGTGGAGCACAGTGTATTCCAGGCCTTTCTTTCCTGATGGGACACATCCATCCAGCGCCACAAGGAAAACACCACAAGGCGGCCAAGGCAACGATCCCTGGTGGGCAGCAGATGCAGGAGGGATGCTCTGCCACCAACCTCCCCTTTTGCTTGTGCAAAAGAAGGACCTGACAATTTTTTTAGCCTCATACTTGTCCATTCAAGCCCTTTTTTGCCCCCCTCAGCGCCCCCAGGTAGGAAAATTCCTCCCAGAGGAAAGCACTGTTGCAATCTATTTTGTTTCTCAGTCAAGTACAAGAGTTTGGTATTTTTCCACTGGAAATTCTTCGTCGATGCCTTCTCTCAAACATGCCTTGGAGGAAAATTTGCTTTTCCACTGCTGGCCTGTGAGAGCCCAAGGTGTCAGGCTGCCCTGCAGGAATGCAGGGGTTGGATACCGTGGGCGAGGAAGCTCGAAGGAGATGAGCAGCCCCTGGAGCAGCACGCCCAGGAAATGGCTGCTACATCCCAGCCAGCCTTCAAGAGGGAAGGAAAGAGCATGAGGGCTCGGAAAAGCAGCAGCAGTGTGGTCCTGGATGGTTTTCCATAGGTGAATGGAATAGGGGTAAGTCCCTGGGATACCTGCACAAAGCTGGTGGTTGCAGCTGGATCTGTTCAGCCAAGAAACCGCTTTCAGTCCAAAAACAGCACAACTGAAGGACGTTTTCTATAGCAGCTGATATTCCGAGCCTGAGAAATCCCATCCCCATCATTCCCTTCCCTTGGAAGTGTCCAAGGCCAGGCTGGATGGGGCTTGGAGCAACCTGGGATAGTGGGAGGTGTTCCTACCCATGGCAGAGTTGGAACGAGATGGTCTTTAAGGTCTCTTCCCACCCAAATAATTATTCTGTGAGTCTAGGGCCGTTGTAAGAGAGGAAAACCCCCCTAAGAAGGACTCCAAAGCCCTTCAGCAGATGATTTTTCTTCCATCCTGGCCAGACACCAACCTTCACTTCATAAGCTTCATTCCCTATAGAGTTGGAGAAGAAAGACATATTCATTACTTCAAATAAAACCTTCCAAAGCCTTACAGGAACAGGTAAAACACCTATGTACCTGTGGAAAAGATAATAAAGGAATGGTTTTTTACAAAATCAGGCTTTGCCTGAGGCGTGTGGTTGCCCTGGGGAACGGGGAACAGGATTCCAGCAGGTTTCAAAAGCAAACTGGACATTGAAGCAGATGGAGATTCAGAAGGGTGACCTCTCTGGTGCCCAGTGGGGAGAGGATCTCCAATGCCTGGCATTTCAGGGTGACGTTTTGGAAACAAGATCTTTTTTCATTTGGAGATACCTCCTGTATTTTATTTTCCTGCTCAGGTACGAGTCTGCGGGCTCAGAGCCTGAGCCCAAGTGCACGATAACTCTGCATTGACTTCAAGAAGCTTTGGACCAGCCACAGAGTGAACTCAAAACCAACATCTTTGAGCTTCCTAAAGAGAAATTCCCTCTCTTCAACATTTCTGAGGCCAAGCAAACACTTTAGCACAGTGGCTGCTTTCAGGGCTGGGCTCAGGTACACGGCCTCAAGTACATTTGCCACAGCCGAGGAGGAAGCTCTCCACATGAGTGTGGGCTTTTCTGGTTGGTGGAGGAGAAGTCTCTTCAACAGCAAGTGTCTGACTGGACAAACATCCTTCCTCAACATCATCCAGCCCTGATAAGGTCCCAGCACTAGACAGGCAGAACCTCTGCAGTAAGTTTTCTAATTCTTTCCCCTCTTGGGCAGGTGCCAGTTGCTCAACCTGGGTAATAATTTGCTTTGTGAGTAAGAACACCCAGATCCCTCATGCTGGACCTGTGTCCTGGCTGGAAAATTCAGATGAGTGATCAGGGACCCACGCTGGCTGTTGGACAGAGCCCTGCTCCCACGGGAATGTCCCTGTTGGCTTGTCCATCCTCTCCTGGCGGGCTGGGATGAGGGGCTGCAGCCTGCCCAGGATGCTGATACACAGCTGGTGTGCAAAGCCAGGAGATCAGCGTTGTCCCCATGAAGACAATCACTGGGAAAAGCCGGATTATATCATAAATTCCTGGCTGGGGGAAAACGGGAGGCAGCCGTGCCAGCAGCCGGAGCTTGCCGGCTCCCAATCCCGCTGGAGCGCGGAGCCAACAATCTGTCGAGGGAGACGGAGGGGAAATGTACCAACACCAGATCTATATTTCTTCAAGGGATTAATTAAATCAAACCAATTCACATCACTTCACACACTCAGCAGCTCATCACGAAGCAAAACAAAAGGAGGGAGGGAAAGGAGGAGAACAAGACAGGCCAGCTCTGCTCCCTCCTAAGCCGGAGCAAATTGTGCAGGAGGCTGCCAGCCTCCCCTCCGTGCCCTCCCGAGGGATGCACGACGCTGGGGAAGCACATCCAGATGCCTGCAGGGAGAGACAAGTGGCTAATTAGAGTCCTGACCATGAAGGGCACTCAGCAGCTCTCTGAGGGCCTCTCCCCGAGCCCAAAGATGCGCTGCCAAAGGGAAAACACGCCAGGCACGAGCTGGGAGCTTCAGTCACACCATTTTTTTCCCAATTTTTTTTTCTCTTCCTGGCAGTGTGATAGTTTTTTACTAATTACCAGCTTGTGTTGTTTTAACCATCTCAGCAGCACGGGGCTGGAAACTCAAATATCCATCAGCTGTCAAGCAGTGGAGCTCCAAGAGGGATGAGCAGGTTGGGATCAGTGAGGATTCCAAACATGTGGAATTGTTTTAGCCCTCTAGACTTTGGACCCAACCCCTTTTCTTTTGGTCAATTCTGAGTCTGTAGCTTTTCCAAGACCTGTTGTGCTTATCCACGAGCTAAAAGCTGCTGGTTCCTCAAGAGGAAAGTCATGATTTCTCCAAAATTTCAGGTGGCCAGACGTTGGAACAGCAAAAGGAGAAACATCAGGAACCCCAAGAATCACATGGTGCTTGGAAATGTTGAAACCATATTCTCCAGGAAAAAAAAGAGTGGAAAAAACACTGAAAATAATTAGTAGGGAGAAAACCCTCCTGAGGTTTTCTCTAAAGCAGTGGTATTTATTTTGCAGCTCAGAAAAGCTGAGGAGCTTTGAAACCGCTCCTGGCATTTTTAGTGAGTGGGAAACTGGGGTTCAGATTGATCAAATCGTGTTTTTGAGCACAGCCATGGATTTTTTATCCCTCTTTGGGGCCCTCTGGCTGCTTTCATTTGGACTTGCCTTGGGAGAGGTCACTAAACTCAACTTTGGTGATGCACCTAAAACCTGCACCTTTTCAACTGCAGAACTGAATTCAAAACAAGTAATTTACCAGCAATGATTAGAACAACCTGAATTTCTCATCCTTATCTTGACGTATTTCAGAGAGGGCAACCAAATTTTCCACAGGTGATACTTCACTCCTCTCGGATTTTAAAATTTCTTTGGAAGAAGATCCTCTCTCCCATTTCACTTTTTGTCCTCAATTGTCTCCCTCAAGTCTTCAGCAAAGGTCACAAATGAAACATTTCTGCCACAGGCTAAATCAAACCTTTACTTGCAGAAATCCAGAAGGAAAAAAGGCTTTTTGCAATATTTTCGTACTATTTCGCTAGTTTGTTCCACTTGGGCTTACCAGGATAAAATTATCACCCAATTTAGACCACCAAAAATGCTGTTCAGAGCAGCTGAGTGTGAATTAGTGTTTTGGACAATTTTTGGAGTGTTTTTTATTTCATAAATTAATAAAACTTTCTTAGGCACAGCCCATCTCCCACCAAACTTGCCAGGAAACATTCTTTTGTGCCAAAATTTCTGATTAAAAGCAAAGGAGAAATGTCCATCTCCAGAGCAGTGCATACCCGCTCTCATGAGTAATTAAGTACCTGCACCATCAAATCACTCCCTTCCTTGAGGATTTTGTGATAAGGGCAAGGCAGAGGGAAGGAGAAGGTTGAACTTGGACCTGTGACCTTAGGAAGGGCTGATCCACCAGTGATCCTCCCACAGAGCTGCTCTTTGTCCTTTTCTTGGTGGCCTGGAACTCACCTTGCTGAGGAATGGGAAAAATCCTACTATTATAATTATTTCTCTCCCAGTTAAAGCTGGAAGGAACCCACTGGACCCCACACAACCCACAGGGCCCTGAAATGGATGGGAATAAAACCCCATTCTCATCCTTGGGCAGGATATTCCCAAGGGACTGGAGCAGGGGACACAGGAACAGGAGCCTGGGTGGCCCTGCCAGTGTCAAAGAAGCTTCTTCAGAAGCCCTCGAGCAGTACTTAGGGCTGGATTTGCTGGCACCTTTTTTATTTATTTTAATGCAGAGCATTTCTTTCTTGGCACTCAAGAGGCATCGAATCCATGACTTAATCTGGCAGATCTGCACCAGAAAATCATCCAAGTGTATTGGCCAAAAGGGGTGGGGAAGCAAAAAAAAGGAGGGGGAAAAAAATCAACAACTGATTTAAAGTCTAAATAACTTTGCTGGGTGGCAGCTTCAGGAGTGAGGTTGAAATCCTGAGCGGGAGATGAATGGAAATAACCCCAGGCCACAGAGCTGGTGTGAAATTTCCCACCCCATGCAGAGCCCACAAGCCAGGCTGGGTTTGTGTGAGAAGCAAACGAGGACAGAAGCTCTAGTGAGGACCTGGAGTGTGGTCCCACCACTACTAATTGCAGCTGAGGTGTGAGTTGGTGTTTTGGACAATTTTTGAAGTGTTTTTTATTTCATAAATTAACAAAACTAATGTTAGGGATGAAAGTCAGCAGACAAATTAAGACCCCCAAATTGAGGTGTTCATACAAAATATCTTCTTAGGCACCTGGTGTTTGAGCTCCCAGAGGAAAGAACGAAGATGCTGGGCTTTGTTCAGGCACTTAAACTTCAGAGAATTCAATCTGAGCAACGTTTTTCCACAAGGACCTGAGCACCTGAGCAACAACCTGTTGAAAACCTCTGCCCCACCTTCAAATTTCCTTCCCGACCCTCACCCGAGGAGGCAGCAGCCTGCAAAGAGGCAGACTGAGACATCACTAGCGTTTGGGATTATCCATCTGCTTGGATTGGCTCCATATGACACGAACACAAGCACGCTGAAAATGCCAGGAATTGCCCCATTTTGCTTCAGGGACAACTCCAGAGACGATCACACAAGAGAGGCCACGGCACTGCAAAGCATTAGAGGCATTTCAGAGCCAGCTTTGTCACTCAAGAGGAAAATGATCCGGGGGAAGATGGCAGCTTGCCACAAAAATGTTCCCAATCTTCACATGGCATTTGGAGCTCAGTGCCTGGGATGTGTCCCAACACAGAACTCGACACCTGACACTCTCCACAGCGTTGCTTGGCAGGTGGAGAGGCCTGGAGTGGACAGGAGCCCGCCCAAACCTGGGGAATTGCAGTGGAGAAACCAAACACCTCATGACAAAAGGGCCCAACCCAGAATTAGCCAGTCCCGTGTCGTTCAAGGGCTTAGAGGACCATGCTGGAGCACTTCTGCCCGAGATGGGAACATCTCCAAGAGGGAGATTTGGTGGGATGGGTTGCCTTGAGAAGGTGCCTCCACTGATCACGACAGTTGCTCAAATGGGAGCATCTCAGGTTTGGTGGAACAGGGGACCCTGAGAAGGCATCGGCATACAGGAGGGAGAGAGCTGGGGATGTAAAACCAGAGGAACCCACAGGATGGTCTTTTCTCAAGGCCCAATGGATTCAAGCTCGGGAATTGCACTAAAGGAAGTTTATGTTAGGATCTTGCTGGCCAGGGCCACGCCAAGCACATCCAGCACTTCCACAGGACGCAGAAGAGGCGCAACCCAAGTCAAAATGGGACTCAGACAGCAGTTCACAGGAAACTTCTGGGATTTGGGCACCTGAAGAGGTCAGAATTTAACCCTTCCGCACTAAATCAGTGATATTACCAAATATCTCTGGTCTCTTTTGCCCAAATTTCCTCAGGAAGCCCTAAGGACCTTGAGTCATCCTTTTTCGTGGAGGAAAGGTGGGGATGGTCCCAGCTGATTTTGCAGAGGAGGACACAACCTGTCCCCTTGGCCTTGCAGCCCTGATGACCACAGGCACCACAGATGTGCCCAGGGGCTGTGCTGGGTCCATCCCAGGAGTGCCAGGACACAGAGAGATTGCGGTGCTCACAGATCCCATCAGCACGGTGGTTATGGAGAGGAATTTTATCAGATCCTATCAAAAGACCAATTCAAGCAGTGGGAAAGGCCGGACAGTGCACATGGAGTGAAGCTGATGATGCTGCAAGCAGAGCCTGGATCCAGGAAAATCTGCAGGATCCAAAGGGAGAGGAGGAGAACGTGAGCTCCCTGCTCAGCCCATGCCCAGAGGGAAGTCAGGGTTAACATGGCCATGGAAAATACTCACAGGTGGTCCATGGGGTCTGGACACAAGGGATGAGGCTTCTACTCCAAATTTCCACATCCAAGCTGCCTCTGACAGCCTCAGATTCTCCCTCCTCTCACTGCTTGGAGAGGTTGGAGGTGTTTTTTCACATGTCTGTCCTCACCTGCACAGCTTCAGCTCAAACGCTGCTCAGGAGGAGGTGATAAGGTGATGCCAAGGCTGTTTGCCAGCCTGCCCAGCAGCAAGAAGCCGGTTTGACAGCCAGCAATGACAGGGAAAGAGGAGAAATAGGGCTGGCTGGCTGCCCTGGGAGCAGGGAAGACACTGGGGATATCCATGGATTTTATCTGAAATGTCCAGTCACGTATGAGCAGTGAGCAAGGAGTGCAGGCGGTCCACAGCTCCTTACCGTGCCCAGCATCACTCTGCAAAACCCAATTCCCTGCTCCAGTGACTGTTTTAGGGCTTAAAACTCCCAAAACTTGCTTGTCCTTCCTGGTGACCGGGGTGGTGAGTGAGAGGGGATGTTTTGGGGGTTTTGCACATCACTTGAGTGGGGCTCAGTCCCCAGGCACTTCCTGGCATCTCCTGGGAGAGTGACATTTGCAGGGATGTTGTAGCTGAGCACAGATCACCATCATCATCATCATCATCATCATATTATTATTATTATTATGTTGCTATCAATAACTGCTGAGTTATAACTGAAGCTGGTGGTGGAGGGGGTGGACAGGAACTTTCTCAGGACAAAACAAATGGACTTTGGGCCCTGATCTGCCTCACAGGGACATCTCAAAGCCTTACATCAGTGGGAGAGATCAAAGATGCTCTTCCTGGGACAGCAGCAAGGTCAGACTGAGTGTCCTCCTGGACCTGAGCAATTCCCTCACCCACCAGGGATGTTGCCACCCACCAGCCTTTGAGGTGAATTTTACAGTGAACTGTCAGTTTCTCTGTGTTCTGCTCTGCGGTTCTTGGCTGCAGCTGGGACTCGGGAGCTGAGGAGCTCTTTGTTGCAACCTGGATGTCCAAAAAAATAGGCCAGCTGTAGGCACCTGAGCTTCTCCAGATTGAAAACCACCTCCTGAAGAAATTCCCAGCTGGGGATGGCCAGCTGCTCTCTCAGGAGACAGGTGAGAAGTGATACAGGCGTGAAGGTGGTGGGTGGTGTTGGATGGAGCCCTTGTTCACCGCCCATCACTTTAATATTCACCCGTCACTTTATTATTCTCAATAATTAATATTATTAATTATAATCACCACCAGCCACCACGCCTCCCCCCCATGCTGGCATCCATGTGCTCTGAAAGTAAATTTGCTTTGCAAGGAGGCTGAAAAACATGCACTTGAAGAGGAAGGGAATAGACCCAACTCGTTTACACAAACAGGAGAACAGGCTTGTCACATTCCAGGCGTGTTTCCCCCGGCCGCCGGCCCCCTCCCACTCCCGTGAAGGGAAAAAGGCTTTTTCAAAAGAAATCCAGCATGGAAAGCTCCCCATCTACAAAGATCCTGAGGGGGATCGATTTGTGAGGCGACCTGGTCATATCTGAGCTCCCAGGGTAATTCTCCCAGCCTTGCCTTGTTTTAAAACACGAAGGGAAGGGGTTGAGTTTTCAACCCCCAAAGAGAAGCTGCTTGGGAGGGCTGCCATCATCTCAGTCCCTTCCCTGAGCGACATGGGATGGCCCCTGTCCAGGCTGGGGAATTTTTTAGTGTCCTAAAGACAGAGGCTGCAGCCTCCGTTGGGGAACATTCCTGGATCCACCCTCTCTGGGAAGATTCCAGTGAATCCCACCGGCACCGTACTGATGCTCCCTTGGGATGTCTCGGAGTGGGGACCCCAGAGGGGAGGCCAAGCCTTGCTTTGCCGGACTGGGAAAGAGAAAATCCAGGAGGGAAATCAGACAAGGCACATTCTTGGGTGCACGACACTGGAATGACTCCGCGTCGCAGCGCTAATGCCCGTACTTGACCGAGGAGCTGCACAAATCCACTTGATTTATGGAGCAGAGGCGCAGGCAGAGCCAGCCTGAGGAGAGAGGGGGTTTTCCCACCCCCGTGGAACAGTGACAATGTCTCTCCTGTGTGTGAAGTGCTGCGCCAGAGAAAATGGGAAATGCCGGGGGAGCGATAAGCGCTGCTCCAGCCAGGAAGGCAAACTCGGTGCGTGTCCATCACTCCTCGGCTCTTTATCAGCCACCTGGGCACCCTGGATGAAGGGATCCTGCTGGCTCAGGGCTTGCAGGGATAGAAAGAGCTCAATATTAATGAGGGAGAAGCAGCTCGGCCTCACCCCACACCACAGGGTTGTCCCTGTTCACCCCACAGCCAGTGGGCACCAGTAATGATTGACTTTCACAGTTCTCCTCCATCGTCCCCAGGTCTCCTCCACCACCCTCCCAACACCAAATTGGTTTTCCCTCTTTTTGCTGGGGATTCAGAATGTTGTAGTTAAGTTCAGAATGTTGTACTTATGTTCAGTACATATCTCAGAATGGTTTGGGTTGGAAGGAACTTTAAAGACCATTAACTCCAGCCCCCTGCCATGGGCAGGGACACCTTCCACTGTCCCAGGCTGCTCCAAGCCCCATCCAGCCTGGCCTTGGACACTTCCAGGGATTCAGGAGCAGCCACAGCTGCTCTGGGCACCCTGTGCCAGGGCCTCAGCACCCTCATAGTCAGGAATTTCTTCCTAATATCTAATTAAAAAGCTTCTCTGTCAGTTTAATGGTCATCCCTGTGGATGACAGTTTGATTGGTCTCATTTTGCAGAGGAAACTGAGGCACAAAAGAGACTGGGTGACGTCCATTCTCAGGACAAGTGACCAGGCCTGAAATGGGCTGCAATCCCCTGAGGTGATGCTTCAGCTTCCCTGGGAGAAATTTCTTTGCCTTCACACCCCAGACTGGGGGGGGGGGGAATTCAGAAGGGTCGGATTTGAAAAGCTCCGTTGGGATCCAGCCCTGACAGCTGAGATTTGGGGCTGTTTATTTTCTGATCCCCAGAGAAACAGTGAGGACTCAGAAACGTCAGAAACACGAGCTGCCAACTCCTGATTGCTCTCTGCCTCAGTTTCTCCACCCCCCATGGGATGAACTCTGCTTTGATCCCCCCCATCCCTGCAGAAATCCAAAGGGAATGCTGTTAATACACCCAAAATGAGAGCTGGTGGTGTGGCTCCTGGGAGTTCCTCAGCAGTTCAGCCTAAATCTGCGCTGGGCTCAGCTCTCAGCACAGCCCGAGGTGCTGCGATTATCAGCCCAAACCAGATGCTTTGGGTTGTGATGCTATGGCCCCGAAATTCCGACCCCCTGACCGCCACCTCTGTCCATCCCAGCCATGGAGTTTCCTGGCTTGCAGCTTGTTTATGCACATTTGCTCCCCGAGCCGTGACTCAGGCCTCAGGTATTTGAGAATTTGGTCATTCCTGAGCTAAGTCACCTTCCCAGCACTGGGAGGGACTTTGGAAATCCTCAGTGGAGCACCCAAGCTCCCACCAGCCCTGGCTATGGCATGGATTCCCCTGTCCCAGGCATCCCAGAGTGATGGAGAAGCCTGCAAGGGATAACCCCAATATGTGCCTTGACCCCAGAGGGACTTTTTGAGTCCTGGGGCCAGGACAGAGAAACCAGACCCACATCCTTCAGGTCCAGCTTGGAAAAGCAGCAGCAACAGCATCTCCTGTAGGGCCAGGCCTGAGGCTGTCTTGTCTGGGGTGGAAGGCACGAGGTCTTGGGGCTCAGTGTGGGTTTGTCCTGGCGTGGGGATGGTGTGGGACACAGACACAAGGTCCTGCACTGGACTCACTGCTCCTTGACGTGCTCCCACAATTACCCCTGGTGAAGGCCATTCAAAGCCACATCGATGCACCCATCAAAGAGCAGGAGTTGGGCTGGGCTGCCTCAGCTGGGAATTGGACATTTTCTGGAGCCCAGGTACCTCTAGACCCCAAACAGTCCATCTGAGCCGCAGAATTCCATGGAATGTCACAAACAGGAGCTGAATACAGGCACAGCTGCCAAGGGCCCGAAATCCAGGAGGGGGGGGATCCAAAACCGAGCCTGATGTGAAGGCTCTCCTCTAATTCACAGCGTCACATCGTGCCACAGAGATACCACCCAGGTGAGGGACAGCCCACACGGGGCACAGCAGCCCTGAGAGACACTGGCACAGGGTGCCCAGAGAAACTGTGGCTGCCCCTGGATCCCTGGCAGTGTCCAAGGCCAGGTTGGACATTGGGGCTTGGAGCAGCCTGGGACAGTGGGAGGTGTCCCTGCCCATGGCAGGGGGTGGAAGGAGAAGAGCCTTAAGGTCTCTTCCAACCCAAACCATTCTATTATGAGGTAAACTGAGGCACCAGCTTGTGGGAAGCTCCATCCTGGAGGCTCCTGCTCACCTGCCCCAGAAGGCATTTCCTGCAGACACAACCAGGGCTGAGGGACCAGAGTGCGAATGTCCCCTCAAATCGCAGTGAAAAAGCACTTTGGTGCCTAAATCTATCCCATTAGGTCCAAAGGCAGATATCCCACATGGATGAGGGATGGGGAATCTGTCAGGGAAGGAGGACCATGCAAAGGCGTTTCCTGCTCTGCTCTGTGTGTTCAGAGCACCCGTGGCAGGTGGGGACAAGCCAGAACAGCCCTGTGCCACCAGAGTGGGTTTGGATGAGAGATCCAAGGATCCCCCTCATCCCTGGAGAAACCCCAACACAGCTCATCCATAAACCAGGACGGCAGCCGCCGCCGAACAGCCCAGACTGACCGCTCTGGACTGGCCCCAAACGTCCGTCCATCACCTTTTAATCCCCAGCCTTTGACCTTCTGCCTTTGTGCGGCCGAGGGGGAAACGCCCGTGTTAAGGCAACAAGGAAATGACCCGGAGTGTGATCCCCCTGATCCCTGCTCCACCTCCCGGGATGGGCGATGTCCCCGGCAGCCAGACCCTAATCCCTCGGGGCGGGCCAGGTCATCGAGGGACGGTCCCCAGCGCAGGACACTGAGCATCCACCAAGGGGTGGCGACCTGTCTGAATGCTGGGAAAGAGCTGTTCTGCCCCAAATTCCCTCCGGGGCCGAGACGGAAGGCAAGGAGGGAGTGGATGAAATAGGAGCAGGGTATTTTCTTTCCTTCATGTCTAGGGTCACTGCTCCATCTAGCGCTGGAAATGTCCCTCCAGCAGCCACGGCCGGGAAGGAGCACACCGGCAGCTGGAAAACGGGACGCGGAAAACTTTTTAGAGGAGCACAAAGTCCTGGTGACTTTATTCTGTTTGGTTCCCTGTTTTTTTGGGGTTTTTTTGGTTTTTTTTTTTTTTTTTAATTTCCAGGAAGACCCGTCTCTTTGCTCTTGTACGTCCCAAAAGCTTTGCCAGGTGATCTCCAAAGATGCCGTGGAAGGAGCTGGAGGGTCAGATCAAACCCAAGCGCTCAGGTGTGGGCGATCACTTTATTCCCAGATCTCAAATGTGACGCCTCGACCCCCAAATGAAGCTTTAGGGTCAGGGGAAATCAGGAAAATCCTCCGGCAAAGGCTGCCACCACAAAGTGCAGGAATTTGTGGTGACACAAAGGAATGCCACCAGCAGAGTTCAGAGTCAACACCTTCTCATTGTGGGAAGGCAGCTGTGCCTCTCTCCGAGGAGTTTGAGCAGGAAGGATGATTTGCAACCTCTCTGTAAACCTTGCAGCTATCTCAGACCAGCCTGGGATCAAGACTTTCTCAAGATTTGGGGGTGAAACAGATGAAATTGGCTCCTTTTTCAAAAATAGCGCCAAATGAGCATTTTTGGCTCAGCTGGATCTACCATCCCTGGATCACCTGCACAAACCCACAGGCTGTAGAAAAGGGAGGAGAAGAGGTTCTTATCCAGTATTTTCAGAGAGCTAGAGGGTTTTGGTTCTGCTCCAGGGGAAACAGGAGCTGGTCACCCCATGGGGCACCCAAACTGCAGAGCTGATGCTGAGAACCAAAAGTGCCTTCCCCAGTCAGCAGAGTGAGATGGGCTCTGTTGGGGCAACTCTGGGCACAGCTCTGGTTTGAAATCCCTGGAGAAATATGATGCTGTTGGAGCATTTCTGAAAAATAAATAAAATTTAATAATAATAATAATAATAATTTTAAAAAACCCTGCAAAAACCACCCTCCAAAATAATTATCTGAAACAGTCATGCTCCCAAAATAAAATGGATTTTTTTTTTTCTAGCTTGCAAATAACACAAATTGCTTCCAAATTGTTTTGACAAAATGCCTGTGAGACCAAATGGAACCTTTCACAGAAATTTTAAAAATGGTGGAGTGGGAGAGAAATTTTACGATTTTAGGAAACAGCACACATGGATCTGGGTTGATGGCAGAATCAACCCTTCAGGACCTTAACAGAGCCTTCCAGTACTGAAAGGAGGCTTATAAAAAAGAGGGACAGAGACTTTTTAAACAGGCAGGTAGTGACAGTACAAGGGGGAATACTTTTAAATTAGGAGAGATTTAGATGAGATATTGGGAAGAAATCCTTCCCTGTGAGGGTGGGGAGGCCCTGGCACAGGGTGCCCAGAGCAGCTGTGGCTGCCCCTGGATCCCTGGAAGTGTCCAAGGCCAGGTTGGACACTGGGGCTTGGAGCAGCCTGGGCTAGTGGAAGGTGTCCCTGCCCATGGCAGGGGTGGGACTGGATGATCATTGATGTCCCTTCCAACCCAAACCATTCTGGGAATCTGTGACCTCCTTCAAACCTGCAGTGGTGTCCCAGCGCCAGGATGGACCCAGCAGTCCAAAAAGCTCAGGAGTCCAAAGCTCTTGGCTTTGATGAAACCCTCTATCAGAGGAACAAGAGGAGCCTCCAAACACACGGACAGGCAGGACAGGAGCAGAGATCCCTCGTGTCCGAGGGCTGTAGGATAACTCAGGTGGGAAGGGAACCTCAGGAGGTCTCCAGTGCCACCTCTTGCCCAAAACACAAGCGATTGGGTCAGACCAAGAGGTGCTGGACATAACCAGGGGTGCCTTGAAGTCCCAGCCTGCCCTTTACTTTATCCCTGATGCCAGTGGAGGGAATGTGGATGGAGGAATCGCTCTCACACGGCAGGTGGTGACCACCCAGGGTCAGGAACGGGGTAGGGATTTGGGGGTCCAGGTGCTTGGCAGTGCTGCATCATCACTTCTCACTCTAGAAACGGAGAGAAAGGGAGGAAAGCTGCAGGAACAGGAGCTGGCAGGGTGCACAAGCCCCTCTGTGCATCCCATGTACCAGCTCAGCCTCGCACACCTCCTGTCACAGCTGCCCCAGCGCCACCAAGGAGTTTAATCAGATCATACCTTAAAGCCAGGGACGTATCAGGAGGAGCTGAATGCACTTTTGGCTTCCCCCCTGAATACAATTTCCCAGCAAATGGTTATTTTGAATGGGAGGTTTGCCCAGGACATGAGATCGCCCAGCCCTCGGGTATTTCTCTCGGCATTACACACTCTGAATGCTCCGAGACACGAAGTTACACAGAGAACGCCTTTTGTCTGGCAACACAATCTGCTTTTTTGTTCCAAGGGGGCCAAGATAATTGGAGCTGCGAAGCGCTACCTTAACGCTCTTCCACCAGTCATGGACTTAATTCTGGGGAGAATAACTCCCCGCAGTTATTGCCATAAAGCAACGCAGCGATTCAGAGGGCTCTTTTCATTCGCCGATGCCGGGGGGGACCACCCAGGCGCCGGCAGGACAAAGCCACCCCGGCGCCCGCTGCGAGGGGCAGAGCCGACCTGGGGCCGTGCGGAGGGACGGTCCTGCGCTGGTGCCCCCCACCCCGCCCCGTTTTGGGGCAGGGATGCAGGTCGGAGCCCCAGAGCATCCCACGCGGATGAGGCACGTGCGGAAAGGGATGCGGGGCTCGCTGGGGGCTGCGCTGGCCCCAGTGCGTGTGCAAAGGCTGGGGGCAGAGGGATTCACTTCTTAGGGGTGCACAGAGGCAGCCACCCCCTCTTGGCCACCTCTTCCCCGCCGCTGTGCTCGTGCATCAGCCGCAGAGGCGTTTGCCAGCTAAGACATGCAAATCTGTGCGTGTAAATCCATGGAGATGTGTGTTAAGGGGGGAAAAAAATCAACCCCCTTTTTGACAGCCATTCTCTGGGTTCTACTCGCCTGGAATGGGATTGGACAGTCTCCCCTTCTCCCGTCCTCTTGTCCCCTGGAGCGGGTCATGCTCGGACACCAGCTCCATGACCCCACAAAGAGCAGCTGTCCAGAAATCCGAATTAATTCTGGCAGAAACAAACCTGGAGAAGGGGTGAGGCACATCCCCTGAGCCACATCCCCGAAGCCACATCCCCTGAGCCACTTCCCTGCTCCATCGGGCTGGCTGCATTGTTCCCAGTCCCCAGGGGATGCTCAACAGCAACACACCAGCATTCCCACCTCTTGGAGAGAGGGAATTCTCCACCTAAAGGAAAGAAAATCTTCATTTTCCCCGTGTTGGGGATCAGACGCACCTCTGCCATTGCTGTGTGTGGCCTTGGGCACATCACTTGTCCCTGTCACCCTCCCACATTTCCACCAGGCATGGTCTGAAGGGGAAAGCAGGGGCTGGATGGCTGCTCCCACAGGGATTTCATTCAGTGTTTGGGAAGAGCATTTTCCTTAACTGAGCTGAAGTGAGCCCATAGAGCAGTAATCCTGTGGAGGGGGCACAGCAATGACATCAGATCCCTCCTGGATTTCAAAAAGTTAGCTAAAAAAAATCAGAAAAAGGAGGCTATGAAGAGACTGGCTGAGATCCCCAGAGGAATCTCCACTGCAGAGAAATAAGGATAAAGTGGTCAGGCTCTGTCTGTGCTCCTGTCTATCCCAGTTCTGAAACATCGCAGGAGGGGATTTGGCCTCAATATTGGACACACGGAGGTTTCTGGGACCATTGGAACGCTACAGACCTCCCAAAATTTAATATCTGGGGGAATATCTGCTCAGCAGCTCCCACATCCAACCCCAGCACTGGGAATTTCAGGAGAAGGGAAGGCTGCTCAACCCCTCTGTTGAATCCCCGTGGGGTAACACACACGAGCAGCCGGGGCTTGGTGTTTTGTGGAGGTGGTTGTTGGATCATGGATGGGGCATTTCTCTCCTGAAATCCCTGGTGGAATCCCGGCGTTGGATGCGGGAGCTGCTGGGACGTGGCTCCGGTGGCTTCTCCAACCCGCTGCTGCCATCTGCTGCAAGAGCCCTCCCCGGGAGCCAAAAAAACGGGGCTGGAAAACCTTTCCCGAGCCAATCTTGCTGCTGTCACAGCCGGGCAGGTGCTCGTGCCTCAGTTTACCCGCAGGCAGGGTCTATTCTGATGAAAACGTGGATCCCCACAGCTGATTCCAGCATCGGCCCCGTTGTGAATGGGCTCTCACAGTCACAGCGTTGTTCGTTTATTCTTTTTGCTGCATTCAAATATCAGCCATTCCCCCTCCAGGAGGAAACACAGAGACTTTCCAATGGGACAAATCCTGCCCCGTGAGGATGTAACTCATGGAAAGCAAAAGGAGCAGCAAAAGGCCACGTTTGATGCTGCTTCTCCCTGGAGAAGAGTGGTCAAGACATTCCAACCTGGCATTTTTTTTAAACTCCCCATTTGTTTTCCTTTTTCCCACTTTTCCGCCCCCCCCCCCCAATTTTCCACGGTTTCCTACTTGATCTCAAGCCAGCTGGGGCCAGAATGTACCCTCTGGCATTGCAAAGAGCTGCCGATGGTGCCTTAGGTTTTAACTTTTATATTTTTCAAATCCTACCCTGCCTGGTGTGTGACTCTGAAGTTCCTTGTAGCCTGTTAGCCCCTGCTCTCTGTGCTGGGCAGACACAACAAAGCCTCTCTGGGCCTGCTCTGCAAGGACACCCAGACCGTCCTAGGCCCAAAATGTGTAAACCAAAGAGCCTCTAAGGGGGGCAAGCTGGGGGGAATTACATCATTAACTGAAGCTTTAATTGGAGAATTAACCCTGATGTGCAAATGAACCCAACCTATAAAAGTGTGAAGAACTCGTGCCCTGGGGTCCACCTTGGGGTCCATCTGGGCAGTGGCCTCTGGCCCCCAGGGGTACCTTTGAAGGCCTTTCAAATAAACACCTGCCTTATTCCCTTACTCCTGTCCAGTCTCTGTTTCTAGAAGGCCCCTCAAGGCATCACTGGTTTTTACCATTCGGCCCCAAATTTAAATTTTATCCAGAGAGCTTTGCTTTTGCTTTCATTTCAGTGTGAAAAAGGAATGAAAGAAAGAAACAAAAAAAAAAAAAACAAAAAAAGAAGAAATGAAACCACAAAAATCTTCTCAGAGAAGAGCAAGTCCTGTTCTTGTCCTGCTCTAATGCAAAGAACAGCTGGGGTTGGACCAAGGACTTAAAAAAACATTTGGGATCTCCTTAAAATGAGAGGAGCAGCCAAAATCATCCCAGCACAGCTTCCAGTCCCCTGCAAACAGGAATGGACCTGTTGGGAGCTCAAAGCTGGATTTGGGATCTCCTTTGGGTACCAGCAGAAAAATCAGGGTGATGGTTTCTGGTTTAGGAGATGTTCTGGAAAGCTCTTTAATCCAGGACCTCTTGGAGCAGCTGCTGGAGGGATTTCAAGCCAAGGAAACTCACTGCTGTAGTTTGTTCCTTGGAAAATGAGAATTTGGGCCCAGACTCCTCCTGGGAGATATTGAGGTGGAGTCAGTGTGAGCTGGAGCAGGAGCCACAGGGGTGGAGGAGCTTCCAGGGTGACTCAGACTCGGAAGTTCAGGGATCAACAGCTGCTCCTGTGACAGCCAGCAGGGACATTCCCTCACCAAAACACCCGAGGAGAAAGGTCTTTCAGGGAGCTGGAGCTTGGGATAGAGCATTTCCCAGCTAAAGAAATTCCAGGTGGCACATCCCAAACCCACTTCCTCCCCTCTGCTGAAGCCACCAAACCAGGGGGAAAACACCCCCACGAGAAAACCTGTCCCCACCTGAGCTTCACCTCTGTGCACCAGCCCAGGGACCCATCCCAAAGCCATGTCCCCACCACGCTCGTGCCATGTCCAAGGGCCAAGCCCAGGATGCACAGAATCTTCCTGGAAATTGTGTTTCCTTAGCTGGTCTGTAGTTACAGGTTTGACACCTCCAGAAATCCATGGCTTCAGGTCCTGAATGCTGGCTGCAAGTGGATTAGGAGAGCTGCTCTCCAATTCAGGGCCTCAAATCTCCATTTTTCCCCCCATTTTCCTGTGCCTGCCTCTCACACACTGCTGGGAAGAGGTGGTTGGTCCCCTCCAGCCTCTCCATCCTGCTTCACCACCACCTAACCCCCAAGGCCAGCTCACATCCATCCCTGCAGAACAAAACAGGCAACCAAGCTCTCTTTTGGCTGCAGGGACAAGTTTATTTTCACATCAATTTTAATTAGTGACCAGCACATGCTCCTCTGAGCCCAGCCCGTGGGTCAGGGAAAGGTGGAGCTGTTTTGGCAGCTCTGGAATCAGTGACAGCATTTTCTGTTGGCTGCCCAGCTCCCACCAGGGTGAGTTTATGGAGCTCATTATGAAAAACCTGATTCATTATATTGCCTTTGTAGCTGCATCGTGGGCACAGGATTAAATGTTAACTGCAATCTATTTATCGAGGATAAATCCCAGCTGTTTCCCTAGAGATGAGTGTGGCACAAGCCCTGAAATTGTGAAGAAAATGGGTGTTTTTCCAAGGGATGGCAGAAACCCAGGGGACAGATTTTAGGTTTTACCCAGTCTCCCTGAGGTGGGATAAGAAAGACACCCCAGGATCTCGACTACAGGGCCAGTCCTTGTTGATAAATCAAGTCCTTCCCCTCTGCCCTGTGCTTCTGGGCAAGGAGATGTCCTGGCAGATGATTCCTGAACTACAGAGACCTCCCACGGTCCTAATTTGTGATGTTTGTAGGTGTCACACGGAGCTATTGATGGATGTTATGGCCAGCCCATGGCAGATTTCCCTCTTCTCTCGGAGCTGCTCAGAGCCATAGCTGGATTAGGAGTCCTTGAGGGCTTTTTCTTCCTGGGAACTCTGCTGGATCTCTGTGAACTTTCAGTACTGGACACCCTCACCTGCAGTAAATGGGAGGATTCCCTGGCATTACTGCACCATAAAAGCCATGAGCCTTGGTTAATTCACACCTGATTTTGCCTTTGGTCAGCGAAAAACCTCCTGATCCAGCTCATGGGAACCCAGGAGCAAAATCTGCCGAGCTCCAAGCAGGTGCTGGAGGCTGCTGAGTGAGCCCACCTCACTCCTGCCACCCAGGCAGGTCCTTGGCCCCACGCCCAGGGAGAGAAGGGAAAAATGTCCTCAGCTTCGGGTTTGTGGGGTGGTGCAGGAACTTTAGAACAGAGAGAGGGATCTCTGCTCCTGAGGCCAGCTCTGAGGCCCCTCGGATCCCACCTGAGCTCTGCACAATGGCAAGGGGAGAGTCAGCCCAGGGCCTCTCTCATCCCTCGGGTCATTCCCTTTCTCCGCCTGGCACGGGGATCTGTAAAAGGAGGATGGAGATGCCCATCCCTGGAAACACTCAGGATCCTGTTGGGCAGGGCTCTGAGCAGCCTGATCTGGTTCAAGCTGCCCCTGCTCACTGCAGGGCTGGACTAAATGTTCTTTAAAGGTCCCTTCCAACCCAAACCGTTCCATTTTCCTACGATTCACAGGGAATGAACTTGGCAGGGGATTGCTGCCTCACAGAGGCACAAAATGAGAGTAAATGATCCTGTCCTGCTGTGAGTTAGAAATTCACCACTTTTTGACCTCCTGTCTGCACTACACCTTTCTCCTACCCCCAAACCCTTCTCCATGGCCCTTCCTCCAGCAGCCTCCCCAGTCCAGCTCGTTCTGCCTTGCAAACCTTGCAGCAAACCACCCCTTCCACACCAGCATTCCTGCCTCCTGCAACGTTCATCCTCTGCCCTCCAGAAAAACGGCGCTGGCTGAACAAAGCCCTTCAAGGTGACATTTTTCCAGCCTGGAAACAGAAGCTGGACCCCAATCACCACTGTCTGGGAGTTTTTTTTTCCCTCCATCAGGCAGGTGTCCAGTGGGGGGCTGTGACCTGACATTGATGTTATAATTAGGCCGGGTTCCATCCCTCCCCTCCCAAACGGAACAATCGCCGTCATTCTTGCTGGCGGTCAGAGTTCACCCGGGGCCTGGGACGGCTGTGACGTTGATTGGCAGGTCCCAGGGCGGCCGCCGTCTCCTCCTTGTCAGGTTTGGGCTTATCAATTAGTGGCTGCACAGCTTAATGAGGTTTTGATGATGGAGGGCAGGCGAGATGTCGTTCCCACCCGGGCAAACCCTGTGGCAATAACTTCGCTCCCGCTGGTGTGATGTTTTCTTCCAGAGCTCCGTAGCCAAGAGACTTCATGGCGAAAGGAGGAGCCTTCCTCCTTTTTCACAAGGAATCCTGGCTGGAAGAGTGTCCTGAGTGACAGGACACAACATTAAGAGTTCCTGAGGTGGCAGCTTTGCTGGGGTTTCAGAGCACTGTGCTGATGGAGGGGAAATATTTCAGCCGAGCTTTAAAAATCCAGGTTTTCTGTCAGTGGTCATTAAAAGCAGGAGGATTCATGCCACAAGAAATCCTACACAGCAGCGTGATGCCCTGGTGATGGTCAGACAGCTTTCCCTGATGGAGCCCTGTGAAAATTCAGAGCTCTCCAAATGGGATGTTTTAATGCTCCCACCTTCTGTTTTAATGCTCCCACCTTTCATCTTTACACTCAGAGAGCATCTCCCCCCAGGAAACAACTCCAGCAGTGTCTGACGGGCTGGGGGCAGGACCAGACCAGGGGATTTATTCTGCACTGCTCAACCCAGAGACCAGACTGGTCCCAGAGACCAGACAAAACTCAGAATACCCTACAAGATCATAAATCAAGCAGTCAGCCACCAAATGGGAGAGAGAGGCTGTGGGACCTTCAGGTAACTCCCCAGTTGAGGGCATTTCTAATCCTCACAGCAGCCCAGGGATTCCAGGGCACAGGAGCAAATATCCTTGTGCATGAGCCTTTGGGGATCCCAGGATATCCCTAAGGACCTGACCCCATCAAATACTTCCATGGGTAATCCATGAGACCTTGAGGAGCAGCTGGTGTCCTTTGGGGATGCCCAAAGACAGGGGACGGTGGTGGTTGGATCTGGACACCTGATGGAGCTGCACAGCCACGTTGCCTCCAACATTAAAACACTAAAAATCCCAAACTGGAGAAGGTGGAGGGAGGCACCAACCATTCATGGCACCAACGATCAGCCTTGAGCTGCAGGACCCCCCTCCCAAAGGCCCTGGGCTCCCACACTGGTGTTACTCCTCACTCCTGAAACAAGAGCTCGGAATGTTCAGGACCTGCTGCAATTCGCCTCAGCACCTCCCCACCCTGCTGAATTCAGCTCATCAACCCCTTTGAGGTGAGGTCTAGCTGTCCAAAAAGGAGATGGGTGCTCGGGCATGTGTTTCTACTGCTGCAGATGCCCCAAATGCTGCCAGCTGTGGTTATGGCTGATGGTGAGACCTCTGCATCTGAAGTGGAGGAGATGCAGCCAGTGAGTGCTCCTGGACCACAGATGTTTGCGTTACAGGGCAGGCTGAACAGGCCAGGGGTGTTTTTCAGGCAGAACATCCAGCCAGAGTACATTTTCCAACCTAAATGCTGAGTAAATTGAGTGCTTGGGGTCAAAATGGTGTGGGAGACACAACTGATCCATGCCTGTCCTTCCAGGGGAACCCCTCTGCCTGAGTGTGGTCATTTCCCCCGGTGGTGGAGCCCACTGGGTGATGTCTGGAGCAGGATGGGTGAATCCCTCCTCTTTATCCCCACTGAAGGTGGAGAGATCCTGGAAGAGATTTCCCAGAGCAGCTGTGGCTGCCCCTGGATCCCTGGACGTGTCCAAGGCCAGGCTGGACAGGGCTTGGAGCACCCTGGGACGGTGGGAGGTGTTCTTGCCCATGGCAGGGGGTGGAACTGGATGATCTTTAATCACCCAAGCCATTCTGTGATCCTATGACAGCACAAAAATCAACTTTTCCTGTCCAATCCACCTTCCCTGGGTACCAAAAGGCATCACCAAGGCTGCCCAAACAGGGCATCACCCCACTGCTGCTGCTGCAGCTTCCTCCAGAGGTGTCAGCAGTGCTGATGTTAAACATCTCCTCACTACCAGGTTACCCTGCACATCACTGAGTCATGAAGTGCAGCTGCTTCCAAATGAAGGAGGGGAAAAAAATGAGGCAGAGAGAGCTGAGGCAATTTTGCCAACATCCCTGGGGAGTCAGCGTCAGGAGCACGGAACCGATCCGCTCCCTTTGCTCTCCAGCCCTCAGCCCCACAGCTGAGCTGCTCTCAAAGGTGCTCCAGCTGAGTGGATCCTTCTGCCACCTAAATCAGGCTCTGGGAGGAGAAACCGTGGCAAAATAAAAGCTCTGGCTGCAAATATTCTGATTTCTCTGCCTCTCCAGGCAGCCATGTAGAGTTTTTCTTGCTTTTCTCCTTTTTTCCACCTTCCTGTTTCTTCCAGGATGGTAAAACATGAGCAGCAAGAATAGATCTGTCATCTTCTCCAGAGCCCAAGCCCATCTAGAGGTGACCCCAGGACCACAAATCCCAGGAATCATTGCTATTTTTGGTAAGCAACATAGCAAATCCCTGGAGTGGTGGAGGGTGGTGTAATTTCTCAGCTCCTGTGAGTAACTGCAATTCTCACCTCAAGGTGAGAGACTCAGAGGTGAGAAATCCTCAACCTGACAGCAACCAGCAGCTCCAGGGCAGCAGAAAACAGAGCAGTGACGGCCCCCGGTGTCCTTCAGCCCCTTCCACGTGGGTGTCCACCCCAAAACACCCCAAAATTACTTTTCCATCACCACCAGGAGGGGTTCCATGGTTGGACATCGCTGCCACCTGCTCAGAGGTCTCCACCACCCCATTATGTCAAACATCATCATGAAGAATCTTCTCAATGAAGACAGCTTGCCCACACTTGGGAGAAAAGATTATTTTGGGGGACCCTGAAGTAAGAGCAAAGGCAGCCTGTGGTATTTTTTCCTCGGGGCAGATGCAGAAGGAAAAGCAGGGCTTGGGAAGCGTTTTGCAACTCCGGGTGATATTTTTATAACCTCAGAAATCACCTTGCACAAACACTCCTTTTTTTATTTTATTTTTTTTTTTTCCAAAAGGGCAGTGAGAACAGGGTGTAGTTCAGCTGCAGATTTGTCATCAGAGGCTCCCAGCGGGGTGGAAAACTCTCCAGCTCCAAAGCGGCCACCCAGGAAAAGCCAAGGGGCTGTCTGGAACCTTGGGAGCACCCAGAAAATGAGCCGAGCTGCCCTGAGGGGTCCCTTCCAGGTTTTGCCTTCTCCCACATGGGTTTTTCTTAGGGTGGAGAAAGCAAGGGGCAGGTCTGCTCCCTCAGCTGAAAAAGAAACTGAGGCCTCTTTCCTCTTTCCATGAAAGTTGTGAGTCACCGGGCAAAGGGTTCCAGCTGCATCACAGCAGCAGCCTCAGGAATGAATCAGATGGATGGGGGCTGGAGCTCAGTGTCCACTCGGGTCTCCACAGGGTGATAACAGTGAAATCAGATATCACTGGGGACGTATCAGAGGTGATGATAGTGAAACAACCTCCTCTGACTTGCTCTGCACCTCCACCAGCTGGATTTTCACCCTGCTGGGATGGGGGGATTGAGCATCTTCTCCCCTGAGTGAGCTAAAATGAGGAGTTGCTCTGGGTTAAAAATAAAGCACAAAAAAAAAAAAGAAAAAAAAGAAAAAGAAAAAGAAAATGAGAGAAAGGTTATTTTTAACTCAGAGCAGCCCTGATCTGGTTCACCGCCCGGGCATGGAGAAGGGCTGTGAAACAAGGGCTGCTCAGCTCAGCTTTGGGGATGGGGAGAAATTCGCTAATGAGGTTTTGCTGTTGATTTGAAAGCAGCTTCCTCCTATCACGAACACACAGAGCCTCTCAACCCAGCTCCTGCCCCAGGGCTCACCCAGAATGTCCAGCAGGGACAGAGGCAGATATTTCCCCAGAAGCCCTGAGCCAGTGCAAATTCTCCTTATGCTCCTTAAACCCCACTTTGTATTTTAGGTTCAACTCGGTTTGTCTTAAACCAGGTCCTGGAGGGTGCTGTGTCCCAAACAGGTCACAAAGCCAGGCTGCACTGAAGGGACAGGGACATCTGTGATCCCAGTGGTAGCTGTCCGTGCCTGGACATTGGGGTGGGCAGCAATCTGTCCCCTGGAACAGCTTTCCTCTTCCTGAAATGCCCTGTTTCAGCCAGGTCAGCTTCCACAGTGCAGGAAAACAGGATTAATTCGATTTCTCAGCGTGTCTTTGCCATCACTTTCTTAGAACATCGGTGCTGCTGCTGCCCAGTGACTCTCTGGGGAGATTTAATGCAATTTAGGTGCTTTCTTAAGCAAAATAGTAATACTAGTTTATACCTGCTCTGCACGGGGGTGGTGCCTCCCTGGGAGAAGCACAGGGATGGTTTTGCCTCCTGCCCAGGCTCCCTCCTGGCACTTCTCAGCCCTGTTGCTGCCATCTCTCTTGCGTGTGACCCAATTTTTTTAGGAAAAGAAGCTTTTGGGCTCATGCCCATCTGCCTGCCTGCCTTCTCTGTGTAATGTTTTCAGCTGCTGGGTGCTTTCAGCCTCATCGGACAGGGGATGGAGCTCCTCGAGGTATTCATTTCCTAGGAGCATCAGGGGGAAATCTGGAAATAAGAAGTTCTGGTGGCTTCCTGCTGTGTTTCAAAACTTCTCTTCCTGTCTTTAACAGAGGAAGTATTTAGTATTTAGCCTGGGACAGCACATGACCTCGATTTATCTCAAAGTTAACCCAAACCAGAAAGGAGATAAGGCTAAATTTATTGTGCACAGTTGTTTCTACACCGATCTCTTGGGCTTTGGATGTGAATTATTTTCTTTCCATGTGGAGTTAAGATACTGCTGTGCTGACCTGTTCCCTCTGTCCTCTGTAAGGTAAAATGAATTAATTTTAGTGTAAATAATGAAAATTAATTGCCTAGGTAAAAAAAACTAAAAGGAATTTTCCCCTCTATGGAGGAACTGAGGCACAGAGAGGCTGGAGCAGCACCCAGGGTGAGTCTTCTCCTTTTAGCCATTTCTAGCACCAGAAACAATAACAATTTTACCAAACCATCTCTGTTTTGTCTCAGAAGTGAACAGAAACGGCAGCAGAGCAGCAAAGGCGGCCCTCCCTGCAGTCCTGCTTTACTCTGGATAAAAAAGCCTTAAGGATTTTCTTTGGATCTGTCATGACCAGCTGCTGCTGAAGGTGGGGAGCACACTGGGACTGTTGGACGTGCAGGAACCCCCTGGCAGGGTGCACGGACAGCTTTCCATTTTTTATACACATATAATTCAGGAGCACATCCCTGAGCGCACACAGGGCAATGCTGCACGGCGTGGACACTGCAGGGCATGGATAAGGCCTGGTGTGGATACGGCCTGGCACGGATGCTGCCCAGCGTGGATGCTGCACGGCAGGAATGCTGCACGGCATGGATGCTGCCCACCACGGATGCTCCATGGCATGGGATGCTGCAGGGAGTGCATGCTGCTCACCATGGATGCTGCTCACCATGGATGCTGCCTGGCATGGATATTACTCAACATGGATCCTGCATGACATGGACGCTGCATGGCACAGATGCTCCTCACCACAGATGTTGCCTGGCACGGACGCTGTGTGGCATGGATGCTGCCCAGCATGGATGCTACACGGTGTGTGTGCTGCATGGCAGAAATGCTACACGGCATGGATGCTGCCCAGCATGGATGCTGGATGGCACGGATGCTGGATGGCACGGATGCTGCCCACCATGGATGCTGCATGGAGCAAATGATGGATGGAGAGGCTGATGCATGGCATAGGTGCTGCCCAAGATGCCTGCTGCATGATGTGGATACTACTCAACACGGAGCCTGCATGGCATGGCTGCTACCCAGCACGGATGCTGGATGGTGTGGATCCTGCATGGCACAGCTGCTGCTCACTGTGGATGGTGTATGGCATGAATGCTGCCCAAAATGCTTCCTGCATGACACAGCTGCTGCTCCCTATGGGTGCTGCCCACCAGGGATGTTACATGCCATGGAGGCTACACAGCACGGACGCTGCCTGGCACAGATGCTGCACGGAGTGGACGACACACGACACGGATGCTGCCTGGCACAGATGCCACACGCATCCCCAAGCAGCCTGAGACATGGAACACCACAGCACAGCCTATGTCACCCCCAAAAGCAGTGCCTGTCCCACGGCCCTTGAGGTGCACACACGCGTTCCCTCGAGGAACACACACATCCCAACGCGGCCTGGCACATGCAAACCCTCCAGCGAGCACGTGCCAAGCCCGCATCCCGGCAGGGTCGGGCATGGAACAGGACTGCTCGGCATGTGCGAGAGGCCAGAGCGGATCCCTCTGGCTGCTTTGGGAAGGGGGAATGGTGCAGGGAAGAGGGGAACGGCGCAGGGAAGAGGGGAACGGCGCAGGGAAGAGGGGAACGGCGCAGGGAAGAGGGGAACAGGGCAGGGAAAAGGGGAACAGGGCAGGGAAAAGGGGAACGGTGCAGGGAAAAGGGGAACGGTGCAGGGAAAAGGGGAACAGGGCAGGGAAGGGGGAATGGGGCAGGGAAGAGGGAATGGTGCAGGGAAGGGGAAGGAATGGTGCAGAAAAGGTGAAGGAATGCTGCAGGGAAAGGGGAACGGGGCAGGGGAGGGGGAACGGGGCAGGGAAGGGGGAATGGTGCAGAGAAGGTGAAGGAATGCTGCATGGAAGAGGGAATGGTGCAGGGAAGAGGGGGAACGGAGCAGGGAAGAGGGAATGGTGCAGGGAAGAGGGGGAACGGAGCAGGCAAGTGAGAACGGCGCAGGAAAAGGAGAACGGTGCAGGGGTAGGACGCCCGGCGCAGGGAAGGGGAGGGCAGGGTGCCGTGAAGGGGCAGCGGTGCAGGGAAAATGGGAAGGCACGGTCCCCACCAGCCCCATTCCCGCCATCCCGGGGGATCCCGGGGGATCCCGGGGGATCCGGGCCCCGCGCGCGCCGCGCCCCGTCACGCGCTGCCCCGCGCGGGCGTGGCCAACCCGCAGGCCACGCCCCCCCGCGCTCGCGGCGCGGCCTCGCCCACTCGCCCAGGCCACGCCCCCTCCCGCAGAGCTGCCGCTCCCGCCGTGGCCACGCCCACTCGCCCAGGCCACGCCCCCTCCC
>NW_024581137.1:56828192-56881973 GCF_017639235.1 Corvus kubaryi | reverse complement strand
CGCTCCCGCCGTGGCCACGCCCACTCGCCCAGGCCACGCCCCCTCCCCGCAGAGCTGCCGCTCCCGCCGTGGCCACGCCCACTCGCCCCAGGCCACGCCCCCTCCCCAGAGCTGCCGCTCCCGCCGTGGCCACGCCCACCGCGCCTCTAGGCACCGCCCCCGCCGGCCGGGCCCCGCTCGGCCCGCCTTGGCCACACCCCCTCCCGCAGGCCGCGCCCCCGCCTCCCTCCTCGCTTCCCCGTGGTGCCCCGCGCGGGGCGGGCACTGACGTGGCCGCATCGCGCCGCCATCTTGTGCTCCAGGGTGGATCGCGGCCGGGGCGAGCGGGCTCCGAGTGGGACCCTCCGAGCGCAGCCAGACCCACGGCCCGCGGCTCCCGACGACGCCGGTGGGTTTGCCGACACCTTCTTCTTCCCTCCTTTCGAGTCTTTTTTGCACCCCCCCCCCCCCCGCCCGTCGCGCCGCGCCCCCGCCTGCACCCCGCGGCCTTGGCGCTGAGGGGAGGCGGCGGCGGGCGCTGGGGGAGCGGGGCCGGGCGGCTCTTTCCTTCTCTTTCCTTCTCATTCCTTTTAATTCCTCCTCACTCCGTCTCATCTCTACTCATTCCTTTCTCCCCACAGCACCGGAGGCCTCCAGGAGCGGCGCTGCCCCATCCGTCCCCCCCTCCACGTCTTTGGGGCGGCGGGGGGAGTCGGGCCTTTCGGTTCTCTGCTTGTGGGTGGGATGGGGTGGGAAGGCGTGGGATAGGCAGGGGTGGGAAAGGGGAATCGCTCCAGCTCGCCAGCAGCTGCACGAGGCCCCGCTCCGCTCCCTCTAGCGATGGGATTAGACGGGATGGGCTTGTCCTCCCTTCCCCAAACTCGCTCATTCCGGCCCCTGCCCCGCCCGTGGACGGCTCCGAGGAAGGAGAGGCATTTCCTCCTTCTCCTCTCCCCCCGAAAACCCTCCTCTGGTGGGGGAAACGAGGCTCGGATGAAGCTCGTGGGGCAGAGGTTGTTTCTCCATAAGCCCATGGCTGCTGAGTTGGGGTTTTTTTGCTGGGCTGAGGAGTTGAGCTTTATCCTGGAGCAAACAACTCTTGTTTGCCATCCATCGGCTTGATTTTGATGGTGTGGGAGATCAGCTTTCCTTGGCGGAGCAGCTCCCAGTGGGAGGATATTATATTCTGTCTGAAAATACTGCGTCCTGTCTCCGTGAGCGGTGAACGTGATACTTCGGGGCTGATAAACCTCTGTGTGATGAAGTGATAGCCCGGCTCTGCCCCAGCAGAGCGAGACCAAAACTCTGCCGGGCCATAAAACTGCCCAAATGTTGTCGTGTTTGACATTGACCTTATGGCTTTGCCGCTCTGCTCCTGCCAAAGCAAATTCCACAGGTTGATAAGAGCCGTGACCAGAGGTCTGGTGTTGAAATTGTGGCTTTGTCAATAACTAAAATTCCAGGTATTTATTTAATACTTTGAGCTTTGTCTTGTGAGGCTCACAGAGCCCCTTTGCAGGGTATTCCATTAACCTTATTTTCCAGGCGGAGAAACCGAGGCAAAGTGGATTTTTCCAAGGTCGTTCAGTAATATCTTTATTGCTATTTTTGCTGCTGATTTGGAGCACTTCTGGGGGGAAAAAAAGGAAGTGTGGCTGAAGTGGGGGATTGCTATTTTACTGTTATTCAGGGAGTTTATAATGGAATAAAATAAGAGTGCAGTCTTATGGCTAAAGGGGTTCTCTGAAAGGAAGGTTTGTGGGGTTGGTTTGATGCCACTGATTTTCTCTGCTACAAACGTGTCTGCAGTGCTGGAGAGCCCTGTTGGGCTGCTTTCCCTGTTGGAATAATTGCATTGGGTGAAAGGGTGAGGAAACTCACCTCGATTGAACCTCTTCAACTCAAACTCCACAGCTTTGCCAAGTTTGTTGGTGTTTCCCGTGGTGGAACATCAGGAATTAAAATGGCTCAAGCAGAGCCGTCCTCCCCTCAGAACAGCTTTGTGTTTGTGATGTAAATCCTGTTAAAAGTCAAACACCTCAGATGGTCCGAAGACCTCCGATTGGTTTCTCTTAACATTTCCTAGGTTGTGAAATAGTTGGAATGTGGAAGGGCCTGGCAGGAGCTGTGCTCGTGCACCGAGTTCCCTGTGAGTGTTAGTCATGCTGACCAAGTGGGGGGAGGACCAGTCACAGCTTTTCAAGGCAAACCAAGCGTGTGTGGGAGTAGGGGCTGGATTCTGCTCCTGCGAGCTCACCAAACTGCTGTGCTCCAGCTGCTTTAAGCAGGGGCATTTATACAGATAATTAGCGGCTAAGCCATTGATGACATGAATTGATGGAAGGAGGAAAAGCTCACAACCCAGGATTGCAGCTGGATTTGCAGTGGTGAAATTTAAAGAACCACCTTTACACATCCCAGAGGCTTTTATTTCTAAAATGACCTTTGCTTTTTAAAGATTGGCTTTCAAGCAAGAATTTTTATGGATTTCAACAGCTTTCCCAAGCATCCAGCTTGCTTTACAGTGGATAAATTTGGTGAACGTGAGCTAACTTTGTCTGAAAAGGAATAGTTGTGATTCTTTTTTTAGAAATCTCTTGGAAGTTCTGCTCCTGGAATGCTACAGAGCTTGTGTTAGAGCTGGCGCCATCCTCAGCCATTCCCTTTCTTTAACTGATGAGTAAAGAAGTTCAGAATCAGCTTCCTACTACAGCAGCTGTTTTTTCTGTGTAATTCAGCATTTTTTTCTTTCTGCTTGCGAGTATCCGATTATATTCCTTATTTTTAACACATGCAAACGTCGGAGGGGCTGTGGTGGAGCTTCTGCTGATGTTTCAGTTCTAATAAAACCCTCATGTCTAGCACAGCTCTTGTTCACCCACTGCTCTGGTACCTCACAACTCAGAGTCTCTGCCTCGACAGTTCCCCCAAACCAAAAGCCAGTTTCATTGCTGGATGAAGCTCTTGTGTGAGTTCTTGCCATTTTTACTAGGCGTGTAAATATTGACTTAGTGCCCAGTTCCAGGGAGTGAATAACAGGATATTTGGCTTAAAATTGAAGATTTTGAACTCGGGAACAATTCAGCCTCAAAAACAAAAAAACCACCCCAACTGTGCACTGCTTATCTGAAGATAAATTCTTTGTACCCACCAGTTCTCACACCAGTGTTCCCAGTGCTGAACTGGTGAGCACGGAGTCACAGGCCGTTCTTGGGGTTCACAACTGCATTGTTGGCACCACAATATTTCCTGAGCAGCTACAGGCAGGGAGGGCATGGATGCAGCTCCCTCTGTGCTTTTCACCTGTCAGCCTATCCTTTAAATAAGATATTTTTCAGACCAGATACATGCTTCTCCTGTGGGTTGGTTTGTGTGGGTTATGGTAGTGTTGGAGGCTTTGTTGTGAGTCAGCAGAAGTTTGCTGTCCCTGCTTGAAGATGAGAATAAGGGAATAATTCTGATTTGGGATTTGAGTATCGAGTCAAGCAACTCGCTCTCTTTGGTACGGACTCTTTTTATTCTGGCCATTATTTTAGGAGTGAGTTGTTCTCATGTCCCAGAAATAGACAGGACTCGAAAGGAAATTTTCCCTCTTTTGTCCTTGTTTTGATCCTGTAAGTGGACCTGTTTTCTGCTGCTCTCAAGAGAATGTTCCAGCGTGTGGGAAATGTCCTGTCTGGGTAAGGTGTGTAGCAAGGTGTTCAACCTCCTTGGGTTAAACAAAGGTGCTGGAGAAGGACATTTCCTTTCACCTGTGCTTGGCTTGTCCTCCCTCTGCCTTGGATGTACACAGTGCTTTTGGACCCTTTTCAGGTGAGCCCTGCAAGCCTTTGGTAGTCTAATCCAACTGTTCTTATTTAGATGCAAGCAGAGTTATGTATCTTTACCTTCTAATTCCATGCTGCTCCCTTTTCCCTCAAATAACCAGATTATGATCCTTCAGGACACCTTTTCCATCCCAAGCTTGGCAGAAGCACCCCCAGTGTGAACTGGGGGGAAAATGGTTGCAGTGGTCAGTGTTGATCTCCACAGTTAACACTCTTCTGGTTCTAATGGTTAAAATTATAAAGGAGTTAGGACTTAATATTAATGAAGAGCTCTGGGAAGATGATGTTGCCATGGCCTTTATTACAGTGCTGTTTGTGCAGGATAATGAATCACCTGGTGAACAAAGGGCCCGGCCTGCTTGTTGGCTGCTCTTACTTCTTACATGTAATCCATGCCTACTGATACAGTCTAAAGTAGCTCAAATCAAAATTATCTGAGCTAAATTTCAGTGTTAATAAAGGATTTGAGTTGATAAATTGTCATGTCTCAGGTTATCCGGTGTGGAAGGCCAGTAAACAGTTTCTAAAAATAGTTGAATGTAACTGCACTGAAATAATGTATTGGGGCACCCTGGCTATATATAAAGAGGTGTTTCCAAAATTTGCTGTAACAGAACACTTTAATCCATAAAGAAATTATTTCAAGTTCAAGAGAACACATCAGTACTGTTCCCTGCTGAGTGGGGGTGTGAAACACTGGGGCTGTAGATTAATCCTGAATTTTAGCAGTGTTCTATTCTTGTTGGATCTCTTCTCACATTCTCCTTTAAATCACACTTTATATTGTCGGGTTAGATTTGCACTTTAAATTATTTGCCAGTTGTTCTTGCATGTTACACCAGTAACAGCTGTTGAAGTTGGATGGGTTTTTTTAAAAAGTGCTTTCTCACCTCTTATTTGCACATTGGTTTGGTGATCTCTTGTGTGACTGTTTTGCTTCCCTTGATAATTTAGTTTAAAACATTCTGGAATGCTATAAATGAGAAAGAATGGTCCAGGGTAACTAGTGATAACTGGCTGAATTTCCAGTCAGTATTTCTGGTAAACAACAAATTGATCCATTTTTGTTCCCCTGTGACTGATAGAACTAGTATGTTAAGATGAGGCCAGGAATTATGGATTTGGGGGTTTTCTAATTGTTTTAGACATGGAGTTAATGCTTAGGTCAATGTCAAGTAGATTTTCCTTTAAATGGAGATGGAATTTTGGTCATGAATCCATTGCCTTTGTAAACAAGCCAGTTTTACTTGCCAAGGTGCCCAAGCAAATGGAATGAGGTGCAGGAAGCAGCTGTTTTGGTAAACCTGCAGCTGTTGGGGTTTAATATTTTGTCTGATTGTAACTGTGTAGCACAGTGTGTCATTGGTAGTGGTGCCGTGTTTATCTCTCCTTGAAACCGGCATTTAAAATAGGATGGGAACATCCCAGGGAGGTGGAACAGCTCCCAGAGACAGCAAATGCCCTCTCTACCTCTCCATCTCAGCCTGCTGTGCAGGGGAGGGACAGAGGCTTGAACTTTCTTTGACTTATCTTATCATAGAACCATAAAATCCTAGAATGGTTTGTGTTGGAAGGGACCTTAAAGCTCATCTGGTTCCAACCCTCTGCCATATTCATGGCTGCTGGGATTTTCAGATTGCCAAAATGACGGGCCCAGCAAGTTTGGATAATTATTTTTTCACTGTGGGAGCTTTATGTGGTAAGTGCTGGTCCACAGAACTGAAATAAATGTATTTCTATACTGCAGTTTAGTTTGAGTAAATAATGCATATGGCATCCTCTGCCTTGGCCTCTCATTTTGTCTCTGGTATGTTTAAAGAGATGGTGTAAGCCTAAATGAAACAGTTTAATCTCTATGTGGTCAAAAAGAACTTTTCCAGAGGTGTGAAATTTGAGGTTTTGTGGGAATTTCAGGGTGTATTATGCTCTCTTTGATGGCCTGCACACCCTTCTGGACATACATCTGTGGGGCTTGTTAACCAGCAGCTCCCCCGAGGAGTTCGGAGGTCAGGCAGCAGATTGGACTTCTCATGATAAGCAGCCTGAACGAAATGACATTCAAATGCATTAATGTCCGTTTAAATATAAAATGCTGCAGATGGTTAAGTGTTTACTGATCTTTGGCCCTGAGATATTCCTCAGAGCTCTTATTCTAACCACCTACAATTAATAAAAGCAGATTCTGCTTCTTCCTCTTGGGCCGTATCACTTTAACAACCACCGGGCTGCTGCTATTGCAGACACTCATTCATTTTTAACTCCTCGGTCTGAGCCTCTCTGCAAAAGGCTGCCTGTTCTCCTAATTGCTTATCTAAATGTATCACTTACTAGAAAACAGGGGGCTGAAAATACTTTCGTTTCAAGAAACAAAACTGCAACTTGCCCATTGAACGTCAGTGCTGCTGTTTACCAATGGCGCGTTGTATCTTCCCCGGACTTGCCTGACGGGTCCTTAGTGCTGCTCAGGTGGAGCGCAGTGTGCTAAAGGGCTTTAGGGCTTCGATGGGCAGGGACAAACAGTCAGACAGACACTCCGGTGCTGGGGTGATCTGCGTTTGGTCAGGGGTGCTGAGCTGCTGTTTCCAGAAGCTGAAGTTGTGCTGAGGGAAAATACACACCAAGCGCTGCAAAAATAGTCCGTGCCGTTTATTCAAATCGTTCCCTTTCATACTCAAGTCTTCCCACTTAGCCTGATGGATCCCTCTTTTGAAGATGTGCTCAAGCACTACAAGCAGTTCACAAGCCGTAGTCTTTTATGTTTTCAGGAATTTTATACAACTTGTGCTCCTAAAACGATCGGTGTAGCAATTACTGACAACATTTGGGTGGAGGGAAGGAGGAAGTTAAACTTGAGGTAGGAATACAGGTAAGATATTGGTGAGTCAGGATATACATTGCAAGGGGTGGCAGTGCCTGGGAGTAGCAGGGTTTTTTTGCTTAACTTAATACACGAGGAAATTTAAGACTTTTCCAACTGTGCACGTTCTCATGGTGCAATTAATGGGCTGAAACGGGAATTAAAGCTGGGTCCTGGAAGGCAGAGGGAGCAGTCGCATGATCCCTCAGCTGAGCTGTATTAACAGAGGCAGCCAAGGCTGGGGGGCAGCTCGGGCCCATCGAGGCAGTTTCTGTGGCAGTGCAGGGAGAGGAGTGTGGAGTACGGACCATGGACTGTGAGTTCCTTTCCTGTGGGAAGAGATGAACGTGAGCAGCTTCTGGTCAGGGGATGGTCCCACCCGTGGAGAAGATGGGGACCCTACCCCAGCCTCAACCAACAGAACTCTGATGGGAACCAAAACATTTTGTGGGAGTTCTGCAGATGGATTTCTCCTGTTTTTTTTTTCTTTTAGACAGCAAGGATTCAACTGCTTTTTAGTCAACTTGTAAACACACTTTTCCTGCAGGAGTGGGCTGTAAACTATACTGTGCTGCCTATAAAAATAAATGTGACTTTTTGTAATGCCACCTACCCTGAAGTACCAAATAGGTTACAGAATCGGTTGGGATAGGAGGGATGTGGAAGAGAACAAGAGGGAAATGGAAACCAAGTGCTTAAATGGATCTCAATTTCTTATCCTTCACAAAAAGTAAAAATAGGGAGGCTTGGTGGTATAAAAGCAGCCTCAGTGGTGAAGGGCAGGCTTGACCTGGAAATAGCTGCCAGGAAAACAAGGATCTAACGGGATTCACTGCTGTTACTGCCAAGTACAAGCAACTTGTTCAGCAGCCTGCGATTTCTGTGGTGTGTGGAAAGATGTCGTGGATGTAAATGACAGGATTTTGCTCTTTTGACTAATTACTGTGATCAGTCCAAGCATCTGATAACCTATTTTGCTTTTAAACTTGTGCAGACCAAAGAAAGGCATTCTTTGTGCAGGCTTCTAAGGTTCTCTTGCTGCAAAAGTTCTTGCAGCCACTTTATGTGAGCTCTGGTAAAAGGTCACAGTTCAGCTCTGACTGCTGCTTTCCAGATGAAGCAGGAGATAGAGGTGGAATGAACAGCTAGACAAAGGAAAGCTTTACAGCCTCCCTGCCCTCCAGCCCGGTGAGAACTGTGCTGTGGGCTGGGATGGGAGATTCCTGCTGTGAAGAAATGGGGACTGCAGCAAAACTGTTTTCTCTGCTTCCTAATTACCCTTCCTGTTTATACAGCCTTCATATATTCCAGTGAGAGCGGAATATGCATGGTCATGCTGCAGAAATACCAAAGGAAATGGTGGAATAATAGAGCTTTTAAACCTCCCCTTTGGTTTTAATCCACAGGCTCACCAGTCTGATTTGTAGAGGAGTTCAGTTTTAGCGCTTCAGCCATATAAAATAAATGAATCTTTGACTCGAGTTGCTTCAGCAAATTGGTGTGGGGATTGACGTCCTTCAGGAACTCTGGAATGGACTCTGAACAACTCTGTGGAGCTGCCTGTCTTAGACACGTGACTTGGTTAATGTTGGAGAGTTTAACTTTTGGGTTAAAAACTGTATCCAGCAAAGCTTCCTGAAGAGGACAGAACTGCTCACACCTTTCCCAGTGCAGAGGGGGGGGAAACCAGGCTTCAGCCATCCCTAGGACTGCAGTAAACAGAGTAGGACAAGACTTCTATGTTGTGGTGTGCTTTTCAATCCAAATCTTACTTTAATGCTCTGAAATAGCTATTCTGTAAAGTCTGTTTCTTGGGAGAGTTCTGCTTCAAGTAGAGCTTCATCGTGAAATCCAGAATATTTCCAGAGATGATTCAAACTTCGTGTTATGCTTTAAATTTGATTTGGTTTACAGGAAACTCATGCTTTGAATGTATTGGCTGTTTGTGCATCTTGTATTCGAAACTTGAATTTTCAGTTGGGCTCTGTCTCTTCTTTTTGAACTGACACCTGAGAGCTTCTAGACTCAGCAGCAGTGAGGGTGTGAATCGTCCCTATCACCCTGTAATGTGTCTGTGAAGCTTCCAGGCTGCTTTTTCATGCCTTGTATGAGCACAGCAATAGTTCTCATGGTGATTTCAATCCTGCTGTAAACTGTGCAGGAGTAAGTTTGGAAAGGGGGGGAATTTGTGCTGGGAGGGGTCAGGTCCCAAGGGCACAGGGAAGTGTCTGAGGCTGGAGTGCAGAGGCAGCTTCTGCAGTTCCTAAACAGGAAGCTCCTGGTGACGTTAATCACTTTAATCACCCAGGCAGGAGTGTTGGCTGTGAAGGAAGTGCTCATCTCTGAACTTGCTCCTTTAATGTGGCTGTTAATTCTCCATAGTTAAGTTTGATTAAATGTGGATTTGCTTCCTGCAGAAGGCCTCCCTCCACTGTTAATGAAAGTAACTGCTCTGTTTATGTGCTGTTCACAGACCATTTCCTCGGGGAGGGAGAGGAAGGAAACCGTTCTGACTAGGAGAAAATCCAAGCTGTATTCCGAGTTTCCTTCCCAAAAGAAGGACCAGCTATTGCTGCGCTAAGCAAAAAACTTGTTATCTGCAGGTCAATTGGGAAAAGTTTGTTTAATGGTGACACTTTGCTGCAGATAAATTATCCCATAACAATGGGGAACAAAGTACCTGCAGTGGTCAGCTGCATGAATTTTGCAAGCAAAAATTTGAGAACAACAATTAATTCCAAAATCTCTGAAAGAGTATTTGAAGCATTTCAAGCACTTAAAGCTGGGTCATGCCATGAGCACTGAGTTTTGACACATCTGTTCATCTTTGTGTTGCTTCAGTGGGGGGGAAATGTTCAGTGTTAGCCAGGCTGTCTATAAATGATTCATATTATCTTACTTTGGTTTTTTTTGTGGTTTTTATGTCGTGGTCAGAACAAAACTGTCAGTAGCTCATGAGTTGTATTCTGATCTTTTTCCTCCAGACTTCACTGGCCAGTGAGAACATATTTCAGCCATGGGAAATATTTTTGCTAACCTCTTCAAAGGCCTTTTTGGCAAAAAAGAAATGCGTATTCTAATGGTTGGCCTGGATGCTGCAGGAAAGACAACTATTTTGTACAAACTTAAACTTGGTGAAATAGTAACTACTATTCCTACTATAGGTAAGATTTTTACACTTCTATAACTGCTGGCTTTGAGATTTGGGTCTCAGCACTATCTTACCACAGCTGATTTAAGTGACTTGTCTGTCAGAACAAACACTTGATAAAGCCGTGGTGTGAAGGTGGCACAGCCAAATGTGCTGCCATGGGAGGAGATTGTGACTTTTCTCACTCCACTTCCTCTCATCAGTCACTCGTGGAATGAGCCTTTGTGGGCCACAGAGGGGCAGTTTGTCTCCCAAGCTGTTGGGACATCATGTAAATCAGACTGAGATGCAGAGGATTCACCTTTTTTTTTTTTTTTCCTCCCCCTCTTTTTTTATTTGAGGGTATTGAGAAACCTGACTTGCAGTTCTTAAAACCCAGGGGAGGTTGGGGGTTTTTTTTGTTTGTTTTGGGGGAGTGTGGGGGGGTTTGGATTTTTTAGGCAACTTTGTTTTTTTTAGCTGCTCAGGTAGCAATTGGATGTGTTCATTGGTGTGATTGCAGTGGGGGTGGAGGTGGGAGCAGAGCAACCCATGTTTGTCTGCTTTGAGAGCTTCAGCACAGGATTCTGCTGGTTTAAAGTAACTCAAATTTTAAGGTAACTTTTTTTTAATGATGACAATCTGAGTGTGACTTGCTAAATACAACAGGCCAGTTATGTTCAAGTGAGATTTGTGCCACAATCTCTGTTTTAGGTTTCAATGTGGAAACAGTAGAATACAAGAACATCAGCTTCACAGTGTGGGACGTGGGCGGTCAGGACAAGATCAGACCGCTCTGGCGCCACTATTTCCAGAACACACAAGGTGAGTCCACACACCTAATTCCCAGCTTTCCAGAATCTAAGAGAGTTTTTTGACTGTCTTCACTAAGTTAATTCTGCAAGTTTCTTGGAGGGGAGTGGAAATATTTATTATTATAAAAGGGTGTGTTTGTGTGCTGCTCTGGCTCTTCTCTTAAGCCGCTGCAGGTTCAAAGAGGGATGGGAAGAATTCCAGAAACCAGTCTTCCTTGTCCTTCTGACTCAGAATGAGTTCAGGAGTTTGTTTTTCTACTGTCAGCATCACAGCTCTGCCCTCACTTCAAAGCAGAGTCTTTACTGTGAGCTCTGCAGCCCCATGAACTGAGAGTTTGTCACTTCTGTCAGTGCTGGGCCTTTTTAACGTGCCTGTCCTTGAGTCCTGTCACAGCATTTCAGGAGTTGCTGCTCCCTGGAAAATGCCGAGTGGTTATGTAGAGGGAGTACCCAAGTTGCAAAAACAAATGCAAGCTAACACCAGTTTTCACCAACTTTCAGCAAGAACCGACTTTTTCTCAGACATGAGACTTCAAGTTTATGTTTATTCTTGTTTGCTTATTTCTAGGTCTGATTTTTGTGGTTGACAGCAATGACAGAGAACGTGTGAACGAGGCCAGAGAAGAGCTTATGAGAATGTTGGCAGAAGATGAGCTCAGAGATGCTGTTTTATTAGTGTTTGCTAACAAACAGGTATGCCCAAGAAAGGTGTCTGTCTGTCAGAACCCTTGAAAACTTCCAACGTCCTTGTGAGTGCCAGATCTTGACCTTGATTTTCGTATTTTCAGTGTCATGATAAATAAACTCAGAGTAAATGGCCATTCAGGTATGTTGAAGGCAGGAAACCATGAATTAAGTTCATATGTGAAAGTAGCATCCTTCTAAACAGTCTTCGCTAAGAGATTTTCAGTTTCAGGGAAAAATGCTACCAGTTTGATTTTTAAGGTTGATATGCCTCAATTACAGCACCTGCCTAAGCTTCCTCCAGAGAGGAAGGCTGGAATGTCAGAACCTCCCTGAATTCCTCATTTAGGGTGTTTGAGGGCACTGCTGGTGTTGGTGGAAACACTGGGCTGATTTTTAATGTGCTTCTGTTGACCTGTGAGCTGGGCTCTTCCAGGCCTCAGAGTTAACTGAGTTCTGCCTTTTATTGCTTGTAAAGGTCTTGGCAGCTTAAACCCAAATGTCAAGGGCCTGAAATGTGACTAGGAAATGTAAAGAGGGAATAACATCCTGCTCCACTGATTGCACAGGCCCAGCTGGGAAGGGTGAAGATGCCCTAAGTCATGTCCAGGAGCAGGAAAGGTGGGCTCTAAAGAAGCTGTGCTCAGCAGAGTAGTCCTGGGTGATAAAAGTTGATCTTTAATCATTACTGCAGTCACAGAAAGGATAGTCCTGAGTGGAAAGTGAATGAAACAGCCTTGGAATTGTGAGCTTGGATCAGCACTGGGGGAATGGCTGGATCCAGGCATCAGCTGTCTCGCTTCCCTATGAAATACTCCATAATGCTGCTTTAGATTGGGTTGTTACACCTTTGAGGCTTTTGTCAGTGTTGGGGAAAGAGCTTGAATACCAAAATAATCACTGGGATTTTCTGAAAGAGAAGTTCTGGGAGCTCTTAACTTTCTTGTAATGCCTTTAAAGCTGTGGTGAAAAGAGTGGGGAATGACTGTTGTTGCTTCCCTCAGGACCTGCCGAACGCCATGAATGCAGCAGAAATCACAGACAAACTTGGACTGCATTCTCTTCGTCACAGGAACTGGTACATCCAGGCAACCTGTGCCACTAGTGGAGACGGTCTCTATGAAGGACTGGACTGGTTGTCCAATCAGCTCCGAAACCAGAAATGAAACCATAAACCTTCCTCTTCCCTCTTTTTCCACCCCTCCCTCTTATTTCCTCCTATTCGCCCTTCGCTTTACTCTAATGTGGCAAACTGTGCTACTTTGTGGTATTGAGTGCCGGAAGCTGTTTTCATTTCTTTTTGTCACAGTATATATTGCATCATGCTGTAAATGTGGCAAATACAAGCCTGAAAACAGTTAGGTTTCTTATTTAATGTAAATAGTTTTTGTTTCCAATGAGGCAGTTTCTGGTACTCCTATGCAATATTACTCAGCTTTTTTATTGTAAAGAATCAAGTCACTGTTTAGTACCTGGAAGGGATTTAAGTGGGTTAATCATGTAAGGGTTGCCAGTGGTCCTTGTGCAGTAGAGCTGAATTCGATCTTGGTTGGGTTGTGAGATCTGTGAGATCCATTTTGGTGGTTGGTTTTTAACCTGAATTCTGTATTTTTTTAAATAGACAAGGAAAAGTAAAAACACTTAAAACACACAGATGTTTGACATCGCTTCTGCTGCTCCAGCTCTAACGTGGTGACTCTTGATTCTTTCGAAAGGGTGAAGCAATGACTGACACCCAATTAGCTTCATCTGCTTAACGAACAGTTCATAAGTAGTAGATCTCTGGCTCTTTCTGTAGCTCGTAGTCTGTGCTCATCTTCGTTCACAACCGTTCAAAGATTTGCTGGGCCTGGTTTAGATGAGCTTTGCAGACTCATGCTAAACATCTGACTTTTGGTTCAGGTGAGATTTCTCGTTTCCATTGAACTTGAATCATTTCCAGAAGTCGACATTTTTAGCCTGTTGTATTTGTCAAAAAGTGTTTTGTACTTTTCTTGTGCATAAACCACTCCAGAGGGCAAAACCTTTCCACAGGAAGCACAGCCTGTCCTAGCCCTAAGCTCTATAGGCAGAAAGTACTGTACTTAACGTGAGAATTGCCATGAAAAACACCAAACATCTATGTATAGTGTCTAAGGAAAAAACAAAAAGCATGAGAGTTTGGAGAGTCATTCCACTCTACAAGTATTCAATCCCATTTTGGAACAATCCCATATCTGTATATGTGTGAAAACCCTTGGCATCCCTCATACTGCAAGGTTCAGATTTGCCATCAGAAAAATTTAAAAAAGACCTCTTTTCTTTTGTATTTTGATAAACACTGAAGAAGCTGGAGCTGTTAAACTTTAACTCGAGGAACTATCAGAACTGGTTTATTTAGTGTTGTGGAAACCTTTATTGCTTTCAATACACAACTAGTAATCAACTGTTTTGTATACTTGTTTTCAGTTTTCATTTCGACAAACAAGCACTGTAATTAAAGCTATTAGAATAAAATCTCTTAACTATGTCATGTTTTTTATGCCTTGCTGTTCATTCGATCATCTTGGCAGAATCATAATTAAATACTTGTTGAATAAAAAGTTTCATGAAACTTGCACTGGTATCGTGTTGGTTTGTATCAGCTTTGTGCAAGGGATCCAAAGGCAAGCAGCAACATCACAATTTGTGTGAAAATTTGAGGATGTCTCCTGTATTTTACAAGAAATGCATCATTCCTGGTTGGAAACCTGCAGGCGAAGTGGTGGGTGATGCTTATTGGGTTCTACTGGAGTCACTGGGGCAACAAAGCTTGAGCTTCTTGAGTAGCCCCATCGCTTCCCCCAACAGATTGTTCCTCCTGCTGATCCCATCTAATTATGGGATCTGTGAATTAGCAGTTTTGTGGGGAAAAAATAGGAATTCTGCCTTCCTAAGTGCTTTGTTTTGCACTTTTCCTTTCTGCAGTCCTCTCTGGATCCAGGACAGAGCTCCTCCTCCGGGTGATCCTCCTGCCTTCCCCATCAGCTGCAGCTTCTCCTCCCCAGTGGTCATGCTTGGGCTGCCCGCCAGCTCCTGGCTGTCTTCCTGGCTGGAGCTGCAGCAGATTCCCCATTACACAGGCTGAAAAGCTGCAGGATGAAAGGTCTGTCCTGCAGGTTAGAGAGCAAATTCCGTGTGGGGAAGCCTGGGAGGCCGGGTGGGTAACAGGGACCATGGCTGGGGCTGTAGTGAAGGGTAACTAGCCCTGGGCAAACTGCGATCACAAACTGCCTGCAAGTCAGAAATTCACCTTGGAATTTCAAGCTCTGAATCAGGGTATTTGCATCCCTAATAGGGCAGGACAGCTCTTTATTCCTGTTCTGGGATGGGATTGAGCTGGAAGGGCCAGCTGGGTTAGGATGCTGCTCCTCTGAATACAGAATTTGCTGTGGAAAACATAGGGAATGTTGTGATGTTATCAGAGCTGTGGGAGCCGTGCTCTGCCCTCTGCTCTGGGCAGCACAGGCTTTGCTCTGTTCAGGCTCAGCCAGGCCTCCAGGAATTTTGGCCACCCAGCAGCTGGGCAAGAGGCAGCTCAAACCCAGGGCAAAGGATCCTGCCCAGTCCCCCAGGAAATGGGGCAGCAGCTGGACAGGGAGGTTTTGGGGTGAGCAGCCCTGAGACAGGGATGGCGCTGGGCTCCTTTACCCACCTCACCCTCAGTTTTGGCTTCCCATGTTTCTCAAACTGATTTCCTCAGGTCTTGGTTTTGAGTGTGAAACAGGAATGGGGGGGAGCAGGAGAGGCCAAGGTGTGACATGGGCAGGAGAAAGCTCGGGAGAGCTGAACTGAGCTGGGCCAGCAGTGTCATGGCCCCTCTGCCATGGTGCTGGGCACCCTCTCCCTTTGCTGTGGGTGCAGATCATCCTGGCAGAGCCCAGCCCAGCCACAGCATCCATCCTGTCCACCGGGGAGGTGAAGATGGGAAGTGGGGGCCCATGGAGGGAGCAGGACACTGGGAGTTGTGGTGTTTTTCCTCTGCTTGCTGTGGTGTTTCCACTCTCCCGTGGTTCCCTTTTCAGCCTGTGGCTCCCAGTGCCCAATTCCCATTAGGCACAGCCCTGCTCTGGGATGCTTCCAGCAGGCTCCAAAATCCCCTGGAGGTGACCCCGAGCTCAGCCTGGTGAGCACCAGCAGGGTGAGAGCCCCTGGCCAGGGAGTGCACAGGCTCGGGGCCACCCCAGCTGTGCCATGGGGATCTCTGGGATGGATCTGAATCTGCAGCTGCTCAGACCACGAGGAGCAGCCTTCGTGCGAAGAGTTTGTCAACCCCAAAAATCGTGTTGGGCTGGGGATCACTGAAAGCTGTGACGGCCCTGCAGCACCTCCCACTGCCCAGGCCCAGCGTGCTGGGACAGAAGGGCTTTGTCAGCTCCTGAGCGTGGCCCCACTGGGCTTTTGTCCACCAAGATACACAAACCCTCCCTGTCTTCAACTGCATCATTAATTACACAAATGAGGCCCTGGTGCTTGGCACGGCCATGCCACAGCCAGCGATGCTCCAGCCACCCCCTTTCCATTTGGATCAATATTTCTATTTATTGATGTAAAATTCCCCTCCTTCAGGATGCCAAGAACATAAATAATTGTGTTGTGAGGGTTTAATTACTGGATGGGAATGGAGTTTGCTGCTCTCTGGGGTGGGTGGATGTGGCCAGGGCCAAAGCCTATGGAAGACACCTGGTCCCATCCACTTTTTCCCTGTAAGCTGAGGAATTATTTAAGTGTCCAAGGCCAGGTTGTACAGGGCTTGGAGCAACCTGGTCCAGGGGAAGGTGTCCCCACCCATGGCAGGGGGATTGGAGCTTGATGAGCTTCAAGGTCCCATCCATGCAGCTGATGAACTTAGGGAATTTTTAAAGAAAGAAACTCTCAGCCACTGTGCTGCCAAGCACTCAAGGGCAGAGAAAGAAGACAAAAAAACCATGATAAAAACAATAATAATAATAATAATCTCTTCCAAAGTCTCTATACATAAACACGAGGTATCCACAGCATTTTCAGCACCACAGCCAGAACCACCCCAGCACCAACCCCCAGCCCACAGCATCCTCCGTGCTCAGTCCTGCCTGGATGGATGGATGGATGGATCTAGGGAGTGAGGAGCAGGGTGCCCGGGGCCCTGCTGCCCCCACAGCTGCTGCTGCCGCCCCTGGGCGGGCAGGGAAGGCGCCGTTGGCACCACAACCTTAACGCCCTTTGCCAGATTCTGCCCCGGTGCCCGCGGAGCTGCGGCGTTTTTAATTTAATCACCTTAAAAAAATATCAATCTACGGCAGATCTCCCTGAAACAAGCCCGGGCTCCCCCTCAGTCCTCCGAGTCGGTGTCGTGGCGCTGCCGGACCCCGCGGGCCGGGGGAGACCGGGACCTGCTCCTCTTCCTGCCCCTGCGCCGCGGGGACGGGTGGCGGCCGCGGCCGTCCCTGCTCCGGCTGCGGCGGCGGGCGGGGCTCCGGCCGCAATCCCCGCTGCTGGCCGAGGAGCCCGTGCCGTGCCGCCGCCGGCTGCCGTGCCGCGACGGCTCCGAGTGCTGCCGCGACGGCTCCGAGTGCTGCCGCGCGTTCCTGCGGTGCTGCCTGCGGGGACAGGGGGAGGACGTGACAGCAGGGATCTTGGGGATGCCAACAAGGTGATTCTGGGGGTGAAAAAGGGGTTTTGGAAAGCCAGGAGATGCCCAGTGGGACATCCTGATGCCAGCCATGATCATGTGGCTCTCCTGAATGCTTCGTCCCGTTTTCCACTGATGGTGCCCCATCCCAACCCAGTTACCTCTTATCCCGATCCGGGGAAGAATCGGAGGATGATGGGGCAGCATCCTTCTTGGAATGCTTGTCCTTGTCCTTCTTCTTCTCCTTTTTATGTTTCTTCTTTCTCTTGTTCTTTTTCTCCTTCTTTTTCTCCTTTTTGGATTTTTTGCTGCTCTCAGGTCTGTGGGGAAGAGATCAAGCAGTGAGAATCCCTGCACTGTGCATCCCTCTGGCTCCAAAAACTCATCCCCATCCCTTTTTCCAGGCACAGCCCACCACATCCCTCCTTTGCCAAGGAGGAGCCCACAGAGGCTTCTGGGGATGATTCAGACAGCTGCAGAACAAGCCCAGTGCCAAACAAAGCCATGGAAACATTTTGTAAAGTATTTCCCACGAGACCCAGGGCATTTCTGGTGGTTTCCCACCAGAGTGGGAAAAATCCTCACCGTTTCTCCTCCACCTTCTCCTCCTTTTCCTGCTTCTTCTTGGAGCTAGATGTCTCTGGGCTGCTGGAGACTTTCTGGTGCTAGGGTTGGAGAGGGGGAAAAATACAGAGTGAATCCAAGAGACCGTAGCTTGTAATTACAAGACAAAGGGTTTATCTCCCTTTAAAAATTAAACTTGGAAAAAAAATATTTAAATTACATTTGGGGAAAAATTAGAACACCCTTAAGAGCTGCTTCCAAATTAAAGCCCCACAAATGAACTCCGTGCCAACAGGACACAGGAAACTCCTGCAGGTGTCTGTGCTACAATAACCAGACTGGTTTTTAAATAAGATATTCCAAGTGTGGGGCACTTTTTCCATCTATTTTTGAACCTTCCAAGGACAACGTGACTGGCACCGTACCGTGAAGACAGAAAGCCCCATCTTGGCCGCCTCCTTGTCCTCCTTGGAGAGCATCACCCGGCCAGCACTGCCACTGCGGAGAGACCACACAAAAAAGCATAAAAACACTTAAAATCAGACAATCTAAAAATAACTGTCCTGGAATTGGTGCAGGATCCCCACTTCTTCTTACCTGGAGCTGCCCAAACCCACCACCCGATCCACGTCCTTCTCGTCCCGCTCGGCGCCGTCCCTCTTGCACACCTCAGCCAGGTCCTGTGGGGAGGGAGGGGGGACAGTGTCCTGTGTGTGTCTCCAAAACAAGAGCCGAGGGGAGGGGACACCCCCAGGTGTCACTGGGGGGATAAGTGGTGCCCCCATTACCTCCTTGCTGAGGCCCGTGGGCTGCCTCTTCAAGTTCTTGTAGCCCCTATAAAAACAAGAAGAGGTGACGTGTGTGGGGAGGCTTTGCAACGCCGTTTTTTGGGGTGTTTGTGGGGGTGTGGACTCACAGTGCTGCCATCATGGCCTCCTGCTCAGCCAGGCGGACGGCAGCCAGCTCTTCTTCCCGGGATAACGGGGGGGCCGTGTCCTGCTTGCCCTTGGCATACCAGGTCAGGTCCTTGCCCTTCTGCCACCGGCCCACCGGCGCCATCAGGGAGTTCCCTGTGGGGAGCAATGACTCCCCCTCAACATCATCGCACCCCAAAACCTCCACCTGCACCCCAAAACCGTGTCAGGTGCGACAGGGAGGGTGGGACAGGGGGGTTGAGCAGGATCAGCCCTTACCCAGGTAGTTCTCACGCTGTTTGTCCGTCTTCACATCCTCCCAGCTGAACTGGTCCTGGCCCCCCCGGACCCCGCCCCGGGAGGAGCCGAACATGGTGCTGCACCCTGCAGCAGATTCGGGGGGAATCTGGTGACCTGCAAAGGGATCAGCCTTGGGTTTACCCATTTCAGATGCCCCATGCGGCTCCTGAAGGCGCAGGGAAGCAAATTTGGCCCCCCAGGTGTCAGTGGAGTAACCAAAGGCCTTTTGGGGGGTGTTACAGGCTGCAAGGGGGCTTTTTAACCTGGAGGTGGGAGAGGGTGCACGGCTTGGGGAGGGTCCCAGCCTGGGGGGAGGTTGCTGGGTGAGGAGGGGGGTTAGGGAGGCCTCGAGGGGGTTCATGGCCTTGGGGGGTTCAGAGCTTCAAGCAGGGTTTAGGGCCAGCAGTGGGGAAGTCACAGGTTGGGGGTTTCAGGGTCTGGGAAGGGGTTGCAGGGTGAGGGGGATTCACAGCGTTTGGGGGAGCAGTTCAGGACTCCAAGTGGGAAGGTTCAGGGTCTGGGAGGAGGTTACAGGGTCGATGGAGGAGTTTATGGCCCGCGTGGGGGTTCTGGGCTTCAAGGCGAGGGTTCATGGCCTGGGGGGGTTTCAGGGTCTAGGAAGGATTTCACAGCCCGGATGGCATGAGAGCTTGAAGAGGGAGTCACACGGCCTGGACGGGAGGTGGTAGTGCCCGAGAAGAGGCGGCACGGCCCGGGGTAGGGCATTGCCTGGGGGAGAGTTTCAGGCTCTGCGAAGGGGCTCGGGGCCGGGGGAAGCTGCAGGACCTGGAGGCTGCAGGGCCTGAAGGGGGAGTTTGCCCGGCCCCGGAAGCGTGTGAAAGCAGCACGCAAAGGGCTCCCTGCACCCCCGGCACCTCCGGGTTGGGGAGTGCGAGAACCAGGCGGGCCCGACCCGCGGGGTGACACCCGGAACCCCCAAATCCCAAAATCCCCAAATCCCCAAATCCCAAACCCGCCCCCGCTCCCCTCACGCACCTCCGGCCGCCGAGCGCGCGCCCGCCCCGCCGCTACCACCGCGGGCACCGCCGCAGGGGGGCGCGAGACGGGCGGTACCACCGCGCCGCCCCGCGCGGGGGGAGCCCCACAGAACCGCGCTGCCGACACACGGCTTTACTTGTATATATTTATTTATATAGCTACACATTTCTGGTTTCAGGGCTTCACTTCTTCCAGAACTTCTTGTAGGTGTCCAAGTCGATGCCCTCGAAGGTTTCCTCCTCCTTGGCCTTGGGCTTGCTGGGGAAGTGCCGGCGCAGGCGAGCCTTGCGCTCGGCTTCGGGCAGCGTGCTGCTGTCCAGGGGCAGCTGGGGACACGGTGGACACGGCATGAGACCCCGGGGACACAGCGTGACACCCCTAGCACACGGCATGAGCTTCCTGGACGCAGCATGAGACCCCTGGGACACAGCATGAAATCCCTGGGAAATGGTGTGAGATACCCCAGGGCCAGGCACGAGCTCCCAGTACAAGGCGTGAGACCCCTGGGACAAGGCGTGAGACCCCTGGGACACGGTGTGAGATCCCAGGGACACAGGGTGAGATCCCAGGGACACGGTGTGAGCTCCCAGGACACATCATCAGGCCCTGGGACAGGGCACGAGACCCCAGGGGACACAGCATGAGCCCCCTGGGACGTGGCACGAGACCGTCGGGACACGGCATGAGGCCGGTGGGGCTCTCCTTGCCCCCAGCCTCTCCGCAGCCACATCGCCCATACCATGAGGATCCTCTTGGGCTCCCTGTAGCGCAGGCGGACGGTGGAGCCGTCGGTGTTGACCAGCAGCACGGGGTAGAGGCGGCCGTAGAGCTGCCGGCGCAGGTGGGAGATGGCGGCGCGGTTGGAGTTGCTGCGGACGCAGGCGGCGAGCGGCGGCCGGAACGCGGCCTGGAGGCGCAGGGCACTGGCGGGAGAAGGGTGGGAGAGGGGCAGGTGTCACCGTGAGGGGGACGCGAACGTCCAGGAGCAGCGGGAGCTCGCCGCAGCGCGGACCTCACAGCACACCCTGTGCTCACCTCAGTGCCCGGCTCGCCGCCATCTCAGCCCAGGTGGGAGACACGGGTCCAGCAGACGGGGGAGATGGCACAGCCTGGGGACAAGGAAAGGTCCTGGGGTGGCTGTGAGGCAGCACGCCCGTGTCCCCATCACGGTGAAGCTCCCACTGCCCTCTGCAGCACGAGGCAGCCCCATGACAGCTCCTGCCACAGTCTGGCTCCATGATGGCTCCCCCCGCCCCCGCCATGGTTAAGCCCCACCACGTCTCCCCCCCCCCCCGCAATGGTTCGGCCCCATGTCTTCTCCCGCCCCCGCCATGGTTCAACCCCACTGCGGTTCCCCCGTTCCCGCAATGGTTCAGCCCAACCACGTCTCTCCCCGCCCCGACATGGTTCAGTCCCATCACGGCTCCCCCCCACACCCACCATGGTTCAGCCCCCCCACCTCTCTGCCTATCCAACCATGGTTCAGCCCCACTATGGCTCCCGCCACCCCACCGTGGTTCGGTCCAACACCGCCCCCCCGCCATGGTTCAGCCCATGTTGCCCCTCCGTTCTCCCCCCTCGCTGTTCTCCCCCAACTCCCCCTCCCCATCACGGCCCTGCTGCTGCTGCACCCCCCCACCATCATGGTTCATCCCCAGGACCCCCAGCCGCGCTCACCCCCCCCCCGCCCGGCGCGGCGCGTGGTCCGTCCCGCCGCCCCGCGCTCACGTGACGGCGCGCTCCCCCGTGGCCCCGCCCCCTCGGTGACGTCAGGACGCGCGGCGGCGGCGGGGGGCGCGCGCGGGGGCTGCCGGGACCGCCCCCCCCCACCCCTCATGATCCGCGGGCGGATGCGCGGGGCGGGGATCGCCCGGGCGGGTGAGCGGGGATGGGGCTCAGGGTGCGCACCCGCACGGGGACCGCAGGCTGAGGGGCACAGCCGGCCACGGCGTGCCGAGACCTCACAAGGGCCATGGATAGAGGGGGTCCAGCCAGCCCGAGGAGCTCGGTCACTCACAGGGGTCCTCAGTTGAAGGACCTCGGGGCGTTCAGCCCCTCACGGGGGCCTGGAATGAGGGGGTCCTGGCCGGCTCCGGGGTCCTCAGCTCCTCACAAGGGCTTTTGGCCAAGGGGGCCCAGCCTGCCCTGGGGTGCCTAGCTCCTCCTGGGGTTCCTCTGCTGAGGGGTCCCGGGGTGCTCAGCCCCTCACAAAGGCCTTGGGCTGAGGGGGTCCGGCAGGCGCCAGGATGCTCAGCCGCTCACAGAGGTCCTGGACTGAGGGCCCTGAGCCCTGAGCTGGGGGGTCCCAGCTGGCCCCAGGCTGCTGAGTGCCTCATGTGGGCACTGAGGGGTGTCATGTGAGGCTGAGGGGTGCCGGGGCACTGCGGTGCCGACCTGGGGGTGCTGATCCCCCACAGGACCCCCTGGATGAGGGGGCTGACACCCAGCCCCGGGAAAGCTGAGCTCCCCCTGATCCGCTGCGTGCCCTGTGTTATCCATGTGGGATGGCTGAGGGCGGTGGGACAGGTCGCAGCCCCACAGGGCTGTCCCCGGGCTGGCTGTGTGCTCTTGCTGACATCCACGCTGGGTGCCCATCGCTGAGCTGCTCCGGGGTGACTCCAAGACGTTCCTGTCCCTGGTTAGATAAGACAGACAGGGATGTGCTTGTGGAACCAGGTGGGGTTTGTGGTCACCGTGGGATATGGTGAGGTAAGAGGGAATTAGGGATAAGCATCCCTCAGGTATTGTAAAACAGAGCCCTCTGTGGTGAAACGTGTGTGGGGAAGTGGATGGTAAAACCACACCTGTGTGAGCTTCACCTCTGTAGAGGTTTTCCCACGTGGGTAAACTGGTTTCATCCTACTGGTGGGTTAAACTGGTCTGGTTTGCAGCAGGACGTGGTCTTGGAATAACTGGCTTGGACCTCCCTGATTTCTGCAGTGACCTTGAGCAAGTGGTTCATGTCCCTTCTGTGGCATCAGGGCTCCCTGCAAGCCAGGAGTGCAGCCAGTGGAAGGGCTAATTAGTGCTTTTTAGGTAATTATTTCCAGGCAACAGGTGGCTGAATTCCAGCTCCGTACTGCTGTGGGATGCTCTGCTCCTCACAGGATCACAGGAGGGGTGAGGTTGGAAGGGTGGAACCTCCCTGCTCGTGTTCCAGTGCTGCAGATAATTCCCTGTCTGTCACGGCAGGAGCTCTGCCCCTTTTTGGAACCTGTCCCAAATATTAGAAAGGTGGGGGTGGCACCTTTTTAACAAACCTGCTAAAAATAGGGGGTGGGATTATAATCCTAATCTGGGAGACCTTTCTCAAGGCTCCAGGGAAACTGTGCTTTAATCTTCTTTTCTTCTTCATAAGGGGGCTTTGCCTTCCCAGTAAAGCCTCTCTGCTAATCAGTTTTAATTTGTTTAACTCTTGTGATGTCTGTCCTTTGCTCCCCTGGTTATGTTGCCACCCACGAGGTAAAATCCTGGGTGAATTTAGCCCCACAAACAGACCAGGAAACGTTCCTTGCCTTGGGGACAGCCTTCTGCATCCTCCTTCAGTGACCACCTCATCTTTTTGCAGCCCAGAGGGGTTGGTGTGGCTGTTTGTCCTCAGTCCCAGGTGTGGTAGATAATTGATATTGTTAATTAGTTGGGCTGTTCTCTTGCTGATTGACTTTGCAGTGGTTTTGGTGGGTTATGTTGGATCCCAACCCATTTTTAGGAAACTCTGTGCTGGATATTTGCAGATTGGCTGCTCTGAAAATGCCAAAATCTGACAAAACGGGAAAAAATTGAGCTTCTGCCTAAAATAACTACATCGTTGTGATGTTTCTGCTGCAGCCAGCTTGGAAGTGTGATGCACTGATGCATTCCTGGGCTGGGAGCCAAGCAGGAGAGAGGAAAAAGCCCCATATCCATTAGATCTGGGCTTTTGGGGGTTCTTTTGTTGCTTTACCTGTGGGTTTTGAGGGCTGTGGGTTGGTGGGGGGAGGAGCTGTTTGGCAGGGATGGGGGAGCAGGGAATGAGGGCCGGGACATCGTGGGATTGCCCTGGGAGGCTGTGGATGCTCCATCCCTGGCAGTGTCCAAGGCCGGGTTGGACAGGGCTTGGAGCAGCCTGGGACACTGGGATGTGTCCCTGCCCATGGCAGGGGTGGAACAAGATGAGCTTTAAGGTCACTTCCAACCAAACTGGGATTCTATGAAATTCCCAGTTTGCTATCTCTTCTCCTGTGAGGGCCCAGCCCCATCACCTGGGAGTGGAAATGGCTTTTGTTCCCTGCCAGTTTTCCTCTGCAGATGTCCAGCAAGAGAAGGCATTCACGAGGGAGGCAGGAGGAAGCACCTGCAAGTCTTCAGGTTTATTTTTAGTCCGGCTTTGAAGGAAGTGAGAGGTGATCACAACCCAGGTGTCTTTTCTCTCAGTTACGAGTGTTTTGGGGAAAGAAAAGGGAGTAAAGTGAAGGAGAGGGTCTCACTGTGGAAGTGGTGGGACGTGGTTTGGATCTGTGAGCAGGAGAAGGAGTTTTCCTCTCGCCTTCGTGGTCGTGGAGCTGGGGGAAGCAGTGGTGAAGCTGTGTGGATTTGGTCCAAAGGAGGAGGAATGTTCCTGCAGAAGGAAAGTGCCTGGAACTGTTCCAGGCTGGATGGGCCTTGGAGCAGCCTGGTCTAGTGGAAACTGTCCTTGCCCATGGCTGGGGTTTGGAATGAGAAGGTCTGGAAGGTCCCTTCCAACACCAGCCATTCCAGGATTCCACGCAGATGAAATCCTTGTGCCTTCAGTGACTGCAGGGACAATTTTGCTGTTTTCCTTAATCCCAGACCAGCAAGGGCTGTCACCCCTCAGCCTTTTGGAGGTGTTGGATGCATCTTTGCCAGCCAGGAGAGCAGGGAGCGGAGGAGGAACCAGGAAGGGAGATTAAAGCCCAGCGGGATTGTTCTCATTGGCCATCTTAAAACTGAGACTCATTAATTAAGGCTTTAGGAGCTCACAAATAGCCCAGCTCCATCCCCAGGAGTCTGTGCTGCTGCCAGGAGCTGGACTGCTTTCCTTGGCTGGAAGGGAGGACGGGGAAAAGGTAAGGATGTGATGGAGCCTGCTCCCAGCCCACTCCTGCCTCCCTTCCCAGTTTGTCTGGGGTGGAATGAAATGATTGGAAGTGATTTGGGCAGCTTTAAATTCCTGGTCTTCTGCTGGTGTTTGCTAAAGGGCAGATAAAATTTTGAGAGAGGAGAGGGAAAAGCTCTTTTTCCTCTGGCTGGGATCTAGGACTGGGATTTGTGCATCTGGAGCAGTTCTTGTTGGCACAGCTGGATCATGGACAGGTTTGTCCAGGAACACCTGGACAAATCCATGCTGGGATCCCAGTGTCACGTGTGAGGCTTTCGGGGTGCTTGTGGAAGCTGCTGTGTGATGAAGGAACAGTGCTGGGGAGCAGGTGTGTGGTGAAGCCACAGGGATGTCTGAAGGGTGATGAATTTGTGTGGAGTGTTTTCCAAGGAATGCTTAGGGCTCACCTGATTGAATTATGCAGGAGAGAAGAACTGTGAGGGACAGGAGAGAGGGGAATGCTTTGGGTAACTCCTCAGGGACTGCTTTGCTTCCTTGCTGCAAGCACTGTGTAGCATCTCTCTGGTGCTTTCTTCTGGTATGGAATATTTAAACCTGTGTTTTTTGGAAATTATGGAAGTTTAAGGACTAAAGGAATGGTAGGAAGGTCCCCAGAGGACTTCCTAGAGTTTGTTCAGCCTTCAGTTTTTGGGATGATGTAGCCTAATCTGGCAATGTGGTGATGGGAGTGGCTCTCCAAAATCTCATCTGTTGGATCTCTGGGCCTGCAGCAGCTGGAGGGCGCTAAGCAAAAGAAAAGAAGGAATAAAGGAATTTCCTTATGGATAATGACTGACCGTGGGCGTTGTTACGACCCACGCTGCCGCTGTTGGCACCTCCTTAGCCTTTGTGTATTAATATCCCGTCCCTTCGCACAGCCTGGGATGAACTCCGGTCAGACGAGCATCCTCGGGGAGCAGAGGGAAAACTTGTGTAATTGTCCGGCTGTCGTGCTGCCTGAGGGAGGGGTTTGGGGCGGAGGAGGTGTCCCGCTCACGCAGGCGGGGCCAGGGAGCGAGCCCGGCTGGATTAGCCCGCGGCTGCTCTGGCGAGACAGCATTTGGCTTAAGGCTGTTTGAAAAAGTGATGTGTAAAGTCAGGGTGACATTGCTGTGAGCCAATTTAAAATGGAAAGGCATTATCTGCCTCTTGGCTGGTGGCTTGCCAGGCCACACCCAGCCCAGCAGGTTAAAAAAATGCTTTTCCAGGGATTTTACTGCTTGCTGCAAGTAGTTGTTTTTAAATTGGGAGAACTCATTTGGTTTGTCCCACTCTCACCATCACTTCTGGTTTGGAAGCTGCTGATGGATGAGGGTCTCCAGTGGTACCCCCGTACCCTTATTCAGCATTTTCTTCTTTTTCCCGTGTGGATAATTAACCTTTCTTCCTCCCCAGAGATGCAGGAACATGAAAACATTTTTTTTTCCCCCCTCTCTTTCTGGCTGAATAAACAACTGCAGCAAGTTCTGCGTGGCCCCAGGCTGCCTTTTTTTCACCTGTACCAGGAACTGAACCTTTCCCTCTTGCCACGAGACACCTCCAGATGGAGTTGGTGCTCCAGGAAATATGGGAATAGACTCCAGAGCACGTTCATGGCAGTGATTACACCTGAGTTCAGATGCTGCTGCAACAGTTTGGGGGTTGGTGATGGAGAACTCCAAAGTCTTATCCTGCAAACTCTCCTTGAAGCTCTTTTTTCCCTGTGAGGGGGAAGGGGCTGGGCCTGTACCTCTGTCCCATGATTCCAAGTGCCACCAGGCAGAAATAAGGTTTTGTTCCTGTTAGAGAGAGTTTTCCTTAAGATTTTTGGTTCCAGTGAGACCCACCCATGGTGATGGAAAACAGCTGGCTTGAATTACCCCAGTTTAGTGGCAGCTGGAACGCAGTTTCCTCCTCCTTTGGGTTACATCCTATGAGTTTAACCTCAATCTCTTAAGAACTCTTCCTGCACTCCCAGTACTCTTTATCAGCTGTAGGCTTGTGATTTTGCATCGTTTCAGATTTTCCTACAGAAATTTGTACCCAAGGGTAAAGGATTGGTGCTGGTTTGAGGAGCTGAGCACTCCTGGGAGTCCACAGCTGTGTTTCCACGTGTGTTTCTAACCAGACACATTTTTCTGCCTCTCCCCAGTCATGCAGGGACCAAGGCCAGTGGTTCTGAGTGGCCCATCGGGTGCAGGGAAAAGCACTTTGTTAAAGAAATTGCTCAAAGATTATGAGAACATCTTCGGCTTCAGCGTCTCCCGTGAGTATCCAGGGATGGGCTGTGGAGGAGTTCAGGAGTGCCAGCTCAGAGCCTGTCTCTGGAGCTCTATTTATACCCCAAAGAATGGTGTTTCATGGCTGTGCCCCAGTCTGTCTGTGGGCTCTCGGGCCTGTTTAAATAATTCAGGACACTTTTTACTCCTGGTATTGAGTGGCAAGTCTAAGATTGGTCTGGAGTAGCATCTTTCCAGGCCTGGTGACTCCCCACATCTCTAAACACAGCTCAGAGAGGAAACAAGTTTCTTCTGAGTGGTTCTTGACTCTGGAAGTAACAAAATCCCCCCACATTGCTGCTTCAAAAGCCATTTGATTTTTACGGGGAGCTTTGCAAGGTGTTTTTAAGTCCATTACCAAAACGTGTTTTAATGTCCCAACACTTTGTGTACTGAAAGTAAAATCTGTGCTTTGAGATCTGGATTCACTCCACCATGAAAGAGCAAATACTGGATGCTTAAAAACTTATAGGTATGGGAGGAGAAGAAAACTTAAAATAGTCTTTTTTGTGTGTGCATGGCATCCTGTGCTCTTGATTCAACTGAATATCTCATCTCACTTCAAACTAAACCTTTTTTCCCCCTAAATTGCATCTTGGTAGAGATTTTTTTCCTAGACGTCCATGTGCCACTTAAGCCTTTGAATTTCTCTGTTCCTGCATCACCCTTGGGTGATGTATGGAATTTACAAGGCTGTTTTTTCTGATTTTTTTTTTTTAATCCCTGCAGATACCACAAGGCAGCCAAGACCTGGAGAAGTGAATGGCAAAGGTGAGCTTGTTGCAGTTGGTTCTGTCTCATTGGGCTCTCCAAATACTTGAGGTTTTCAAAGCAGGGCTCTCATTTTAGGTACCCTGCTCTGAACCTGGGTGTTGGGTGATTTGGTTTTCCAAAGTTCCAGGTAGTTCTGGGGAGATAGCCTCCAATGGCCACTGCTTTGGGAAGTGCAGCTGCTTAATGACATGGTCTTAGCTGTATTAATAGCTTTTGCCCAGCTGTTTTCTCATTTATTTGCATATTTAAGAAACTATCAAATGAGGTTTGTTATTAATTTCCAGTGGCAGTTTTCCCTATGAAATAAAGAGAGGAATTCAACAGAAGATGAAGAAATATTCCTTTTTAGTTAGTTTGGTTTTGATGTTCCCTTTTATCTCCCTCTCTCTCATCCCATTCTGGTCTTTAATTATAAATCCTTTCAAATTAAAGGCCTTGCCAGCCCTGCTGTAATGTATCCCACACCTGTAGGCAACGGGGGAGAGGTTCCCACTGCACCAGGAATGGGAAAGGATATAAAAAATGGGGGAGAGGAGCATTTTTGGCCACAGAGAAAGCTCTGAGCAGTTTTGAGCAGGTGTTTGGACAACTGGTGTGGAGCTAGGAAGTGAATCTCTGCAGTCTGTCTGCATTGTCTGAAGCAGGTTTTAAGTGTCTCCTCCCCCCAAAACCCATGGGTGTCATTTTGACCATGAACTTTGCCTTCAAAACATTAATTTCTGTCTATTTTCCCTTCTCCAGATTATCACTTTGTGACCAGAGAGGAAATGCAGAAAGAAATTGATGCTGGTGAATTCATTGAGCACGCAGAGTTCTCTGGGAATATGTACGGAACAAGGTAGGTCAGGTATCCCTGCCTGTGCCAGAGGGGCTGGAATTAGATGGTCTTGAAGATCCTTTCCAATCCAAAATATTCTGGGATTCTATAAATTTGGGATCAGAAGTCATACCTGTGTTGTCTGTTACGTGCTGCTGTGGTAAAGTGTTGGATTATGAGCAGATAAATCTCATGGCACCCCTGACTGGGGTTAAAGAGTTGAGTGGGTTCTAAAATAGCTCTGCCCTCAGCGTTGGAGCTGATGATCAATAAAACGTGATCTGGAATGTTAATTAGGAGTCAGGTATCTTATATAATTATTGGGAGAAAATTGTGGTGCTTTAGTAAAGGACCTGCTGAGGAGGGAGATTAAATGTTTCTTGATGTATTTAATTACTGGCATTAAAGAAATCTGCCTGCTTTTCAAGAAGGCTTGATGTCTCTTGATGAGCTGAGTGTGTGTTTTTAAGGAATCTTTGGAGATGGCAAAGTTTCCTTCTGAGTTAAGAAATTCTTTACTGTGAGGGTGATGAGGCACAGGGTGCCCAGAGAAGCTGTGGCTGCCCCTGGATCCCTGGAAGTGTCCAAGGCTATGCTGGGCAGGGCTTGGAGCCACCTGGGATAGTGGAAGGAACTCCTGCCTTGGCAGAGCTCCACCTTCTAGAGGAAAGTTGGGGTTGGAATGAGATGATCCTTAGGGTCTCTTCCAATCCAAAACATTCCATGATTGCATTATAGTTTCCTTGTGGGAGTTGCCAGCATAAGGCCCCCAGACTGAATGTGCTGCAGGCCCTGGTCTTGACAGGTTTGGCAAGAAAAGTGCCTGAAAGTCCTGAAAGCTGAAAGCTCTTCTTCCACATACCCAGCTCCAAGGAGAAATGGAGTTCAGGGTCCTTAATCCCTGGCTTCATCCTGTGTAGTCCAGGCTTCCTTCCACCTCTTGGGCCCTGCCTAATCCAGCAGACGGCTGCTCCCTGGTGCCTGGGGCATGGATGGAGTTGATTTTGGTGCCTTTTTCTTGGGCTGGATGCTGAGGAGGCAGCTCTCCTCTGCCAATTTCCCTGAAATTTGGTACTTTACCAGATGAAATTATGTTCTTGGGTTTGTTTGAGTCCCCTCTGTGTAGCCACACTGGCTGTGGTGGTGGCGGCCATGCAGTGTGGGAGGCTGAAATAAACCCCAAAACTCCTCAGCAATGTAGATCAGTTTGCAAACAAAATAAATCCAGAATCTCTCCAAGCCTGTTTCCTCTCCAAGCCCCTGAGGATATTCCTGATCAGATGTAGGATAAAATGGAGAGTCCCTCCTGTTTAGAAGAATAGTTGAAGTTCTCACCAATCCTTTCTGCTCTCTAAATCTCATCAATGAGTAATAATAAATGATTAAAAAGCTTGAGCTAATTCCCCATGTTGGGGAAGAGAGTTTGTCTTTAACAGCATATAAAAGCCACCACTTGAAAAATTAAGTGGAGAATTTAAGTGTATCTTGTGACCCAGATGGAGCATCCGTGTCCATCCAGCATCCTTCAGGAGAGCGTGTGGAGTCAGTGGATTCTGGAGAAGGGGAGTTCTCAGTGGTTTTGCTCTTTGGTGAAGGTTGTTTCCGTGTTTGTCACAGAATCCCAGGCTGGTTTGGGTTGGAAGGGACCTAAAGATCATCGAGTTCCAACCTCTTCCCTCTAGAAGGTGGAGCTCTGCCAAGGCAGGAGTTTACAGACATCCCACCCGTCCTGTGGGATAGTCACACATGATCCATTTCCACACCTTCCAGCATGGCTTTCTAGCTGGAGATGGCAGCTCCCTGCTCCTCCCCAGAGCAGGGACACTTGGAGAAACTCCTTATCAAGAGCAGAGCAGGCTCTGTCCTCTCCTGCCACAGCCTGGGCACAGGGGGGCCCTGTGAGGTTCACCCGCTGCAGGAGGGGGACACCCCAAACCCCCCCCGGCTGCTCTGACCCCTGCCCTGTGTGCTGTGTCCCCAGTAAAGGAGCTGTGCAGGCCGTGCAGGCCCAGAACCAGATCTGTGTCCTCGACATCGACATCCAGGGCGTGAAGAACATCAAGAAGACCGACCTGAACCCCATCTACATCTCGGTGCAGCCGCCGTCCATTGAGATCCTGGTGAGCGCCCGCCTTGCTTTGCCGGTAGCAGTTAGAGGTAATCAGCGTCCGGCTCTGCAGCCACGGGGCTCCCCCTTCCCTCAGCCACCTCTGTGTTCTCAGGGCCCTGCACTACCTGGGGAGGACATTCCCAAGCGTTTCTCTGCCCAGTCCAGCTCCCCAGCCTCAGGGATAAATCTTCCTGTGTTGTGTTTTTTGAGTCCTTCCTGGATGTTTTCCACACCTTGGTTATGGACTCCATCGCAGCGTGGCCAGTTTTTAAATGCATTAATTGTGCTCCGTGCTAGGGAGAGAAGGATTTTGTGCTGAGATCTGCCTCCACAGTTAAAATTAAACCCAGGGAGGCTGGTTCTGTGCAGCACCATAAATTCTACACCACTCTGGTCTTACCCTATGTAAGTGATTGCACTGGGACTCTTGCAGAAGTGGAATCACTGTCATGGTTCAGAGAGGGATGAGGACATATGAGGTCAACTCCTGACTCTCCCCTCTTGCTCTCAGTACATCAGGCAGTGTCTGTTTCTTGTTGAGTTTGTGGAGGAGGAAGCCAGCAGCACCAGATGCCAGAGCCCAGCAGAGAGATCTCATTTCCAGCAGTACCTGGAAAAATAAATAAATGAGAGGGAGGTAAAAGAAACCTGGGACCCTGAACTCTGGGTAGGAGATCTCAAGCCCAGTTTGGCCACTGGTTTGCACTGGGCTGTAAGTGAGGCCCCTCACCCTTTCCAGGGTGTTCTCACGTGCCCGTGGTCACAGACAGCACTGGCCTGAGGGGTGGGGGGTGGTTTCTGCCTGCAGCTTTCAGAACACTCATTTCTTTAATGCCTTTGTCCTTGGGTTTAGGAGAAAAGACTACGGGACCGAAAGACTGAGACGGAAGAGAGTTTACTGAAGCGTTTGACTGCAGCCCGCGTGGACCTGGAGCTCAGTAAGTCCTTGGAGTGTGCAGGGAGAGGGGATGCCTGCGTGATTTGGGAGCTGGTTTTTGTGGGAGCATCTGATTTGTGCTCTCCAGCAGTGCTGGCAGGGCTTGGCATGAGCAGAGTTGGATCAAAGCACTGCTGCATTTCCCACTGTGGTTCCTTGGGGGTGGTTGGCAGAGCAGCTCGTTAGCAGCAGCTGAAATAATAATACTAAAAAATAGTGTTAAAATGCCATAGGACTTTGGGCTGTGCACAGGAGGTGCCACAGGGAAGAAACATTCTCCTCCAACTCTGACCTCATCTCCTTTCCCAGGTAAAGAGCCTGGGCTGTTCGACCTGATCATCATTAACGATGATTTAGAAAAGGCCTATTCCGAATTGAAGGAGGTGCTGCTGGAGGTGAGTCCTTGGGGATTTTTCCACCTCATTCCTGGGCCAGGCAGGTGAGGGTCTGTTCTCAGGCAGCCACAGAATTGTCACCTCATCTCACGCTTGGTCTGCTTTGAGCTGCTGAGGGACAGATTGAGTACAGGTGATGATGGATCAGTGGCCTAAGAGTGGGAAATGAATCCAACACAATACTGAGCTGGGGCAAAATAAACATGCATCCCTGCGTGGCAGAGAAGGGGATTCCTGTTTCTGGAGTTTCCAAGTCAAACCTTGCCTTGTCCCTAAAGGTGAGCTCAGGGCTTGGTCCTGTGACGTGGTGGAGCTGGTGTGAGTTGTTGGTCACTTGTGGTTTCCTGAGCTGTGGAACCAAGAGCTGTTCCCAAAGAGTGGCAGATTCTCAGTCTCTTTCCTGATCTCCTTGCAGGAAATCAAGAAGACCCAAGAATCCAGGAAGTCCTGAGCTGACCCTGCTTGGGCGTTTTAATTTTGCACATCATTCCCGAAGCACGTTGCACCGTTTTATTCCAAAAGACATTCCCTTTAGGCTGCTCCTACTCCCAACTTACCCTAGGATGTTTATATTAAAAGGAAAGAAAAGGAAAGCTGGTCATGCTTGTGTTTCTGTTCACTGCATGCTCAGCACGTGCTCTTTAGGTTTGTACCTCCGGATTCTTTGGGAGCTGCCAAAGGGGGAAAAAAGCTTCCCCTTTGGAAAGCTGCAGAGGAGCTGTTTGGGCACCTGCAGCTCCAGCATGTGGCTTGGGCTCCCACTGCTGGATTTGTGGAGGGACACGTTGTGCCAGTTGATGCCACTCTATTTTATCGTCTATCCACTGCCTTTTCTTCTGGGGGAAAAAATCCTGTGAACTTCTCTGGTATTCCAGCAGCAATCGTGGAATTCATGTGTTGTTCCACTTGAGTTCTAGTGGTAGATTTTTTGATGCTTTTAGACCTACAAGTTGGGGGAGAAAAGATTTCTCTCCTAAGCTTTGCAGCCTTTTGGGCTGATGTGCTTGAAGGCAGCAATAAATCCCTTTTCCTAAGGGGAATCCATTGCATCCAGTAACTGTTGCTTGTACAGGTCTCTGTTCTGAGACCTAGAGAGCTTTGCACTTCACTTCCCAAGTTTTCTTTATCCTTAATGTTGATGTTTTTGTGAAATTTCCAAGCCCTTTGGTCCCTCCAGCAGGACATATCCTGGGGGTCCTTGGAGGGGTTGGTTTCTCACACTGAAAACCATGGAGCCAGGCTGGGAGAGCTGGGGGTGTTCACCTGGAGAAGAGAAGGCTCTGGGAGACCTTAGAACCTAAAGAGGCTCCAGGAGAGCTGGAGAGGGACTTGGGACAAGGCATGGAGGGACAGGACACAGGGAATGGCTTCTCACTGCCAGAGGGCAGGGCTGGATGGGATATTGGGGAGGGAATTCCTGGCTGGGAGGCTGGGCAGGCCCTGGCTCAGGGTGCCCAGAGAAGCTGTGGCTGCTCCTGGCAGTGTCCAAGGCCAGGCTGGACATTGGGGCTTGGAGCAGCCTGGGATAGTGGGAGGTGTCCCTGTGCATGGCAGGGGGTGGCACTGGATGGGCTTTGAGGTCCCTTCCAACCCAAACTGTTCTGGGATTCCATTCTATGGAATGACCAGTCCATCAGAGCTCCCATCCTACAGGTGGTGACTTCCAGCTGTTTTCCCCCCTCCCCAAACCACAGAGCCCATGAGCAGCTGGGCCCTGCAGTGCCAGGCTGGGACATTTTCTCTCCCAAACCACATCTTACCAGAGCAGGTTTGTACCTAAACACTCCATTTTTGGGTTCCATCCTCTTCCTATCCCATCCCTCCAGTCTATCCAGCTGCTCTGCAGTACCTTTTGATCCAGGTCATCTCCAAACCTCCATCCTCCACCTTATGGAGAGAACAAGCAGAAACCCCCCTTGGGCCACTCTTCTGGTACCTTGCATTCACAGCCATGATTTGATGATTATTTTGCTTGTTTACCTCTCTTGGGCTGGTTTGATACATCTTTCCTAGACTTGCTAGAAAACGTCCCTTCCTGTTGTTGTGAGTTTCCCATTGCTTGGTTCTGGAACTGGTTAAACAAGCAGGAAAATCCTGTGTGGATTCGTGGTGTGAACCACTGTCCTGCGCCATCAAGTGATGGGCTCTGATTATTTTTCCTTCTGAATTGGGGGATTCTGTTGCAATTTGAGGCACGCGTTTGCAGTGGGAAAAGGTCCCCTCTAGATGGCAGGAACGGCAGCGGGAACGCGCCGGAGTCGCGGAGCAGCCGAGCAGGAGGCGCAGGACACGGCACCCGCCTCAGTCCGGGGCTCTGCGGCCACCGCGTGGCACCTGCGGGGCTGTCACCAGATGGAAGTGCCCAGCTGCTCCCTGCGGATCCCTCCTGCCAGCGCCCCCAGCCCCGCCTCGGCACATCCCTGCGGGAGAGGTGAGTGCACCCGGGAGCGGGAGCGATGCTCCAGCCGCGTGGCAGCGCTTGGAAAACGGGAAAAACAAATCATTTGGATCGTTGGTGTGCCCCTTCTCCGGTGAAGGGGAGCGAGAGGGGAGTCCGAAATATCCCTCCCCGGTAGGGTGCCCTGCTGCAGCTGCTGTGTGTGATGGAGCAGATGGAGAATGCCTGGAATGCCAGCGCTAACGCGAGGTGACGGGATGGCCGTCGGGATGGCGATGGGAAGCGGAGGGAGCAGGAGTGGGTGGTGCAGCCAGGCTGGTCCCCAAGCGGGTGACACAGCTGTGGAGCATCTCCAGGGGGTCATTTTGGGTGCTGTCAGCAGTGCCCCTCTCCAGGTTTGGTGTTTTGGAGGAACTGCGCTGTGCATCCCATCCCAAGGCTGGGTGGGTGAAGGCACTTGTTGAAGTGAGTTAAATTCCTGCGCCCTCAAAACTGGGATGTCTGTTTTGTTAATTGCCTTTGCAGCCATAAACACATTTCTGGATCCGTGGGTTTGGTACTGGCTCGTTGGCGTATTGCATTCCCACATCCCTGGGGCAGGCAAGGACCATGCTGAGCATGGCAGGTGTCAAATGCTGGGCTCTCCACAACTGCAAGCATCTGCTCCCAGTGCGGGGCTGGGATCGAGGGATCAGACTGGCAGAGTGAGGGTGCAGGAGCCTTTTGGCCCAGGGGTTGTCTGTGTTTAAAGATCCTTCTCCTGGAGGACCCCTTTTCCCACCTAGGAGATCTTCCAGGCAGGAAGGTGCTGTTCCCATCTCGGGGTACACTGAGTGAAGGAGCCCAGGCCTGCTCCTGGGTTGCTTCCAGAAATATCAGAAATAGGGGTTTTATATAACTATATATTCACTGTTCCATCAGACTGAGATAAATTTGACCAGACTTCAGCTTTTTTCAGCTGAGATGCTTTGGGAAATATGGCAGCACCTGCATCCCTGCTGGGGGAGGAAGACGAGTGCAGGGGATGGTAAAAGCTGGGATAAAACCTGCCCTGGGAGCTCTCCTGTCTGAGGCTGAGGATATTTTGGAGCTGATGCCAAAAAAATAACAAGCCCCTGTAGCACTTTTGCTTTAAAGCTGTTGCTTTGCAGTCATCGCATTGTTTTTTGCTGAATCCAGGCTGACACGCTGCTTTTGGGGCAGGAGCTGATTATTTTCCCCCTATTTTTCATTTTTCCTGCCTACCCAAGCTCTCTGGCAATAGAAATACCCCTTCAAGCAGGGAACGTGGGGTTTGGACACAGAGGTCACCTCTGCTCTGACCCAACGGCACCAAGACCCTGCCTGGGAAGGACGTTGTGCAGGGATGCAGGAAGGCAGGCAGTCCCCAAAGCCCAAATCATCTAAGAAAGAAGCTGGAGCCACACTCCAGGACAACTTGAAGCAGCCAAAATTAGCCCAAAGCCCATTTGCCCCCATCCTGATGAGCCCATGGTCCAGAGACTTGTCCTTGCCGTGGTTTTCCTTGGCCTCTCAGTGCCGTTGGAGGCAGCTCTGATTTTCAGGCTTCCTTCCATGCCACTGCAGAAAGGCACCGCGGGGCAGAGCTGGCCTGGGAAATAATTGGGCAGCCGGCGTAGAAAATGAGCAACGAGGGGAAAAAGGAGTAGGAATAACCCTGATTTTCCTGCTTGTCCATCAGTGTCCGGCTCGCTCTGCGCGTGTTTCCCACGGCAGCGCTGGGATTGAGCATCCCAGGTATGGAAGTGTGATGGGATGAGCTCGTGCTGGGGCACGGGGAGGATGTGTCATGGGTGTCCTGAGTGCTGTCAGAAGTTATCCTGGGAGGAAAAACTCCTAGGATCTTCTGGAGAGGGTGTTCAGCTCTCAGTGGGGGGAGGCCACTAATTCCCACCTTTTTTGGCAAAGACAGCTTTCCTGCTCTATCCAGTATGATGGAAACATCTTCTAGGAAATCCTCCAGCAGCCTGCATGGCTTCAGACAGGAAAGCAGGGAATTGGGGGTCTCATCTTCATCCCTCCACAGTGGAGCCACCTGCCCATGTTCCCCAATCCACCAGGGTGCAAATACCAGCTGCTCCAAAGTGGATAAAGAGCACTGGAACCTGTGGGAGCAGAGGGATGTCGGCTTGGGATGGATTTCCCCAGCCATGTGGATCATGGGCTTTTTTTCAGGGGGTTGCAGCTGGGATGGGTGATGTGATCCATTCCTGGGTATCCTGATGTCCCTTGTGCTCTCCCACAGGACAGGGGAGTGACCACCACGCTCCAGCTGCTGCCGCCTCGTGCTGAGACTCTGACCAGCGCCACCAACACTGACCACAGGTAGGTCCCATTATCCCACACCAGCCAATAACCCTCCCTGGGACAACTGATCCAAGTGGGACTCAAATGGATCCGTGCCAGCATCTGTTGCTCCTCCAGTGCTTTTCTCTGGCTCTGCTGCTGCTGCAAAGGAAGTTGTGTGGGAGGATGGAATTTTCTGTCGAGCATCCCATGGCTCTGGATGCTCCAGGGTGCTCGTAGGAGTTCTGCCATCCCCATCAGCTCCACGAGGCTGAGTGGCCCTGGCAGCTGGATCAGGGGCCGGGCTGTGCCTGCCTTGCTGGGCGCTGTATTTGGGTCAGCCACATCGACTGGAAGTGCAACTGTGTCATCCCTGGAGAGCGCGGGACGCCGATCCATAACCGCGGCTCCGGCCGGGATGGCACGCACGGCCCGGCATCCTCACCCTGCTCCCCGCTTATCCAGCCCAGCCCCGCTCCCAGCCTCCAAAACTCGGGAATCCAGCACAGCCTCAACTTTTTCCAACAGCAGCAGCTGTGACTCTGCTTGTCCCGGACATGACTCCAGCCCTGTGAATAACCAGAAGCCATCTGCAATTCCCATTGTGCCGTGGCAACTGGTACGGCCACCGGAACAACCGGATGCTTGTGGAATCGGGGGTGCATCCCCCTCCTGACACCTGATTCCTCTCTGTCCAGCCACAAAAAGGAGGGAGAAGAGGATGTTTTTCTGGATTTTACTTTCCCCGTCTCTGGAGATGCAAGGAGGGGATAAAAAGAAGGGAGGCAGAGAAGGCAAAATTCCAGTATCCCGGTGGAGCTGGGCAAATACAGATAAATATTCCTCAATTTCTACATAGGAGGGATTATTTTATTGAAGCCATGTGGGAATAAGACCCCTGGGAGCCAGATCCAATGGGCACAGGGAAGGACAGGAAAGCTGTGCCCCCTCAGTGCCCAAGTCGTCAACCCAGCATTAATTTGCAGATATTCCCTGCAGGATCAGGGCTTGCTGCTGCTGTTTGTATCAAGTCTTGATGGAAAACAAAGTGCCTGTGTGGTGGGCATTGAACTTTAGGGATGGCCTGGCTCCCTAACACGGAGTCAGCATGGAGATGATGGGGAAAAAAAACCCAAAAAGCCAAGAGAAATGCTCCAGTCACCACCAATGTGCTGACCTGGATATAGCAGGTACAGGATGAGAAAAAAGAGATTTATTATTTTTCCTAGTCGGAAGTGCAGGATACGTGAGCTGCATCCCTTGCTTTGAACATGGTTGAAATCCTATGATGCCTCCTGGATACGGGGGTGTGGGCTGGAGGGAGAGAACAGCACCCCAGTTTGGGTGCAGAGGGGAAACTGGTGCCACAGCCCACAGCAGAGGGATAATCCCTCCCTGGAGTGGTGTCTGTGGGGTGAGTGCCTGTCAGACTGTTCCCCTGAGCAGGGAGGATGATCTCACGTGCTCCATGGGTCTGGGATCCGATGGCTCGTTCCCGCAGCAGCCTGACCCGCAGAGCCCAGCGAGCCCAATGCCCACGGTCATCCCGGCCTCAGACCTGGGAACGTCCCTCTGCTCCCTCCTCTGAGTGCTGCCTGCACTCCCTGCCCCTGCCAGCATCTCCAGGAGCAGCCTGGCTGCATCAGCCAGCATTTCCACGTTTAATTTCCCTTTATATATATAGATATATATATATATTTTTTTTTTAATACACCATGTTTTATTCACCTCATCTATCTTCCCAAGCACAGATGCTGCTGCTCCTTGGGCTTATCCCACTGCAGCTTCATCGCACAGCGTTGCTGTGGTGGCACCTCTGGGCTCTTTACTGGTTTTATTGCTGAAATCCAGCCTGATTCCCCTTGCCCTATAGGGAGGAAATGTCACTGGTGTTCTTGCAGCAGCTCCTGGTGTTTCCAAAGGCAGGCAGGATCTCCCCTTGTGCATTCCCACCACTGTGGCTGCCACAGATGTGCTGCCTCTCTGGGCCTCTGAGAATATTTTGGCTCTGTTTTCTCACCACTTTCTCATTTAAGAGTTGTATTTATCAATGAAATCTCCCTGCTGAGCCTCCCCTTGTGCATCCCATCCTCCAGCCCTGACCATGCTCCCTCCATTGCTCAGAGCAGCTGTGGCTGCCCCTGGATCCCTAGCAGTGTCCAAGGCCAGGTTGGATGGGGCTCGGAGCAGCCTGGGATAGTGGGAGGTGTCCCTGCCCATGGCAGGGGTGCAACTGGGTGGTTAGATCTTTCCAACCCAAACCATTCCAGGATTCCAAGATTTCTCCAGCTCCTCGGTGTTCTCTTCCCATGGCTGCAGCATCCAGCTGCAAACTCCTGCAAGGATCCCGACAAAACCCTGCTGGGAGCATCCCTCTGTTCTACCAGAGAGCTGTGAACTCCCGTTCTCAACCCAATCCTCCCACCCCTTCGTACCCCTGACTGATTCCATCCAACATCCTATTCCCTTCCTCCCTTGGAGGAACCTTACCCCACTGCTGCTGTCAAGGCAGAACTGGGAATCCCAAACAAAGCCTCTGCTCCTCTCCAGTGGTGGGACGAAGCCTTTTAGGAGCTCTCTGAGGAGCAGAAGCTTCTCCCTGTGCCACCACCCGCAGGAGCCGCGGCTCCGGAGGGGACAATGGTGCCATTGAGCGGGGACACTGACACGCTGCCGTATTGTGCCTGGCAGAGAGATGCCCGGGAATAATCGCCTCCTCCTTGGCTTTGTTGCAGGGCTGTGCTGGTGCTGCTGCACGGCTTCTCCCCCGCCAGGGCTCCGGTTATGCGGTGAGGATCCACAGCTCCACGGGCACCGTTTTTTCCTGGCTGTGAAAGGTACGGCTCGATCGTCACCTCCTAACCAGGATGGGGCTCTGGGGGGGGATGGCACTGATGGGGAGGGATTGTGGGTTTGGGAGCAAAAGGATGTTCCTCACCCCAGGAGGCCGTGTCACTGTTTCATTGATCCTCGTAATATATTGTGTGTTTATTATATTTTATCTATTGTAAGTCTATTTTTTATATATCCCATCTATAAAGGCAGCGTTGAGAGCCATCAAAATTATAATTCTTCCTAAGCCTGCAAAATGTTTTGCATGAAATATTTGCATAAGATGCAGAAATCCAACTCCGCTTGGGGTCTGGATGATCCCTTAAAATTTGGATCCAGGATTTTGCTCGCAACTATCTTAAATGAGGCTGAATGAGAGTTTGCTCTGAGACTGATACAGAGCAGGGCTGAGATTTTTTAGGAACATATTTAAGGTTGCTTTCAAGCTGTGTGATTCCAAAAAGAATTTCCCTACCCATTTTCTGGTGAGGGTGTTTTCCTTACCCAAATTCTCCTTGAAATCCTTGGATTTGGGCTGAACTTTGGGCTTGTGACTGTGTCAAGGATGGCAGCAGCTGCAGGAACAAGTGCTGTGGCAATGCCTCTCTTCTCCCTGCTCCTCCTCCTCCATCCCTGGAGCATCCTAGGAGCTGGTTTCCTCTGGAAAACTCCTTCTGGGAACACATACCCCCTGCACGGTCACCCAGGCTGGTTCCCAGCTTGTTCCTCCCCTAAAGCAGCTGGAGAGCAGAAACACACTTGAGAAATTAAATGAGAGGGTGAAAACTTGGCTGCCCCATCCCAGCTGTGCTGAGGAGCAAGGACATCCTTTGAAATTCCCTTAAAACCAGGAAAAACAAGTTCTTTTGAGGAGTTTCACATGGTGGGAGCTGCTTAAGACATGCTGGGAGTCATGTAGGTGTAAAAGATGAAGAGCTGTCAGATTTTAAAGGTTTAGGGCCTTCTTCGTGCCAAATTTGTTCAGTTTGGGGGTTTTCTTTAAGTGCAGCGAGTAAAACCTCGCTAATTTGGACTCCTGGAAGCCAAACCTCTCTTCACAACACGGGGCCTTTAAGGAAAACATCAATTTTTGTGAGGTCAGCCATAAAATCATGCGAGCTGGCAATGGGAAGGAACAGATGACAATGAACCAGAGGTTGTGGCCTCTGGATGGGGTAATTATTTAATCCCTGCTTGTGGGTTTGAGTGAGGGGCAACATCCCCTTCTCTGCAGCCAGAGACGTGCACAGGGGAAAAATCCCTCTGGCAGAGAGCAGGAAGGGCTGGGGGAGGAGGAAAATGTCCCCTCTGTCCCCTTCCAGCTGTTCTCCCTTCCAGCTGTTCTCCACAGAGCAGGGAGATGCTTCCAGCTGTTCCCCCAAATGAGGTTGGGAAGAGAGAACAGGGATGAAGAGGGGCTGGGATAGGAGCCTCTGGTCAACATAAAACACTAACATTAAAAAATTTCAGCAACTTTGGACAGAAAAATTGGGGGGGAAAATGAAGTTTTTTGGTGGTGCTGCAGTGTTTCACTGTAGCTGTAAGGACAGGGAGAGTTCGCAGCCGACTTTCCACCAAGTTTGAAAAGGAAAAGAAATCCTAAACACGAAGGAAGCACACTTTATCCTGCTGCAGCACCTCCGCTTCCCGCCTTCCTCTCCTGCTCCAAGGAGCTCTTTTCGCTATTTTTAGCCCTAAACCCTTCGACTATTTGAGTGATCTGATTTTTTTTTTTTTTTTTCCCCATAAGCGCCACTCTTGGCTCTGGAGTTATCCACCACAATCTCTTTTTTTATGGCGTTTTTTATGCGTGCTTGGAAGGGAAATCCAAAAATAAAAGGGAACTAAAGGAGTCCTTGGCGTCCTGGGGAACGCGGGGTGTGCAGTGTCAGGTTCGGAGGAGCTTTCCCTCTCCACGTCAGAGCGCGGGGCGGGAGGGAGAAAGCGGCGCCGGGCAGGGATCCACGGATCCGCGGACAGGATGGGAGAGTTTTGGGAAGGACTGAGCCCAGCACTTCTCCGTATGTTACTTTTGGGTTTGTTTTGTTTTGTTCTCCCTCCACTTTGTGTTGATGTTTTGCTGATGGTTTTTAGCTTGGCTTGTTCCCAGCACTTCTCAGATCCCCTCCCTGTGCTGCAACCCCCCCTCTGCTCTCACCCAGCTCTTCCCTGCTCTTCGTTTTCTGCCCTTTCCCAGTTATTTGGGTGGGAAATGCGTTTGCTGAGCCTGAATGTTCGTGTGTTGCCTTTCCTGCCGGGGTAAGAGGCACAACATCCCTATTTGGCATCAGTTTGTGCACACTTTGCTGGCGTAAATCATCCCCTGGCACGCAGGGCAGTGCAAATCCATCTCCAGGGAGTTTGGGATTAAACCACTTTAGCTTTTTCCTCATGGAAAAAGGAAGAAATTCATCCCTGTGTGGGTGGGGAGGCCCTGGCACAGGTTGCCCAGAGAAGCTGGGGTTGCTCCTGGATCCTTGGAAGTGTCCCAGGCCAGGTTGGAACACCCTGGAATAGTGGAAGGTGTCCCTGCCCATGGCAGGGGGGTGGAATGAGGTGATCTTTTTAAGGTGTCTTCCAACCCAATCCATTCTGGGATTCTGTGAAACCCCTCTGTGCTCTGGGACCTCCTGGCCAGCCCCTATCCCAAACCTCCTCCTATCCCAGACGACCAGAGCTGGGGGGAGGAAAGCAAGGCTCTGTTTTTCCTGCTGATCCTGTGTTACATTCCCGAGGTTTCTGCAAATTTTGGGGTCTGCATCCTCCTGGCTTTGGGATCCTCTGCTTAGATCCCCGTGCTCCTGCATCACGAGCTGGGCTTTGAGGCCAGGTACAGCTGGAGAGCAGCACCCGTAGAGGCTCATCCCAGCAGGAGATGGGCATTTGCAGCTGGTGTCTCTAATCCATAAGTTTGTCTTCTCTGTAAGGTGCTTTTGGCTTGTTTTAAAAATAAGATCCAAGGCTGTGAGCACACTTTTCCTCCTCACATCCCAAACACCTTGCAAAGGGTGTGTTCCCTCCTGTGCAGCTGGGGAAACCGAGGCACGGGGAGCCCAGCGGCATCACCACCTGCTCCTTGGTGGCCTCATCTTCTTGGCCAGCCTTCCTTGAGAGAAAATGCTCCCCAACACCCAGGATGCTCCTCTGGGGTGGCATCTCCAGCGTGGATCCCCTACCCCCACCTCAAGGTCCTGAGATGAATCTCAGGTGGAGATGCTGTTGCATTTCCACAGCTTTTAATTATCCCGTCCTTATAAATCCTTAAGGTCTTCCCTGTGGCTGATGGATGACCCTGAGTTATGTCCTTTCTGCCTTCAGATCTCTGCAGATTTAGTTGCAACCAGTGTTTGTCCAAAGATTTCCTGGAGAGAGGGGCTGGAAGGAGCTCCTGAGCCCTCCCTGTTCCTGAGGTGGCCTGGAAAGGCATGCCTCTCTCCATCTCCTTCCCATCCCAAAATGCCCTTCCCACCTATCCCAAGCACAGGAGCTTGGCTTAGTGAATTTATTTAAGCTCTGCTTGATGGCAGAGAGCTGTGTCCTCTCCTGGGGGGAGGTGAGCAAACATTCCCACCCCCCCCAAGGGAAACAGAGTCCCTTAAACTCTCGGAGGCCACAGGCACCTTCTCCTTTCACCCCAATTACCTTGGAATGCCACAGGAGGGCAACCTGTCCTGTGTCCAAAGCTTCCTTAGAAAGTCAGAGGGAGGAAATCCCAACGTAACTCAGCTCCAGACGGGTGGGAACGGAAAAAGGGCCATGAGGCAGATGGGGAAATCTGTACCTTGTGCTCCTCCTGCAAGCTGAGAGAACCATTTCCAAGACAATCCTTGGGTCTTGTCCAAGACCGAAATCCCAGGAGGGTTTTTTTTTTGGCGTGTGTCATCAGCAAACCCCTCCTCCCCAGCAATCTGATATGGTGTGCACCATATTCCTGAATGATCCCAGAGCTGGGGAGGACTCTCTTCTCCTGTAATTTATGGCCTGCTTGGAGTTCTTCCACCCAATGTTCATCCCAGCATCCCAAGGGGCAGTTTCAAGGCTGCACAGCTCCCTTTGACCTGCTCTGTCCCTTGGAGATCATGCTGACCAGCCATGAAATTCCACGTGGTTTCTGCTCCTCGCTGCCAGGAGAAGGGAAAATAAAGGAGTTTCTGTGGGGTTTCTGCACGTCACTGTTGCAGCCTGGGGCTGTAGCAGTAGAAGACAGAGAAAATGGATAGAAAAGGAGCAGCCCCATCCTATAAATTAACTAAGGCACATGAGGATAAGCTTTGCTGGAGCAATTTGTTTGTCTCCCTGCCTCGCCCATTTTTTGGTGCCGTGGGTTGTCCCACTGTTTCTCTGGCTGCATCCTCAGAAGGTGAGGATCCCCTGTCCCACCCTCAGGTGCCCTGAGCTGTCCCCAAGGAATGAGGTGACTTTATAAGGACAAGCCAAGCCCTGGAGCAGGTCAGAATTGCTCCTCTGAGAGCTGCACACTCTCTTCTGCAGTCTGACTTTTTTTGCTCCGTTTCCATCCTCATGGGGAGAATCCCAACTGTTCCTGGCCACCAGTGGGTGTGGAGGTGTGGGAATGCTGAGCAAGGTGGGGATCTGAGGGTGAGCTGTGCAATCACAAGGACAGCAGAGGCTGAAGGTCCCTCGGGAGGTGCAGATCCCACCAGCTCCCCGTGCCAGTGTTATCAGGGACACTTTTATTTCCTATCCAGTAGAAATTGTTCTGGCTGCGTCTTGTCCTTTCCTGGTGTATTTCTGGCATGTTTGTGAGGACCTCGACAGAGCAGCACTGTTCCCCCCAACTGGCTCTGGCCCCAAACTCGCTCCCATCACCCTGATCGTTAATGACACTCAGCAGCCTCATCCCTGGGCGATGCCACCACCAGCTGGGACCTGTCAGCGCCAGGGGGGTGACAGGGTGGCACCAGCGGCTCCACAGGAGCCGGGACGGGGGTGAGGTCACAAGACCCTATTTTCTGAGGGGTTTCCTCAGAGATCAGGTCCATTCCGGCAGAGCAAGGATTGAGGCACCTCGGCACCTCCCGAGGCTGCGTTTCTGCTTCGCTTTGTTATTTCTGACCCTTTTTAACGCCCTCTTACACCGGCTCGGCCCGGGGCTGTGCAAGGGTCTGCTTGCTGTGAAGCAAACACAGGGCGGGCGCCAGCGAGGCAACGAGCCCCTGAAGGCACCACCAGTGGGGTGTAAATGGGCAAAATCACGGGAAAACAGCCCAGAAATGGGGCTCGTCCCCTACTGTGGCGAGGCAGCGCTTCCAGCCCAGTCCTGAGCATCTTCGGGCGCTTCCACCCCTTCTCTGTGTCACTCTCTGGATCAAGGCAGAGTTAATGCGCCCCACGACCCCAAATACTGCTCCCCACCGGTTCCAGCCCCAGAGAACACCCGCCGCGCATCCGGAAGCCTCTGCTTCGGAAGCCTGAAGCCGGTTCAAACATGAACCCGAGCCAAATTCCTCCAGGCACGTTTTTTAACATACTTTTTTTTTTTTTTTTTTTTCCCCTGCCGGGGACAATGCATTTGCTCAGGGCTCTGCCCAGCCCTTTCCTCTGCGCTGCCAGACAGAAATAGTTAACCAGGTTCGCTAAGAAATGAATGTCCTCGTTTCCTTTCCAGGGCAGGCGGCTCCCCCAGCCTCCCCCAGCCTCCCCCAGCCTCCCCCAGCCCGTGTCTCCGCTCGGAGCCCCGGGGAGGAGCCGCTCTCCAGTGGCACGGTGCGAGAGCAGGCGCTGTCTCCCCGGCTCGGGCTGTGCTTGGTGACCCGGTGGCCTGTGCGAGCACTGCCAGGTGCCCCGGGCGATTCCCGCAGCTCGAGAGCAGCCCTTTGCTCACTCTCCTCTTGCGATCGGGGCGATGGGAGCCAGCGCCGGCTCTGCAGAGTTTCAAGTCAAAACAGATCAAGCTAATCATGAAAAGCGGTGCTGGGGGAGAGGAGGGGAGGGGAGGAGAGAGAGAGAGAGAAGAAAGATGATGCCACGGGCGTTGCAAAGCCATCCCTGCTGTAGGCACAACCTCGTTTGATAGCGTGGCTTCTCCTGGGAGTTGTGGTTGGATCCCCCAGGAAAGGGGAGACCACCAGGGCCGGGACGCTGTGCTGACCCCAGTCCCAGAGCCCACGGGCTGTCAGGGACACGCCGGGCTGGTTTGGGTAGGTGTTTAGGGTCATCCCAGATGCCACAACCCATTAGTGCTGCCGGGGCTCCGGGGAGGGCTGATGGCTCCTGGGATGCTCCAGCTGCTGGAGCAGCGATGCGGCGCTCGGGAGGAGCCGCTCGCCGCTCCTGCAGCCTCTTCTCCGAGGGCATCCAGAGGAAGGCTGCCTCTCACGGCGCTTTGTTGCGTGCTTGGCTTGGCTTGGTGGGAGGTGGTCGCTCTCGGGCTTGCAGAATCCCCGGACAAAGCATTTTCCATGCTGCGGGGCCGCAGGGAGAAGGGTGAGATCAGCCGTAGCTTCAGCGCCTGCTTGAATGGAGGCAGAGGTTTGCAGAGGATGGAGGCGGCGTGGCCTGGTGGAGCATGAGACATCCCTGCCCGGGGCACGGAGACCTGCCCGGCATCCCGGTGTGAGTGCAGAGGTGAGGAGCTGCAGCCGGGGAGCAAAGCTGTTTCCCGGGAGCCGGGAGATGGACCGCGTGCCGCCGGGATTTTGGGAGAAGGGAGAACTTCTGTGTCCTCTCCTTCAGCCCCAGCCTGGGAGATGAGCTGGTGCTGGTCTTTCTGAGGGTGGGACCCACAACAAAATGAGCAGAGCTGGGGCTGCTCCCTGCTCGGCTCTCGGGGCTGCCGTAGGGTTTGGCCAAGGCTGTTTCTGCCTGGAGATCAGGGGAAACTGGTGGCAAATGCAGGGTTTGATCTCCTGTGTCCATCCCCAAGGTCAGTGTGAGCTGTGGGGGCTTCTGAGGCTGCCGTGTGGGATAACCTCCCTCCTGGTTGTTACAGCAGAGAGGGATACCCTGGAAAACAGGAGAGGAATGTGGCCAGCTCAGAGGAGCAGCTTCCTGCAAGAAATTCTGTGTCTAAGGGCAAACACATGCGAGGTTCCGTGTGCTGGCCAGGACACGTGTGGGCGTGGAGCTCCTTTATTTATTCGTCCGTGAGCGGAGCTCTCCCGGAGATCCGAGGTGGGAGGCTGAGGAGGAAGCTCTGCTCTGGGCAGCTGCTTTCTCGCAAGCTTTCGCCCTGCCTGCCTCCCTGCCTCCCGGATCCCGCGGCTGCAGAGCCTCCTGGCAGCCCTCGGCACTTTTTTTAGCCGTTCTGGAGAATTTGAATAGTTCTAGCGAGGGCGAGCTCTGATTTATAGGGAGTGTTTTTATGGTGTTTATGTTGGCAGGCTGGAGTTTATGTACGGTTTGAAATGTTCACTGGAGCCTTTTATCACCGGAGCTGAAGAACAACAGAGCGCTGGTGAAAGTCTTGTGCTAATTGGAGAGGGCTTGATTTAGGGCTGGGGCTGCAAAATGCCCGACTCCTGCTTGGCTCCGAGGGGCTGCTGCTGCCTGCAGTCCCCATGGGGAAGGAGAGATGATTTCATCCATCAGCGGGGTGGGATCCATCCAAGTTGAGCCATTTTTCCAGTGAAGGTCACGTCTGGCGCTGAGAGGGACAGATCGTGGTGCCTCGGGCTCCTGTCCCTGCTCACAGCCAAGAACAAGATGATCAGCAGATGCAAGAGGCTTCAGCTTGGGAAAACACGAGCACTTGCTTAAATGTGTTTTTTTTTATAACCCAAACCACACTCAGCTGTGGGGCAATTCCTTGTGCTGGCGTTGGAAACGCAGCTCGCCTCCATCCCATCACTCCTCTCCCCGTGTCTGTGTAGGATCTCAGTGTCCCAGCTCAGGGTTTAGTGAAAACAGTGACTTGGTGAGATCCCATCATCATCTGTGGGATTTGGAGTGACTGAACCTCACGAACACCTCACAAAAAACGCCCTCCTGCTCTTCATTTTCCATTATCCCTCTCCCATTAGTCCTGCAGAATTAGTCTGAGAGTAGGAAACTTTTCCAGGTGCCAGCAAGGGGTCATTTTGGAGCACAGAGAAGGAATTTATCCATCTTACAGTCAGCTCCTGATCCCTCCAGCCGTGTCTGCCTTCCCTTCTCCAGCATCACAGGTGCTAAGGGGGTGATCCATGGGGTGCAAGCAGCACCTTGGTGTGGGATGGGAACTCTTAAGGGCAATTGAAAATGTACAATAGCAGGAAAGAGTTGCAAGGGGATAACACATCTTGGGCAGGGTGTGCTTCGGGTGTCCTGGTTCCTGAGAGCAGGTGGTGAAATCTGTGAGGAGTGGAGAGAAGAGCTGGAAACTGAGATGAGTCCCAGACCAGTCCTTGGATGTCAGGCAGGTCACAGAATCCCAGAATGGGTTGGGTTGGAAGGGACCTTAAGGATCACCTCATTCCAACCCCTGCCATGGGCAGGGACACCTCCCACTATCCCAGGCTGCTCCAAGCCCCATCCAACCTGGCCTTGGACACTTCCAGGGATCCAGGGGCAGCCACAGCTTTTCTGGACACCCTGTGCCAGGGCTTCCCCATCCTCACAGGGAAGGTGTTGAGCTCAGCTCCAAGGAGGGTTGACCACCCAAGTTTAGATAATGAAATCCCACCCAAGTACCTTAAAACGAATCTTGAAGGAGGCCACAGAGATTTTAACCTTTTGAGGAGACCATGGCACACGGTCCTGCCTCCACATCATTCATAGTTGCTCCATACCCCTGCAACCTTTTTCCCAGAAACAGCTACTGGGACTCCCCTGCCAGGGAAAAGGGCACTTTATTGCAGGCCAGCTGTTTAGGGAAGCTGGCTGGCATTAGGCACCTCAGTAGATGTGTCCTGCTGGACGTATCCTTGCAAGAAGGGAGGGAGAGAAAGGCACAGCATTACAAGCACATCTACGTGCCTTTAGTCTAGTCACACATACAAGAAAATTTAAGGAATTTGGTGCAAAGCGGTTTAGTGAAGCAGAGAACCTTCTATTTTAAGAGATTTTTGATAGCTCTCAGCCTGCACTGACCCACACAGATTCTAAAACAGAAAAAAACCTCCCACAAAACCAACAAATCCCCCACTTCTGCTACTGGCAGTAAAATTTTGGCTGACTCGTGTGAGCCTCTATTAACCCTGCGAACGTGCTGGTCAGGGACAAACCTTACAGTAGGAGAGTCCATCCTGCTGTTATTCCTTGTAATGGGAAGCTTCCAAAAAACCAGCCAAAACAAATATTTGGAGGAAAGGCAGGGGCTGCCTGGAGGGAGTGACTGGGGCAGGAATGCTCCTGCCATGGGCAGGAGGTGACATCATCCGGATTCCTTCGCTGAGGAATGCAGGATTTGGTCTTCCCTGCCAGTAATTGCTTTTCAAAAACAGACCTGCCCAGGGAAGCGGATTTCACCCAGCCCCTTCCACTGCACGGCAGAGAGGCTGAATATTCCCAAATCCCCTTCTTTTCCCTGGCTTAAGGGGACATTGTACGGACAGGCAGGGTAAAATCGGTCATTCCCCAGATTGCAGGTGGAAGCACCCACAATTCCAAAAGTGGTAGCTGGACAGAAAGCTGGGCACGGAGAGCTGGTGGGGGAGCAACAACTTCTTGGGGCTGGCCAGGATGGGGCAGGTGATGGGCTCAGTGTGTGTGTGGACTTCTGTGCTGGGCAGACTTTGCTGAGAGCTTCAGGAGGAGCCCATGGTGACCTCCATGGTGACCTCCATGGTGACCTCCATGGTGACCCCATTTCTTGGTGCTACGAAGCCCAATGACCACGTTAGGTGTTTTTGAATGTAGAACTTCAGTGGTGACTGGAGAGAGTTGGACTTGGGGGTCCTTGTAGATCCCTTCCAATGTGGATGTTCTCTGGTTCTATGGCTGGAATAGGTGTTGATGTGCAGAGCATTCTGACCAACCAGCTGATACCTGGCTTGGTCCAGGGCAGGGACTGTCCCCCTGTGCTGGCACTGCTGGGACACCTCAAATTCTGTGTGCATGTCTGAGTTCCTCTCGACAAGAAGGACATTGAGGGGCTGGAGCGTGTCCAGGGAAGGGAACGGAGCTGGGAAGGGTCTGGAGCCCCAGGAGCAGCTGAGGGAGCTGGGAAAGGGGCTCAGGCTGGAGCAAAGGAGGCTCCGGGGGGACCTTGTGGCTCTGCACAAGTCCCTGACAGGAGGGGGCAGCCGGGGGGGTCGGGCTCTGCTCGCAGGGAACAGGGACAGGAGCAGAGGGAACGGCCTCAGGCTGGGCCAGGGGAGGTGTAGATTGGATATTAGGGAAAATTTCTCCCCTGAAAGGGTGGTCAGGCATGGGAAGAGGTTGCCCAGGGCAGTGGTGGAGTCACCATCCCTGGAAGTGTTCAGAAACACGCTGATGTGGCACTTGGGGACAGGATTTGAGGTGAACATGGCAGTGCTGGGTCAGTGGCTGGACTTGATGATCTCAGAGCTCATTTCCAACCTTGGTGACCCTCATTGATACCTGGTAGGGCTAATTCCTCAGCAAGGCCACAGTTCTCCCTCCAAGCAGCTCTTGGCTTCTCCATTGGGTTGAACATCCCACATCCCACCTCCAGTCCCCTGAGCTGGCAGCCCTCCGGCCCTGGCTCTGCTCTGGCTCCAAGCTCCGCAAACACCTCTGGAAATGGACGTCAGTGGCACTTCCAGCGGCAGCAGAGGGGTCAGTTCCTGTGGGATGGAGGCTGCTGCCCTCATTTCAATAGGTGGAACTAGGTGTAGTTCAGCTGCCCCCGTTATGAGTCCAACAGGGTGATTTAGTGCCTGGAAAGGCCTGAAATATTTTGCTCTCAGTGCCTGACAGACGATGGCTGGCAGGAAACGAATGCGCCGCGCTCCAAGGCAGGGCAGGTTTTGCTGGTTCTCTAATTTTCCGCCAGGTTTTTGGAAATTCTTGGCAATTAAATGGAGGGCAGAAAAGAAGGGCTTTGGCCAAAGGAGAAATCCCACTTGGTCAGCAGGATTTTTGGAAGGGGTGGAGTGAGGAGCTCTGAATGGGCAGCAGCGGGACAAGGGCTGCCCAGGTTGGCATCTGCTCTCCTGAGGGTGCTGAGATGCGGTGTCAGGTGTGCCAGGAGAAGGCCTGCTCAGTCTTGGGGTCAGCAGCACAAGTAAAAACAGTGGGGATGGACACAAAGCAGGGTCTGGAGTCATGGCAGGGTGATGCCATGGCATTTTGTCATGGCAGAAGAGGCAATCCACACAGGAGGCAACCATGGAACTGGTTGGGATCAGGTCCCTCATGGGACAGGGTGACAATGCCAGGAGAGACGTGGAAGAGAGACCCTCTGTGGGACATCCTGGGCTTGGTTTGGATGTTGACCCCACCAGGCAAGTCCCTTCCCTTGTCCTATCTCAGCCACCCTCTATCCCAGGGCTGTCTGGTGCTGACGATCCTGGTTTGCAGGACTCTCACTGCTCAAGAGAAGACAAAAACAGTATTTCCCTTGTCTTTGGGAGAGGGGGAAATCACAGAATCCTAGAATGGCTTGGGTTGGAAGGGACCTTGAAGATCATCTGGTTCCCAAAAGGAGGATGCAGACACCAGTCCCATTACCTTGCACACGCTGAGCAAGTACTCCACCGTTGGAGCTAATTCCCTGTGTGACACGGGTGGAATAGGGAATAAAGGGCATATCTCCTGCTCAGTTCTGCCTGGAGACAGCACAGAGTTGGCTGAGCAGCACTGACATGAGCTCCAGAGGATGAAGGTGGAGGCTCCAAGGCTTTGAGGTCAGTAGGGAGCAAAAAAGCAGCCAGGAAAAGAGATGACAATGGATGCAGATCTGCTTTTAGATGACACAAGGAAGCTCAGAGGCTCCGTATTTATCACAGCTCAGCAAGTCAGGTGCCACCAGTCAGGTGTGGGACTGCTCCTCTGGCTCCAGCCCTCCAGCAGAACATGATTTGGGGTTTGGTTTATGTCCCTTAAGTTGTTTCTTCTTCAAGTTTCTCAGAAACACAGATGGTGGTGTGGTTTCTTAATTATTTCTGTCTGGAGGCTGAAGGGAGGATGGCTTGGAGAGGAAGGGAGGGAAAGAAGCAGAGATGGAAAGAGTGAGTTTTTGAGAAGACCCTCTCACCACTTCATCTTCTTTCCTCAGCCTCTGGTAATGGCCAGGATCACTGATTGCAACTTTTCACTCCTGAAAATTCTCAGGGGGTTTCCTGGAACACCAAAATGTGGTGGGCTGGGTGCCCAGCCAGTGACCACCCCAGTGATGAGGATGGACCTCAGCTGAGCAGCAACAAACTGAGACATGTCCCAAAAGCTGCCTGGAGGTCAGAGACCCTGGAGTGGCATTTTTAGGGTCTATTTATCACTAAGTGAAAGAGAACCAGTTTTTTTTTCCTTAAATACCCTCTTTCCACAGCATTTTCCATGCTGTTTGCCTCTTTAAACTTAGCAGAGGAGGCTGACCCAGCCCTGGGCTGGCAGAAGGGGTGGAAGAAATGTGAGCACCAGCCTGGGAGCCTGGGAAGGGGCTCGCTGCACGTCATGGGGGGATTTCGGCATTATTGTGAATTAAACCATGACTGCAACATCCTCGGTGTCCCATCCCCAGCCTCGCAGTGGAGCTTCAGGCATCCCTGCCTGGGAACCAGCCAAATTCACCAGGGGTACCCGCCCTGCCAGCAGGAGCCCCCCACATCCCAGGGGTGCTGGAGGGTTTGGTGTGAGCAGGGCAGTGCTCACCTGAGCTCCTGATTTCTCTACCAAAACCTGCCCCCATGGGCCTGGTGCTCCCTTGGGAAGATCTCTGCATTCAGGAGTAACCTGAAAACAAAGACAGAAACCTCATCTTGCTGCCCCCTTGTCTCAGGCTGTGGATCAGCCCCGAGCACTGGAGCATTGTTGGCTCAGACTACAGTGTCAGGTATGGAAGGGCTGTGCACCTCCTCCATCTTCCTGCCTTCCCCTTCCGCCTCAACGTCCTCATTCATGAAAAATTCCCAGTTGGATGGACGTGGGGAGAGGAATCGATGTTGGAGCGTTTTTTCCCCCACGTCAGCCAAGGGAGGTTGTAGGCTCAGAGGGATTGAATCTTTGTTTTCGCAGCTGGATCCCGTATTATCCTTTCTTCTCTCCAGCTTTTTATTGCTGCCCGTTCCCCGGAGCAACCTGTTGGGAAGCAGAGTGTGTGCTCATGTGGAGCACAACCTGCTGTGGCTGCCCGAGGAGCAGCGAGTGGGGCTGTCCTCCCCCAGGACCGGTGAGCTCTCCAGGGGTGCCCAGGACAGGATGAGGAGCAACAGCCACAAACAAAACCACAATGAGTTCCACCTCAACATGAGGAAGAACTTCTTTGTGTGGGCGGTGGCAGAGCTCTGGAACAGCTGCCCAGGGAGGGCCTGGAGTCTCCATCTCTGGAGACATCCCAAACCCACCTGGATGAGTTCCTGAGTCACCTGCTCCAGGTGACCCTGCCTTGGCAGCGGGGTTGGTCTAGGTGAGCTCCAGAGGTCCCTTCCAACCCCAGCAATTCTGTGATTCCATGACCTGCACAGCCCCATGTGTTCATTGAGGACTTGGGCTGTAAGGGATTCTGTGCTCCTGCAGTGGGGCCATGCAATGGATCCTGGCTGGGGAGGGAGGAAGGTGCCATCCCATAATGGTCCCCTGAGGACACCTGGCTGCAGCCCAGATCTCCTGGCTCCTTTTATCCTGGCACAGTGTGGGGTGAAGGCAACTGGGTAGCAGAGACCAACTTGGTCCATCCTTTGGTAGGACAGGGCAGGGAGCAAGGTTGGGAGCATCTGCCTTGGGCTGGAGCGTGATGGGATCATGGGATCCCCTTGGGATCGTGGTCCCAACCTGGGCACAGCATGGCTTTGGGGGATGCCCTAGGGTTTGGTGGAGGTGCGGTATGGATTGGTGGTGTGGTGTAGGGTTTGCTGGTGCTGGTGTAGGTTTGGGGGTGTTGGGTAGTTTTTCATGATGCTGGTGTAGGTTTGGTCGTGCTGGTGTGGGTTTGGTGGTCCTGGTATAGGGTTTGGGGATGCTGTAGTAGGGTTTGGGGATGCTGGTGTAGGTTTGGGGATGCTGGTGTAGGTTTGGGGATGCTGGTTTAGGTTTGGGGATACCGGTGCAGGGTTTGGTGGTGCTGGTGTAGGGTTTGGGGATGCTGGTGTAGGTTTG
>NW_024581137.1:56795408-56828182 GCF_017639235.1 Corvus kubaryi | reverse complement strand
GTAGGGTAGGTTTGGTGGTGCTGGTGTAGGTTTGGTGGTGCTGGTGTGGGGTTTGGGGATGCTGGTGCAGGTTTGGTGGTGTAGCGTAGGTTTGGGTGCTGGTGTGGGGTTTGATGGTGCTGGTGTAGAGTTGGTGCTGCCAGTGTAGGTTTGGTGGTGTAGGGTAGGTTTGGTGATGCTGGTGTGGGGTTTGGGGGTGCTGGTGTGGGGTTTGGGGGTGCTGGTGTGGGGTTTGGTGGTGCTGATAAAGGTTTAGTGGTGCCAGTGTAGGTTTGGTGGTGTGGTTTATGTTTTTGTGGTGCTGAGGTAGGTTTGGTGCTGCTGGTGTAGGTTTGGGCATGCTAGTATAGGGCTGCCAGTGCAGGGTTTGGTGCTGTGGGGTAGGGTTTGGCCAGCCTGGCAGACAGGCTGGTGGGGGCTCATGCCCAGTGTGGTGGAGGGGGTGGAGAAGGTGCTGCTGGAGCCCCGCTGGATGCCCAAACGACTCCAGCACTGCAGATCTCAGAGTCAGCCTTTGCTTCGAGCAGAAGCATGGCCCAGGGCCAGCTGGCACTGGCTCCATTCCCACCTGGATGCCAGCCCGGGGGCACCTCCTCCACTATCCCACTCCTGAGGGGACAGAGGGACACTGATCCAAAACCCCTCCAGTCCGGCGAGTCCTGGGGATGGACAGACACGTGGTGTGTCCCTTCTTGGCACGGGGGACCTGGCGCTGTCCAGATGTGAGGCAGGAGCCGTGACCTCTGTGGCGTCAGCGGGTGGGGGCTCCTATGTAAACACGTCCAGGAAGGTTCCCGTCCCTTTTCCACCCCGTGCTCGCCTTCGGCTCAGACCCTCCTCGCATCAGGACCATCAGCCCTCGCCCATGCTCCATCCCGGAGCTCCGGGAAGGTACCGTGCTGCTCGCCCAGCCCTGGGCTCTCCTCTGGCTGTTTCTCTCTCATCCCCCTCTCCTCTGCATGTAAACCTGGCCGTGTAATTAAATCTGTGCGTAATTATCTACGGGGTGATTTAAATATTTGCTGGTGATATCGGTGTAATGAAGTATCTCGGTGAGCAGAGGAGGAACCTGCCCTGGTCATGCTGGGAACCCAGCCAGAAGGGTAGGAAAGCACTCATGGAAATAATGTTTCCTTTTTCTCCTTATTTTCTATTTTGTCTGTTATCTAAGAACAGTTGGCAAGAGCACGTCCCAGCCATTTGCTGCCTTATTTTTCACGCTCGAGTCTCTGTCTTCCCTTTTAACTCTGTTTAGGTCTAATTAGTAATGGGGAAATGGGCCACAAAGTCACATCTAAGTGTCTGGGACTTTTGCTTTGGCATTTTCCTTCTTGTCTTCATAGAATCCCAGAATGGTTTGGTTTGGAAGGGACCTTAAAGATCATCTCATTCCACCCCCCTGCCATGGGCAGGGACACCTTCCACTAGATCAGGTTGCTCTAAACCCCCTCCAGCTTGGTCTGGAACAGCTCCAGGGACGGGGAGGGCACAACCTCTCTGGGTAACTTCTTGTTGTCTTCAATACCCTTTTAAAGTTGATGTTTGATTTCTTTACCATAAAGAAAATCTGGTGTCCAGGCGTCCAGGGCTGAGCTCAGGAGGACATTTTGGTGATTTAGGGTGGCAAGTCTGCAGCAGATTTATTTGGGGAGGGCACAGGGATGGGTTTATATGGTGCAGAGAAGGGTTTGACAGCTGTTCCCAACCCTTGTTCCCGTTTGCACAACACTTGGATCATGGAGCCAGCCTCACTGTTATGGCTCTGTCTGACCTGGCAAGTCAGAGGCTTCTCCAAAGCCAAAAGATTGGGAAATTGATAAAATAGATAGCCCAGCAACGAGTGGTGGAATCTGCAGAAAGGTTGGTATTCCAGATATTATGGTTCAGATGAAATTTTGTCTTATCTCACAAGTTCTGCTGCCTGAGCTTCACCTCAGCTCCTGCAAGCAGAACCCTTGTGCTGCATGATGGGTTTGGGAGACCAGAGGAGGGTCACCAGGGTGACCAGAGGGATGGAGCACCTCCCCTATGGAGAAAGGCTGAGAGAACTGGGATTGTTCAGCCTGGAGAAGAGGAGGCTTCAGGGTGACCTCGGAGCCCTTTCTTGTGACTAAAGGAGCTCCAAGAGAGCTGGAGGGGGATTTTGGACAAGGGATGGAGGGACAGGACAAGAATTTGAATTGATAGAGAGTAGCTTTAGATAAGATATTAGGAATAAACTCTTCCCTATGAGGGTGGGCAGGCCCTGGCACAGGGTGCCCAGAGCAGCTGTGGCTGCCCCTGGATCCCTGGAAGTGTCCAAGGCCAGGCTGGACATTGGAGCTTGGAGCAGCCTGGAACAGTGGAAGGTGTCCCTGTGCAAGGCAGGGGATTGGAATGAGATGGGCTTTAAGGTCTCTTCCAACCCAGTCCATTCTGGGATTCTGTGATTGCATTCCTGGCAGAGCAGAGTGTGACTCAGCACCCTGAGAAGATGCCACACCGGAGCAGGACCTTGAGGCTGCTCCCAAGCACAGCAGCTCTTCCTAATGACTCACCCGTGGTCTTCAGCCACGCTAGAGTTGTTAAGGTTGTTTAAAGAGCAACACATGAGCTCTGCAGGTGCAGGACAGGGCAGGCCCCAGTGGTTCCAGTGGCCAGGGCAGCATGAGGGAACATCCTGAGAACCAGGCAGAGCATGGACCTGATGAAGGTACCTGGGCTGGGTCCTGTGGGTCCTGTTCCTGGAGCAATTTATGGGGCACTTGCTTACTGCAAGCTCCTGGCCTTGTTAGGGTGGAGAGATTTCTTTAATATCAACTTTGGTTGGCAAATTACAGGTATTTTTGGGGTTGTAAAAAATTAGAATCATAGAATTCTTTGAGATCATCTCCAGTCAACCCAGCACCATCATAACCACCCCTAAGCCGTGTCCCCAGGTGCCACATCCACACAGTTTTTGAACGCTTCCAGTGATGGTGACTCCACCACTGCCCTGGGCAGTCTGTTCCAGTGTTTTACAACTCTTTCCATGAAGAATTTTTCCCTAATATCCAATCTAAACCTTCACTTGAGGCCATTTATTCTTGTCCTGTCGCTTGTTACCTGAGAGAAGATAAAAACATGAAATACCTTTGGGCCATTTCTCATGGCTGTCCTGGCTGGGTGTGAACAGGCCCATCTGTTGCAGTGGCTGTCCCTGTGTCTGACACAGATGAGGTGTGTGATGACAGAAATTACACCATCATTTTTTCCACTGGAACTGCTGGGGAAAAAAAAAAAGTAGAGTCAAACTCTCAGGGTCAGCAGCCTGACTGTGACATTGCAAAGCATTTTCCACACACAAAAACCCCTCCAAACCTACGAGTACTGTAAGAGGAGATTGGTGAGGAAAGCTGGAGGAGGTGTTGAGCGTGTCCTGCTTTCAAAGAACCGTGGAATCATGAATGGTTTGGGTTGGAAGGGACCTTAAAGCCCACCCAGTGCCACCCCCTGCCATGGGCAGGGACACCTTCCACCATCCCAGGCTGCTCCAATCTCCAATGTCCAACCTGGCCTTGGACACTTCCAGGGATCCAGGGGCAGCCACAGCTTCTCTGGGCAACCTGTGCCAGCCAGGAATTCCTTCCCAAGATCCCATCCATCCCTGCCCTCTGGCAGTGGGAAGCCATTCCCTGTGTCCTGTCCCTCCATGCCTTGTCCCCAGTCCCTCTGCAGCTCTCCTGGAGCCCCTTTAGGCTCTGCAAGGGGCTCGGAGCTCTCCCTGGAGCTTCTCCTCTCCAGCGGAACATTCCCAGCTCTCCCAGCCTGGCTCCAGAGCAGAGGGGCTCCAGCCCTGGGAGCAGCTCTGTGGCTTCCTCTGGACTTGCTCCAACAGCTCCGTGCCTTTCTTGTGCTTTGCCTGTGTGGATCCCAAGGACAGAACTGCTCCACCTCCACTTTGGGGGTTGCTGTCTTTACCCTCAGGATGTGTCTGTGGTGTTGCTGCTCCCATCCCCCTCCCTCTTCCCACACTGACACCGGGAATGTGGTTTTCGTGCAACCAAAAAATCAGGGAAAAAGTTCCTTTCATCCACTTGGCACCAGTCAGGGACCTCACCCAGCAGCCCTTGAATGGAGCTCAGAAGCCATGGCTGAGCTTCCAACCTCTCCTGACCCCTTTTCCTGGGGTTCTTCCAAGCTCCCTCCCAATGCTCCATCTCTGCCCATCCACAGGTGTTAGGGGAAAAAACCACCAAACCCACACCTTTCTGGAGCAGCCAAAAATGTGTCCGTTTGCCTTTTTTTTCCAGCATTCCCTAACCTTTCCCATACACCCTGACCCTTTTCCTCTGCCCCCACCTGCATTAAGGCACCGCTGTGGGGTGAACTGTGGATGGAGGAATGTCCACATGGACAACAGCGGGAGGAGGAGATGAGCCGTGAACTTTTGCACGTTTCACCAGGGGATGGATTTCCTCTGGTTTTAATTGAATTGTTTCAAGGGTTTTTTTCACTCTTTTGTACAAATTCAGGAAGGTCTGGAGCAAGTCAAGCCTGGCTTGGCTTCACAGGGCTGGCAACACCGACTGGAAAGTTTATTGCTTCCTGTTATGAGAGCTCAGGGAGCCACGATGGGATTTCAGGAGAAACATGGGCAGCTCTAACTCCAGGGATGACCCCGACGGGTGGGGTTGGAGATGGCTTCTCATTCCCATTGCTGCTCCAGCTACTTCAGGAAAGGGAAGCAAATAGAGGAGGGAATAATGGCTCGATTTGGCCTCTGGCTATCGAGGCAGATGTTTTCTTTGGAGCAGGAATAGATGCCGAGGAAAATGCTATAAAGGGCTTTGCTGAGCCACGTCCCGGGGCTGCACCTGAGTCCTTTCTTGCCACCTCTCTCCTGTGTCATCTCACCACCTTGGACAATTCAGCAGAAAGGTTCCCCTCAGAAAAATTAATGTGGTTTTTTCTTCCTCAACACTGACATTTATCTCGAGAATGTGTCCATTGCAGCGAAATTTTCAGCTGGGAAGGGCTGGAATAAATCGCTTCTGCTCTCCAGCCCAAGTTTAAACATTTCCTCTGGGCTTTTCTACTTTGGAATTTAAATCTTATTGTTATTTAACCATATCAGATTAGTTTTTCAGTCATTTTCAAAGTGAAGTGATTTTACCTTTCTGCAGTCATCATCATATCTGAAGGAAACTTTTCCCTGATTTTCAGCAGAAATGTTATTTATCCTGCTAACAGCACTGGCTTTTTGCTCCAGGCACAAACCAATGCAAACTTCACAGAAATTCCATTTTCTGACCTATCTTCTGTGCTAACTGAGGCATAACTGTGGTCCAAATGTCATGGCAGCTCAGAGCCAGAATTTACATTTTCCAAGTGCATGAAGGAAAACATCCCTCACCTCATTTTCAAACAGTCTTACATTATTCAGCCAAAATCCCCACGGGCTTTGCAAAAACGTGTAAGACCAGATTTTCTCTGTTTCATCCTTGTGAGGAGCCAGAGACCAAGCACATAATTCTTTCCCAGATCAAAACCTTTTTGGGATCATCCAACAAGCAGAGCCAGATGCAGGATAAAAATCAACCTGATGATGAATAAGTAGAAATCTTGTCCTTCTGTCCTTCAGATGACACATTTGCATTGGGATTGTCGTCACCACTGCCCTGAAAAGTCCACACAGAGCTTTGTGATGAAGCAGATTTTTGCAAATGACCCTGGCACAGCTTTTCCTGCTGCTTATAAATTGGTTTTTTTACGAGAGTTAAGGTTCTGGCTGAGCTCTTAGGATGCGAGCCCTGATTAGCCCCAAATCTTGGAGAGCACCCAAAGCTCTGCGTGAAGGAGGGAAGAAGTTTGCACAACTGGGATGGTTTTGGTGTTAAGTCAGGGAGTGTGGTGGGACTGAAAGGGAGCCTGGAGGCCCTGGGCTGGCGTGGCTGTTGAGCAGCACCGGGGCCATTCCCAGCTGCTCCTTCCTGTCTCTGCTTCCCAGATCCTGAACGGCTCCCTGTGATATCCACACTTGTCCCCGACCCCGTCACCCATGAAATTGTTGGTTTGGTTCCTGTTTCATGAGGAAATGGGCTGTTTCTGTCCCCAGGCGTGGCCCCTCCACCCATTAGCCCAAGTTCTATCCCAGTGTGTTGCTTCCATCCTTGCCGGGAGGTGCTGGCCCATCCCAAAGCACACAAGAGATGTGGCCCAGCCACGTCACTGAGGCAGTGACACAACTTGGGTCCTTGGGGATGCAACTTGGGGTCTGGGGTTGCTGGAGGCTCTGGAGACTCCAGGCATGAAGAAGGGGCTCCCATGGGAGCTGGTGGCCTCTTTCCCACCAGGAAATGCAAATGGAGATGTCCCAGTGGAACACACGCTTGGACCTCTGGTCCAAGGAACCTGGTCCAGTGGAAGGTGTCCCCAGCCACGGCAGGAGGTGGAACTGGAGGATCTTTGGGTTGGTCCCCTCCAACCCCAACCATTCTGGGGTTCTCCACAGTGCTCCCTTTACCTGGTCCTATCAGCCAGGCGTGTGCCAGTAGAAATGTCAAATTCGCAGTGCTGGCTTGAACCAAACTGGTTGAAAATGAGCCCAAATCCTCTTCCAAACCCATGGATCCCCCCACACCTGTGTGCTTGTGGGACAGCAGCTCTGAAAGCAGAGGAGGGGGTGGAGGAAAGGAGGACACATTGAGGAAGGTGGTTGTCCATCCCTGAAGCCCATCTCAAAGGGGATAAAACCTCGGCGTGCCTCCTTTGTGACTCTGTCACTCACTGACCAAGCTGGAAACCCCCAGATCCCTTTTTCTCCATAACTGCCACCAAACTACTGGCTAATAAGAGGAATATCACAGTTCTGTGGATTTTTAGTCTATGCAAAAGGGGAAAGAATATTTTCCAAATCCCAATATTTGTTTTTAACAGTGCCTTTGCCACGCTTTCCATCACAAATCCCTTTCAGAGTGGACGGCACCCACAGCCACCAAAGGTGAGGATGAGTCCTGCATCCCACATCCAAAAGTCAGGGAAAAAAGTTTAGTGAAGTTAATCCAAGAGGAAAAAGATAAGAACTAAAACTGCTGCTTCACGTTTTGCTCTCACTTGTGGTGTTCAGACATTTTTGAGAAATTCCATCATCTCAAAAGCCCGATTCCAACAATAATCAATAAGGTAAAAAGTTGGCACTTTAAATTTATTTTAATTTTGTGACATTCGTCTCAACACAGCGGGCCTTGTTTTAAAAACAAGTTTAAAAACTTTGTTCATTCGCACAAAGATGCATATCTTCACTGCATTTAGTTTAAAAACTGACCAAATTAACATCCAAGAGAGAAAAATTAGAGAAGAAAAGGAACTGTCAGCACAATCCAGCACAGAGCTTTGTAGGTTTGTGCTCGGAGTGGGTAATTATGGTCACTCCTCGCCCCTGACGTAGCAGGGAGATGTTACACCAGGTCTCATTGCCATTGGCGACAGCACTTACTTCTTTCAATAGGACATTTAAATAAATGCGTATAGATCACTGCTCTGAAACACAGACGGTGCCTGGGGAAGAGGTGGCTTGGAGAGGTGACTCCCAGCAGCAGCCAGAATTATACAAAGCTCCATCACATCCCTTCCCCTCTGTCTCCTCTCTTTTATTCCCATTTCTCATTGCCAGGCACTGAACTGAGGACACGGGATGCTGCAGGGGTGGGGTTTTCTCTGTACACTCATTTATGGCTCTGCCTCCTGCCTCCTTCCCTGGGTGATGATTTGGTGATGGGAAGCCCTCAGTCCCTGCCAGTGTGATGGCTGGAGCTGCTGGGCACGAGGCTGGAGCAGGAGCAGATGTTGCCTGGCCTGCCTGAAGCGCAGATGCCCCAAAAATCTTCACCCAGACGCGAGTGCCGTGTGTATAAACAACCCTCATGGCTAGAAAGCAAAGAGCCTGGAAAATCTGCCTGACCCACGGGACTGGGACCACGCTGAGCTGCCTTTTATCTCTGAGCAGTCCTGCAGAGCCTGGGAGTCGTTCTGAGCTGGTTATTTTTAAATAACCAATAACACCTCCCTGCAGCTCCATCCCGCACCGGCAGCAGCGGGTGGGACTTTCACCACAGGTCTTGGGTGGCAATGAGCTCTTGGTGGCCGTCCCTCAGCTCTGGTGGATGTTACGGGGTGTGGCTCTCAGAAGGAGCAGCTGTGACATGTGCTGGAGGGTCCCTGCTTGTGGGGAATGCACCCAGAGAACATTCAGTGGCCCCTCTGGAGTGACCATGAGGTGACCCACGGCTGTCTCCAGAGCTGAAGGACCTTGAGGGGAAGGAGATCACTGCCCCAGTGTGCTGGAGGCCAAACCCAGCCCCAGGAACATGCAGGGATAATGTGGCCTCAGCCCGCTGCAAGTTCTCACCCTCTCAGTGGGAGATTTCCAGGGAGGCTGGAGTGGGTTTGGAGATCTCCAGCCCTGCTGCTCTCCTCTGGAACATCCCTGTGTCCTTTGGGAGAGCAGCTTGTCAGTGTGCCGTGTACTGAAGCTGAAACATGAAGCCAGGGTTGTGATAATTTAACTTTTTTAGAGGTTTATTCCCCCCAAATGCCTCCCCAAATCTGGTTTTCCTGGTGTGGCATATTCCCACAAAGGTGTGTGTTCACCCCTACACCTCACTGAGCTGATAGGGCTTTTCCTGCCTATCTCAGGTGACTAATCCCAAACAGGGAATTCACTTATCAGTAATGATAAGTGAGTAATTAGTTTATAACAGAAAGCCTTGAGGAATGTTGCTGCAATAAAGGGCGGTGCAGATGCTGCTCCTTGCAAGAGCATCCACACAAGCTCCAGTGAGGAAGAATTGCCCTTCCACGTCCATTTGGGCTCTTTGGGAAACCAGAGGTGAATATCCTGCTTTGTCAGCACCAGGGACGAAGGTTCCAGATAAACCATATGGTTTCCAACACCCCCCTTAATCCCAGTGCAAATCTTCCCGTGCTTTCTGCCCTCAGAGATCTGATCCTTTCCATGACCTGGCTGCTGCTGTTGCTTCCTTCTCTCTCCTCCTCGCTGGCCCTTGGGTGGACTTCCTGCCTGGACTCTCCATTTCCACCTCAGCAGACACCCTGAACCAGATCCCTGATTCTGCTGGATCTGCCAAAGCTCCCCGTGGATGGAGCAGGTGATCCTTGCACCATCAGGGTGGAGGTTTTCTTCATGAATACCACTTGCCTTAGGCTTCGTGTGCACCCCCATCCTCCCAATTCCTTCTTGCAGCTGCAAAGAAGCCAGAAAGGCTCTGTTGGTGCTCAGAACTCCTTCCCCATCCTTCACCTGCTCCCTGCTCCCTCCACCAGCTTGCAGAGAGAGGAACCACCTCTTTCAGGGACAGCTTTTCCTGCAGCAAAGCAGGAGCTTCAGGGCAGTTTTTCCCACTAGTAAGCTTTCCCTCCTTTTGTATTATTTTTTTCCCCCCCAACAGCCAAGGAGCTTTTGCCAAAATGTGTTTTCCACATGTTCCCTATTAGTCATGCTCTCAGTCTTACAAATCTGTTACCAGTGCCACAAGCTGATGTTATTAATTCACTCCCAACCGACACAAGCAAAATTCCAGGCAGCGTTCCTAAAACCAGACCCGGCGGCTTGTTTGGATTTAAAACCAATGCCCCTCTCTCGCCTGGTGTGTGTGTAGAGCACCTTCCCAGCTTCTCCCGAGGCTTGGCGAGGGCAGGAAGGTCGGGACAGGCGGTGGGACCGGCCCCGGGGGTCGGGCAGGGGCTGCCCCGCAAAGGCGGGGTCTGACAGCGCCTTAAATACTTCCCTGGAGCTCCGCTTGCCAACCACTGGAGCACGGCTGGACCGAGCCGGCGGGGGTTTATCTAGGGCAAGGCGGAGGGATTGGAGGCACAGGAATGTCGGTGGAGGAGGGAAAGCCACCGCGAGAAGCACCATGTCTCTGTAAGTAGATTTTTTCCCCCGTTGTTTTCCCTGCTGCTCAGGCAGCGGTGCGAGAACCGTGCGGAACGGAAGGGCATCCACCTAGCACAGACTTACATATTTTTTTTTTCATTCTTTGGCATATTTTAGACTCAGGTTTTAAAGTTTTCCCAGTTCCTACAGCTGTGCCTGCGATTGTGTGGAGGGGTCAGCGGGTTTTGGGAAGTCACCGTGGTGAGAACGGGGAGCCAACAGCTCATTCCTGTACTGGCTACACACAGTTCTGACTACTTTAGGGGTTGCTGGTGGTCTGAGCAGTCCAATCCGTCCTCTGTAGCTGTTTTGAGGTGAAACTTGCACCCTGTGTGTGTTTCATACGCTGTGTGTCAGCAAATCTGGAGGTGGCATGTGATGATGGATGAGTGAATGAATGGATTTCAAAGCCGGAGGGATGGGGAGTCCTTTCTTTGGGGAGATAACTGAGATGCATGAACCACCTCATCTCACCCATCTACCTGCTGCACATCTACACAGATGGGGTTTTTCCCCCCCAGGCTGCATAACTTTCACACTGCACAGAGGAATTGGGTCTGAAGTGAAGCAGATGGATGGCTGCAAAATCCATGTTCTGTGCTTGGATGGTCGGGACTGTGAGGAGAGGAGACACAGCCTTTTCCTAGTGCCAGTCTATTCATCAGCACTGTGAACAAATCTTTCTTTGGGAGCTTGTTTGATTTATGATTGATTCCAAAACACTGTGGTGCACTAAACCCCCACCCCAGCAATTAAAAGCATTGAAATCTCACAGTTTAGTCTTTGTAGCCAGTGAGTCCTAAAAGCCACTGGAAGTTCAACCAAACAGATTTGTAGGGAGGGGTTTTTACCTCATTTCCTTCGGCTCCCGCTCTCAAATACGATGCCAGGAGGGCAGGTGGACACACAGGGGTGCAGCATCAAGGTGTGACCCCTCACAGTGGGGTCCCAGGGGCGCAGGAACAGCTCGGGGCTGTTTCCTGCAGATGTTCATGCAGATCCAGATGTGCACAGAGGGCTGAGCCGCAGGGGCAGTGGCAGGACCCACAGCTCAGGGTGGTGGAAGGCAGCCAGGGATGGTCTTCTCAAAGCAACAACCTGTCACTTCTGTTAATTTGCAATTTCCTTCCTTTTCCTTGACTCGGGAGGTTTGGGAGCATTTTATTGGGTGCTCCTTCCTAAAATGTGTCTCCCAGAGGAGCCAGTGGGTGCTTTGATAACAACCCTGATAAATGTCAGTTCAAAACTTGAATATTTACTCCAAAAGCTGTCACAGCCTCGGTCAGACCCTCCCTGCCCCAGCAAACAGCTCCTGGGAGATGAGCTGGCGCTTTGGGAGTTGCGTCCCTGAGTAACACTTGCTAAATGGTGAATTATCCTCGGTGTAGGCTTCAGAAACCCTTTAGGGGAACCCTGAATTTGGAATGAACTGCTCTACAGGACATTAAAAGTGTGTTTTTAAGGACAATTTGGGGCTTGCAGCTAATTTGTGGTGCAGATGGGAGCTGCTGGGGCGCTGGACACCTGCATGGGGCCAGCCAAGGTGGGGCTGGATCCAACCCTGCCTCATCCAGACCCGGATGCTCCACAGACAGATGCACCATGGCCCACACCCAGCAGGGTCTTCCCTTCCCAGCCCCCTGTCAGCTGGAGCTTGGCTGAGAGCCTGGATTGATCCCACAAATCATTTAACGCCCCATATCTGAATGTGAACACAACAGAGGAAGGGTTAAAGACCCCTTAGGGTGTACCCACAGTAAGGACGCAGAAAAAGGCACTCAAAAAGGGTTCACCCCTGAATAAACCCAGTTTCCTCAATAAATAAAGAATATCTCTGTGGGCATCACTTCCCATGTCCTGCACTGGCTGAACTGTCCCACCTGCACAGTTGTACCGACCAAGGCATCACTTTTGGGGCAGGAGAGGGGGATTCTGGTCCCAGCAGCTTTGGGGGTTGTTGCTCTTCACCTGGTATGTCGAGGGCAGGGAGGAGAACTTCCCCACCTCTCCTTCTGCTTTATGACCCAGCTGTTTCTCCCCTCCCTGCCTCGGTTTCCCCAGCCCCAGGACAGGAATAGCACCATCTGCAGAGCTCTCCCACAGGCTCGGCCTGCTGTGTGAAGACTTGGGGGCTTGTGTTCGCAGGGGATTTGTTTGATCTGGAAATAGCAGGGTTGGAAAATTCCATCTGCCTGCTCTCGAGAGCCCTCGACGGGGCAGCGCGAAGGCGAGCGCTGAGCAAACCAGCGCTGAGCAAACTGGCTCTGCTTGGCTCCTGTCCTGGGAAGCAGTGGGAGCAAAATCGCATTCCAGAACAGCTGGATGTGGAGAACAGAGTGGGGCATGTTTCCCTTCCTGCTCCCACGTGGCTGCTCCCACCACGGAAACCCTACAGCACAATTTTGTGTCTCCAGTGGTGCAAAGCCAAGTTCGGGCCAGGCTTGTGTCTCATGGCATCATCAAGCCAGGTTGGATGAGGCTTGGAGCAGCCTGGTCTAGTGGAAAGTGTCCCTGCCCATGGAACCAGATGATCTTTAAGGTCCCTTCCAACCCCCAAAAATTATAGGATTTTATGATCATTTTCCCCCCTGGATCTTCACCCCCACTCAGCCATGCTCACCCAGCATGGAGAATTAGGGTTGATGTCCATACTGCTTCCACATAAGAAAACAGCTCCTTTCTCTTCTCTTTTTTCTTCCTCCACTGTTCTTTAGGTCCAGGTGCTTTTCCTATCACTCTCATCTCTCAGTATCCGTGCCAGTCAAGCACTGAAATTGCCTCCTGTCTTTAGTGCTGCCTGAGGTCACCCAAGGAACTCAGGCTGAGGCCCCACTCCAAGTTAAGCTAAACACAAAATGCTTATTCCAAGCTCTTCCTCCCCAGCTGTCCAGGTCTCCTAATAAATGCATGGTTTTCTCTTGAAAGCTTCTCAAGGTTTATTTTTGAAACAGTCTGTATTTGATTAAAGTTTTGTTTTGTTTTGCTTTGTTTCAAGAGGAACTTAAAAGGGTTGTCAGCCTGTAAACATAAATATTCCCATTCTTTTGCTGATTCTTTGCATTTTTCTGGGCTTGCTAATGAAAGATGTTTCAGTAGGACACGTCTCTGTGATATGGGAGCATCCTCCACTGTTCCAGCCCTGACCACCCTTTCAGGGGAGAAATTTTCCCTAATATCCAATCTAAACCTCCCCTGGTGCTAATTAAGGCCTTTCCTCCTGTCCCTGTTCCCTGGGAGCAGAGCCCGACCCCCCCCCGGCTGCCCCCTCCTGTCAGGGACTTGTGCAGAGCCACAAGGTCCCCCCTGAGCCTCCTTTGCTCCAGCCTGAGCCCCTTTCCCAGCTCCCTCAGCTGCTCCTGGGGCTCCAGCCCCTCCTCAGCTCCGTTCCCTTCTCTGGCCACGCTCCAGCCCCTCAATGTCCTTCTTGTCATGAGGAACCCAAAACTGATCTCAGGATGCAAGGTGTGGCCCCACCAGTGCCCAGCACAGGGGACGTTCACTTCTCTGGTCCTCCTGGTGGCACAAGATGTGACCTCACAGCTCTGGTGTTTTATTTCCCCCTCTCCCTGCAGGTTATAACTGAGTAGCCCTTATGACCAACATGAGCTGGAGCTTCCTCACCCGCCTGCTAGAAGAGATTCACAATCACTCCACCTTCGTGGGGAAGGTCTGGCTCACCGTGCTCATCGTCTTCCGCATCGTCCTGACGGCGGTGGGGGGCGAGTCCATCTACTCCGATGAGCAGAGCAAGTTCACCTGCAACACGAAGCAGCCGGGCTGCGACAACGTCTGCTACGATGCCTTCGCGCCGCTGTCGCACGTCAGGTTCTGGGTCTTCCAGATCATCATGATCTCCACGCCCTCCGTCATGTACCTGGGCTACGCCATCCACAGGATCGCCCGCTCGGCCGAGGAGGAGAAGAAGTTCAAGGGGTTCAAGAAGAAGAAGCAGTTTGCCCTGAACTGGCAGGCCGTGCGCAACATGGAGGACGCCATGGAGGCCGACGAGGAGGAGCCCATGATCTCCGACGACGCGGCCGAGCACGAGAAAGCCAAGCCCAAGCCCAAGTGCAAGGAGCAGCAGAAGCACGACGGGAGGAGGCGCATCCAGCAGGAGGGACTGATGAAAATCTACGTCTTCCAGCTCCTCACCAGGGCTTCGTTTGAGGTTTGCTTTTTGATAGGGCAGTATTTGCTCTACGGTTTTGAAGTGGAAGCTTATTACGTCTGCAACAGGGTCCCTTGTCCCCACACCGTGGACTGCTTTGTGTCCCGGCCCACGGAGAAGACCATCTTCCTCCTGGTGATGTATGTGGTGAGCTGCCTGTGCCTGCTGCTGAACATGTGCGAGATGTTCCACCTGGGATTCGGGACCATCCGCGACGCCATCCGCAACCGGAAAATCAACAGCTTCCGGCAGCCCCCCTACAACTACGCCTACCCCAAGAACATCTCCTGCCCTCCCGAGTACAACCTGGTCGTCAAATCCGAGAAGTCCACCAAGATCCCCAACAGCCTGATGGCCCACGAGCAGAACTTGGCCAACGTGGCTCAGGAGCAGCAGTGCACCAGCCCGGACGAGAACCTGCCGGCAGATCTGTCCACCCTGCACAAGCACCTGCGGGTGGCCCAGGAGCAGCTGGACATCGCCTTCCAGAGCTACAGCAGCACCCAGGCCAACACGCAGCCCTCTCGGACCAGCAGCCCCGCCTCGGGGGGCACCGTGGTGGAGCAGAACAGGGCCAACACCGCCCAGGAGAAACAAGGTGCTAAACCCAAGGCCTCCTTGGAGAAAGGCAGCTCCAGCAGTAAAGATGGGAAGACGTCTGTGTGGATATAACTCTGCCAGGAAGGCGAGAGGGCAGCGTGAGCGGGGTTTTTATTTTGGTTTGTTTCTGGTTTTCGGTGTTCTCTCGAGTTCGTTTCGCAGGGCACGGTTTTTGTGTGGAAGTCAAGAGAGTAAAAGGAGCTTTGGACCAATTTAGTGCTGTCTTCCAGTGTGTTAACAAAAGACATCTCTTCCCTGTTTCCAACGTGTTCTCCAGCTGGGAACCTCCAGTGAGTGACAGGAACCTCCAGTGAGTAACAGCAAACCCCCCACACCTCCCAGCCCTTGGGTCACCACCGGAGCCCCCAGCAGAGACTGGACAATGTGCTGTGGTGGGAAGAGGAGCTGCTGGTGGCTCAGGAGGAAAGTCAGGCTGACAGGGATCAGCCACCCTCCTGCATGGCAAGGCTCGAGTGCTGCAGGCAAGGCAGTGTTTAATTACTAAATACCCTTAATCAAATTAATTTCTGATCCTTTGATAAGAAAACCACTGACATATTGCACGGACCTTCACGGCAGGCTCACAGCTGATGGCCTGCCTGGGCTGGCAGCTGCCAATGAAGGCCTCGTTGGATGCTGTGAGCCAGGAGCTGGCACCCACACCAGGTCTGGGGCAGGAACACCGTGACTGCCTCACACAGGGAGACCTAAAACCAGCACAGGGCTGAAGGTTTCATCTTTTCTTCCTCTGTGTCGAAGCAAAAAGCAAATCTGCTCCAAACCCTCCGGAGCAGGAGCAAGCAGTGACATTGCGTCCTACTGGTGCCTGTGTAGCACTTGCTACAGATGTGATGGGAATTGTTGCAGTTACAGAGTTTTTAACAAACTGCTGCTTCACATCATCAGAAAGTGCCTTTATGCAACCAGGAAAACAAAAGTGTAAAGGGTTTAGGCTCCTTTACTTGCTGAATTTTAGACGATCAGCATCGGCAAATTTGTTTTTCTGATTAATTGAGGAAAAGCACTGTTGGCAAATTTGTTTTTCTGATTAATCAAGCCCTTATAAATAGTGGCAGGTGGCAGATCTAGGAATAGTGTGTCTCTGGTGTGTGTGTGTGTGTCCATGTATAGATACAGACACGTACGAACACATGCGTGTGCACATAGACATAGCAAAATAGGTGTAAATGTAATATCAACCCTCTGCTCCTTCCACAGCCTTCCACCTCCCCTGGGAAAACCCAGCTGCTCCAGGACTGGGGCTGATCTCATCCTGGAGCAGTCCTGGGGCTTTTAGCCTCCAGCCCTGCCCGGGGAACTGGGAGGATTCCCACATTTGCTTGGGGGCAGGGTTGCAGAAGGTCTGGCTTCAGTGGGGACAGGACCAGGACAGCAGCAGGAAGTTTTTCCCGAGTTTATGAGGAGTTGTTTTCAGCTGGGCTTGGCTTTAGGGTGGTTTCCATGCACTTAAAGTACTTGGGGTGCATGTTAAGATCAAGCTGCTGAGCTCCAAGGCTCCTACTGTGCTTTGTCAGGGTGGTTTCATCATCACCACAGGGACCCCAAACAGGCAGAGCCTTCAAGATCAAACCTGTTGCAGAAGAAGTAAATTCTCCCTGAACACAGCGCTGTCCCTGTGCCAAGCTGTTCCCTCAGGCTGTGCCAGTATGTCTTACCCATTGGATATTCACGACTTCTCGCTGGACATCACCCTCATGTCCTTGAGATCAGTCCCTAAAAGCCCTGAGGATGCCTGTTCCCCGAGTGCCCAGCCCTTTGGCCATTCTTGGGAGCAGCAGAGAATTTGGATATGCCCTTCATCTCCTGGGAACCTCAGCTGAGCTGTGCCATGCATTAGAGAACAGTCCTGGAAGCAAAAACGTAGAATTAAAAGGACAGCAGAGAAACATCCTACGAGGTACCCAGCAGCTAATATTCAGCTCTCTGGCTTTGTGTAACAGTCTGGGGAGCACTTCCAGGCTCGTTCCTGCTCCTGCTGAAGGCATTCATTGGTAAAATGCCTGGAATGCTGTTTGCTCTTGCTGCTGGAGATCTTCCCCTGACAAATGGATAACTAGATCCAGGAGGAGGATCAGCACAGCAGCACTCAGTAGGAACATCCATCCATTCCCTTCTGCTGGGAATTTTGCTGGAAAGGCTCAAAAAGGTCACACCACGGTGGTGGGGAGGCAAACATACCCAACCACGCTGTTTGTCCTCGTCCCGTGTGTGGGAATGTGCTCTCTGCTGGCTGGGGATGTGCTGGGCAGAGCAGGAGAGGCTGGGTGCTCACAGGGCTGCTGTCACCTGGCAAAAATGCCTGCAGGGCCACAGCCCAGGCTGCTGGGGAGGAGAGAGAGGTGATCCTGGGTGGAAATTTGTTCCCTGGTCACTGCAGCTGTCCAGGGCATGAGCTTGTCCTCTGCATCAGTGGGACTTCTCTTTTATTCCCAGCCCTGTGTCCCAGGGGAAATCGCGTGCATTTAAAGTCGTGATCCCAAGGGAAGGATGGAAACTCTGAGGATAACCATGGTTGGATGCTGCCTGGGTTCTTCTGATTCCTTTTCCATGAGCAACAATACCACAGCCCCGGATAAACCTGTGCTTCCCACACGATGCTGGAAGGCACTGTCCCATGCAGGAGTTGGGATTTGGGATTTCTGCTGCCCTTACCAGCAACACCTCCCTCAGCACCAGACATGGCCTGAGCACTTCCTGGTGACTCAGATCTGCCCCTCCACTCCTGCTGACCTGCAGAACCCCCCATGAGTCACCACACCAGGGATAGGAATGTGACTTCCTTGCTCTTGATGCAAACAATCTTGGCAAACGAATCGCCGTGGGGAAAGATGGGGGGCAGGGCAGATTTTGAGCCCAAACCCCCAAACCTGGTCACAGAGACCTGATCAACTCATTAAACCCAGTCTATGCAGCAGGGCTGCATCTGCTGCCCCAGCAATAGAGGTGGGCAGTGCCCATGGGAGGAGATTCCAGGTTCAGGGCAGGAGGATGGGAAAAGACCATGGATCTTCTTGCCAACTTGCCACCATCAAATGACTCTCTAAGGGGTGACATGAACCCCCTCTCTGCAACCCCATGGAGACATGGAGAAGTCTCATGCCTTTAATCTCTGCATATTTTGGGTGTTTGAATACTGCTTTCACCCTCAAATCTGCTTTAAGCTGAACACCTCCAGTCTCATCAACCTTTCTCCAAGGGCTGCTTTTCTGGGGTGGTTTTCCCTGGTGTCTTTGAACCAACACCAGCCACTCCACAACTTCCCAGCAGCGTGGCAGTGCCAGTCCTTGTGCCACATTCCCTTCCTTCTCCTCTTCATGCACTCTGGTCCTCCCCAAAACCCCATCTCCTGCAGGCATGGGGATTGCTCCCCTCTCCAGGTGTGTGGCTGTACAGTGGGGACCTTCCTGGCATCCTTCAAACCCCCTTTTTATGGTCACACAGTGAACCAAGGGGGCTCTGAGTGACCCGTGGGTCCTGCAGAAGGTTTGGAGCCTCTTCCCAGCTGGTGTCACCCTCACATCTCATACGCACACGCTGTTTTCCACAGGGAGAGTCAATAACTGCAATATTGACAAGTACCAGACCCAGGACAGACTCTTGGGGGATCAATAATCCCCTTGTCGGGCAGGGACACAGGGTAACCACTCCCAGCCCTGCTCCTCCCTCAGGCCTGGAGTATTTCCCTGCATAACGTCCCTTCCCAATGGGAGCTGATCCTGATTTCCCACATTTTCCAAGCGTTTCGACAGGGACTCAAGCACAAGGGTGTATTCCCAGCAGGAATGCTCTGGTGTCATGGGTGCCTGGCAGGGATGCAAAGTTGCCTGTGAGGTACCAGCCAGCCTGGAGGACACTGCAGATCCTCTGAGGCTGGGGAAGAGGGATCCCAGTTCTCCCAGGTCCCATCTGGGCCACACACTGCAGCCAGCACGGGTCAGACAGCCCTAGGAACAGAAAAGATTATTATTATTCTTTATATATATACTGATTTGCTCACTTTCCCCCTTCCTCCTCTACTCTGTGACCTCTAAACCCTTTAGGATGTTGGGTTTTCCCACTGAGTCACTGCCACAAAGGTGACCAAATGCAATGATGACTCTGCAGGAATGACTCCTTTCGGGGCAGGAGCAACAGTCCCTTCTTTTATCCTGTCAGCTGGGGCAGGAAAAGGATGGAGCAGCAAAATATTCATAGCCACAAGCAAAATCCCCACCACAACCATTCCTAACTCAACCAGCAGCTCAAGGAAATTCATTTGGAGGGCGGAGTATCAGCCATGGAAGAAATGCCAATGGCATAATTAATGCTTTGCTTTTTTTGTGTGTTTTCTCCAGGTAGCAGTTTTGTCCACACACAAGACAGGTTTAGCTTTGTGGCTGAACTAATTGTAAATGTTGATTCTCTCGCTAAACTTGGTCAGATAAAGTGCCCACACTTATATTTCTCTTCTTACCATTCAGGGCCAGGAATGTCCCACAAAATCCAGATTACCTTCTTGCTTGCATTGCATTCCACTGGGAAATACTTGAACTTAACTCAAGGCCATAACCAGTCTGTGCTGTTACAAAGCGTCTGGGATTGTTTTCTTTTTATTTTTTTGGTTGTTAATTTTTTTTTTTAATGTACTAACTGTATTTGTACTAGAGATTTTTGGAGTATGAGGTTGAATCTGTAAGTATTTTTCAGTGTAAATGTTACATCTGGGCTGTAGTTAGAATATGAAACACTGGTCAAAAGGGAAAGGGACATCAGCCCAACTCAACTGTGGCTATTCCACATCCATTACTAATAACATGGAATAAAACTTACATTTTGTTACAGTATGTAAAGCGTGTGGTGCTTGCTTGAGAAAGGCTCTGAATGATGAGAAGAAATCCTTCTCCACCTACGATTTGCCTGTTTTAGCCACGTAGGAGCTCTGTTTTCCCTGATATGGCTACAAATCTTCACAAAATAGTTTTGCCTTAAGAAGTGTTTGACCTTCGCGTTGTTTGGGATGTGTTGTCTCCCTGATGAATCACTGCCTGCAGATCCCTCGGGCACAGAGCTCAAACTGCTGAGGGAAGCCTGGGCTTTCAAAAGCAAGAAAACTTTGGGGAATCTAGGAGAAACTGATGATTCAGGCTGAGCAAACGATGGGAAAGCACTTTGTGAGAGAGCCTGGCTTTCCAACCACCTCGGTCTTCGCTCCTCCCGTTAAATCATAGGCACCTTCACTCACAACCCCTCTCCAAATGTCCTCAGGAAAAAAATCCTGGACAAAAACATGCAATTTTTCTGTTTCTCTGGAAGTTGAGCTAAGTTGACAACTTCTTTGGCATAAGCAGGACATGGTCCCACCAAGGGACTGGGAAGAGCCGAGGCCAGGTTGGATGGGGCTTGGAGCAACCTGGTGTGGTGGGAGGTGTCCCTGCCCTGGGGGTTGATACAGACTCATGGAAGGAGGAATGGCAAAAGCAGCCTCCATTCAGCAGTATTTTGGGAACAGGCAGAGAAATTGCAACCTCCCCCATTTCTTTGGAAAGCCAGGCTAAAACTGCCAGTGACTCCCCAGTTCTCTCTGGGATCACAGCACCCATCGTTTCCACCAGCTGCTCCATGCTGCAGGCAGAATTCCAGTCACAGCATCCCACTGGCTCCTAATCCCTCCTCCCAGGGAAATGCAATAACAGCTTTACCTTCCCCTCAGTCCCACCAGCAGGAATCCCAGAGTCCTTTATGTTGGAAAAGCCCTCTAAGTTCATTGAGTCCAATCATTAACCCAGCACCACAACCACCAAACCCTGTCCCCAGGTGCTGCATCCACATGGTTTTTATACACTTCCAGGGATGGTGATCCCACCACTGCCCTGGGCAGCCTATTCTAATGCCTGGCCACTCTTTCAGTGAAGAAATTTTCCCTAATATCCAATCTAAACCTCATCCAGTGCAGCTTCAGGCCATTTCCTCTGTCACTTGTTCCCTGAGAGAAAAGACTGACACCCACCCTCCTTTCAGAACAGCCCCTTGGATGCACAAACTCACTCCCTGCAAACTCAGCTGCCACTTTGCTCTATTCCTGCATCCTGCCTGTTGTCCTTGCAATTTCCCCCTATCATCACTGATTTTGCACTGCCCAGGTGTGGTGGTTTTAGCACTTTAGGAAACTGCTACACCAGGCCAGCCACAATCCGTGTTTTCCCCTCCAAGACTGTGGGATATTGTCCCAGCTATGGTTTACCACAGCCCCGGGTCCCAGCTGCCTGTGGCTGACCTCCCAGGGCACAGCTTGGGGGATATTTAATGCACAGGGTTTGGGATGAATAATTGCAGCTCACGTGGGTTTGTGGATGAGGGTTTGTGCTTAACACCCTGAGAAAAAGCTGGAGAAAATGAGTTTATTATGCCAGTGTTAACCTGCAGGGCTGGCTACAGAGGTTAGCCCTGGTGAGGATGAGTTATGGACAAATAAATGCCAAGGATGAGCCCTCACGAGTGGGAGCCTTGGGCTGTGCAGGGTTTCAGGCAGTGGGAGAGGAGAGAGCAGAAAGCTGATGGAGCAGGAGGCTGCTGGCAGCTTGTGCAACCACCCAGGGGCTGCTGAGGGACAGCGAGGGAATCTCTGTCCTTTGTCACCTCCTTCTGAGCTGTGGGAAAGGATCCTGAGCCACCCTGACACATCTCACTGGATGAGAGGTGTTCCGAGGAGGGAGTTTTCCCTTTGGGATAGAGCTTAGCCAAGGATGTTGTGTCTTGTGACCTCATGCTCTCCGTCCAAAAAACAGCTCTAGAAATTATAAAGCTGGTGGGGGAAGATCCATCAGGAGCAATATCAGAATCCCAGAATGGTTTGGGTTGGAAGAGACCTTAAAGATCACCTCGTTCCAAGCCCCTGCCACAGTCAGGGACAGCTTCCACTAGAATTCCACACCTTCCTCTAGAAATTAATGTCATGGAAGCTTTGGTTGTCCCTCCAAGCAGGGTTTGAATACCCCAATTTTAGTGAAGACAGACACACACTCACTGAGGGCCGGCATAAACTTTCCCAGGGCTGCTGGTGTTGCAGCTCTCAGGCACACTATGGATTGTCGCAAACCATCCCCTGAGCTGATTTAAGGCACTAAACTGCCAGAGCTGTAGTTTCTGACACTGAAATGTTTCAGTATGACTTTACTGCCTGCATAACTCTGTGATAAAAGAGAAGCAAACCCAGAGGAAAGGGAAGAAAAGAGGTAGGAAGTGGAAAAGCAAACAAAAGCTCAAAATGCTGCCTGAATGTTTTCCATTTTCACTTTTATTTCTCTTGCTGCCCTTTCAAATATCTCCATGGGGTTTGATAAAACACCTCTGGTGGTTGGGAATGCAGGGAGGTGGCAAAGCGCTGCCTGTGGGATGGCCACTGATGATCCCCACAGCTGGGTGGTGAAGGAAGGATGTGGAACAGGTGGAAAACACCCAAAGTTGTATCCTGATGTGAGTCCACGGTGCCTGTTGGACTCTGGAGTTCCACCCCAGCTGTGCTTCCAGATTTGTGACTTTCTCCCTTCTCCTTCAAAAAGCAAACCCAGCTCCTGCTCCCGGCACATTCCCACTTCCAGGGAGAGAAAGAACCACCCAGGGCATCAGCTCTGTGCTCCTTCAGCTGCCCCAGAGCCAGGCAGGTTTCCTCAGCCCCGTTTTTGACACACCACTCGTGCCAGTGGGCGGGCAGACCACATCCCCGTGCCAAGGTCACCTCTGTCCACATCTTTATTTCTCCACCTGCAGGGCTAGCCCCGAATTCCAGGGTGAACACTCCCCATCTCTCAGCACTGCCGGGAGCTGATCTCCGCCGGGACAAGGGGACGTGTGATAAGGTTATCACTGCCGGGGCACAAGGGGAGAGCCCAGCCCTGCCCAGCGCCAGCTGCACGAACACACAGCGCCTTTCCAACTCCTGGAAAAGGAGTCCCTTCACTCAGGGTTTTAGGATCGGTGGGTTTGCGCTGGTGCTGCCTGCCCGGGAGATTTTAGCAGGGTCATTCGGGGCCAGGGGGCTGCCCCTCCCCGGAGAGCCGCTCATGTGCCGCTGTTGGCAGCGGGGAGGGGCAGCGGATTGCAGCCGCCGGAGAAGGGGAATCGCGAGTGACAGCGGTGACTCGCGGCTGTTCCTTGGACTGTGGGATGAATTCCAGCGGAACGAGCCGCAGGCAAACGCGGGGCTATGCGGGCCCTTCTGACTGCACTTCCCAGAGCGCCAGGGAGCGTTCCAGAGGGAAGCCAGCAGCGCTCCAGCTCCATGATTTTGGCGGGGGGGGGGGGGGTTAACCCAGGGATTCCCCATCCCTGGAAACAATCAGGGTCAGGCTGGGCTGACGCCCTGAGCAACGTGATGGATTGAGCATGTCCCTGCTCCTTGCAGGGGTGCTTGACTAAACGATCTTTCAAGGTCCCTTCCGACCCAAGCCATTCCATGATTCCGTGATTTTATTCAGTGGCTCCAATACGGAGCCACTGGCAGTTTGCCCAAGGGTGTTAGAAGAGGATGGGGGGCAGCTGGTGAGTCCTGCAGAAATACGAGTGGAAAAGAGAGAAACCTTTGGAGTCAGTTTTCCACCCTGACCTAGAGGAGGAGAATGGGTCTGTACGCTCTCTGCTTGCAGCTCCCAGGGAATTTTAGGCTCGGCAGGGGCAGGAATGGAGGTGTTTAGGGAATGACTGGACGTGGCTCTTAGTGCCATGGTCTAGTTGACATGTTCGGCCACAGGTTGTACTCGATGACCTCAGAGGTCCTTTCCAGCTTGATAAATTCTCTCATTAAACAGGGAGCAGCCAGGACAGGGAGAGCTGGGCTGGACAGCCCCCGACGGCGCCCACAACCAACCCGCGGGACGTGGGAACGCTTTGGGCCGTTTCCCTCGCTCGCTCCATTTCCGGAGAACCCGGGGAACGCGGGGAAGGCCGGGGGGGGTTCCCAAATTCCTTCCTCAGGATCACAGGGAGCGCCCGGACCCCCTCAGCCCCGGGGGGCGTGGCCAAGAGGGCGGGGCGGGGCCTGGGGCCGCCGGAGGGGGCGTGGCCCGCAGGAAGGGGGCGTGGCCCGCAGGAAGGGGGCGTGGCCCGCAGGAAGGGGGCGTGGCCCGCAGGAAGGGGGCGGTCCTCGCGGCGCCCCGTCCCCGCCAGCAGGTGTCGCCCTCCGGGCGGACACACACAAGATGGCGGCGGTGGCGGGCGGCGGCGGCGGCGGGACCCTCTGACGGCGCCGCCATGTTGGTGAGGGCAATAACGGCGCCCGGGCTGCGCCGGTGGTGCCGGGGCCGGCGGGGCGCGGCCGTCGCCTGTTTTCCGCTGGGCCGGGCGCTACTGGGTGTGCGGGGCGCCGAGGCCGCCGTGTTCCTGCAGGGGCTGCTCACCAATGACGTCACGCAGTTGGTGGCGGCGGGCGACGGCCGCCCCGCGCTCTACGCGCACGCGCTGAACGTGCAGGGCCGCTGCCTCTATGACGTCATCCTGTACAGGTGAGACCAAGCGGCGCGGCGGAGGGGGGGGGAGCTGGGAGAGACCATTGCGGGGTGGCGGGGGGTGGCTCCTGTCACCGCCACGTGACATTTCCGGCTTCTATTTCTGTATTAATGTGCAAAAAAGCCCTTCCTTCGTGTGTGTTTGTCATCACCTGCTGCCGCCTGCGTGCGTTACCCCAGCAGAAAAGTGCGATGGCCGTAATATCCCCATCGGGGAGATCGACTCCCCAGCTGGAGTTTGGGGACCTGTGTCCAGCTCTGGGGTCACCGGCACAGGAGGGACCTGGAGATGGTCCAGAGGAGGCCACGGGATTGTTCCAAGGGCTGGAGCCCCTCTGCTCTGGAGCTAGGCTGGGAGAGCTGGGAATGTTCCCCTGGAGAAGGGAAGGCTCCAGGGAGAGCTCAGAGCCCCTTGCAGGGCCTAAAGGGGCTCCAGGAGAGCTGCAGAGGGACTGGGGACAAGGCATGGAGGGACAGGACCCAGGGAATGGCTTCCCACTGCCAGAGGGCAGGGATGGATGGGATATTGGGAAGGAATTCCTGGCTGGCACAGGGTGCCCAGAGAAGCTGTGGTTGCCCCTGGATCCCTGGAAGTGTCCAAGGCCAGGTTGGATGGGGCTTGGAGCAGCCTGGGATAGTGGAAGGTGTCCCTGCCCATGGCAGGGGGTGGCACTGGATGGGCTTTAAGGTCCCATCTAACACAATCCATTCTGGGATTGTGTGACAGTGGAAGGCACAGCTGAATGAAACTTCTCCCCCAGCTGAAATTCCCCTCACTCAAGGATAGAGAATTCCACATGGCCAGACCTGTTTCTGCCCCTGGGAGAGGTGAGGGCAGTGTTGGCTAGGAAAGAGTACAGCAGGCAGCTGAAAGAGTTCAGGTGTTTCACTGTGGGGAGGTGGGTGCTGCTCCGTGTGTGCCTGAAAATTCCCCAGGTTTCTGGATTTGCACCAGGATCCAAATAAAAACCCAACTTTGGCTCCTGCTTCTGTAGGTATCTGTTTTCCTGACCTTGGGGGGTGTTACTTTTTTTAGGCTCCATGGGAGCACAGCAGAGGAGCCTCACATCCTGCTGGAGTGCGACAGCAGCGTGCTGGATTCCATCCAGAAACACCTGAAACTCTACAAGATCCGCAGGAAAGTCACCATCACCCCCTGCCCTGACCTCTCCCTGTGGGCTGTCATCCCTGGGGAACAGCCTGGGGACGCCAGTTCCCTCCCAAAATCTGCAGACCAGGCTCTGCTCTTAACTCCTGACCCCAGGGCAGAAGTCATGGGCTGGAGACTGGTTGCAAAGAAAGGAGCAAACCTGTCGGAGATTATCCCTGGGAGTCAAGTTGGAGACGTTCAGGATTACCACAGGCACAGGTATAAACAAGGTAAAGCCACGTTCTGTTTTGCACTATGGATTTTTGGGAGTCCATATGCTGATATAAAGCAGGAATAAGTTATAAAACCTCCATTCTTATGTTGTAATGTGTTGCAGTGGGGAGTAATGCATTTAATTTGTTAATTAATACATGTATTAATTGCTACTTTTGAGTATTAAAGTGATCTGGTGGTTAGAATTCTGTCTGGTGGTGGCAATGTTTGGGTATAACTTTCTGTTGTTCAGATGATGGGCATTGGTCAGGAATGCTGAAAGAAAGCCAGGATTATTCATTTTCTTAAAGAGAAGCTGCTGTGGTTTGAGTAATTTTGGTTAATTTGGGATGATACACAGCCCGGGTGTTTAGCTTGTTGCTGAGGGAGGAAAAGGAAACACCCAGACATGGTTTCCTAAAAACTTCCTGGCTGGACTTGCCGAGTTAACTCCAAGGCCAAGGAGGCTGGAGAGGGATCTCGGTCCTGGGAGCCCCAGTGCCCTTGATTTTAGTAGGATAAGGATTAAATTAATTGGCAGAGCGAAAGGTGATGGTGCTGTGCTGAAACTGGGACCCGTTTGGGTTGGAAAACCAAATCGATAATGAGTCAAACAATTCAGAGCACAAATCTACCGAGGAGCGTTTACCTGCTGGCTTTGTTCTCGCCCTAGGAATTCCCGAAGGTGTGAAAGATCTCCCCCCTGGAGTCGCCCTCCCGCTGGAATCCAACCTGGCCTTCATGAATGGCATCAGCTTCACCAAAGGCTGCTACATCGGGCAGGAGCTGACAGCCCGGACCCACCACATGGGCGTGATCCGCAAGCGCCTGCTGCCCGTCCGCTTCCCAGCGCCCCTTCCCAGCCCTGGCATTCCCGAGGGCGCAGAGATCCTCACCGAGTCGGGAAAGCCGGCCGGGAAGTTCCGTGCCGGAGGAGGAGAGCTCGGCATAGCCCTGCTGAGGTTGGCTCATGTGAACGAGCCGCTCTGCATAAACCTGGGAGGGGACAGAGTGGAGCTCAGCGCGACCACACCCGAGTGGTGGCCGAAAGCTGCTGCCAAATAGATGAGGAAGCACCGCTTGCCTTAGGGAGAGTCTGGTTTGTGTGGGGAATTTGGGAATGCTGCTGTTTGGGGTGGCTGATGGGGGGCTCTTCCAGGATTCCTCCAATCGGGACTAAACAGCAGGACCCCAAAGCTGTGGCAGCCACTGGGTTGGATCATCCACTGAGTGCTGTGGAGAGATAAATCCAGGGAATTGCACCTTTTCCTGAGGGTAATCCCCACTTTTTTAGGGGTGCTGTATTTAGGGGGTGCGCTCTGTTGTTGGGTTGGACTCTGGATGGATTTCCAGGCTGACACTCACTCCCTCAGACTGTGCTCCGTGTGTGTTCCAGCTGAAGCAGTGGGAGCAGGAGTTTCCCTGTTCCATGCACTGAATTTTTCAGTTCAGAATAACCATTCTGTGGTATTACAATTTTTTTTTTTTTTTTTTGAGTGGAGATCGTGCTGCTTTTATTAAGATGTATTCTCAGGCTGAAGTTTTTTTGCTGCAAATTGCTCCTTGCATTGAGCTTCTTAAACTTGCTGACGGGGCTGGCATTTCTTCCCACCCTGGAATTGTGTTCAGGAAGAGGAACACTTTGTGCTTCACGTGCCAGACCTTGATTTTAACTCATCCCAGCTGGGAAAGGTCTCAAACCTCCTGGTCCTGTCTCCTGGTTCGGTGCCAGTGGAGGGAGCACAGCCGGTTCCTCTGACTCCCATCACTCAAACCGTTTTTTGGGAGAGGAAAGGGATATTTTCCAGCACTAACTTGTGCTGGTGTGTGCCCTGGGGTGTGTTTATGGCAGAATAATCTCTTCCTAGATCTGTGTGCCCTCCAGTTGCCAACAGCAGTTGAGGGGTGGATTTTTTTGGCATCCCCATCTTTGCTCTGGCATCTTGCAGAAAAATAGAAATCCTCACTTTCCTTTGGCAGGGGTTCCCTCACTCCCTCCCCACAGCCAGGGAAGGGACAGGGTGTCCCCACCTCCCTGGAGAAGGGGTCAGTGCCACATGTGCTGGCTTAGCCTGGGCTTCCTGAGGGAGGATTTTCACCACGTTCTGGCTCTTCACCTCCACGCTCTCTGTGCTCCTGGCACCGTGTCCCTGCTGCCACCTGCAGCTGGGCTTTTCTCCATCCACCACCCCTGAGGCTTTTCAGAGCAGCCCAGTCAATGCCTTGGCATTTCTTTGCTTCTTTTTCTTTCTGGCTGCCAACACTCCTCTGCTTCCCCATTTTTTTTTTCCCCCTTCTGCAACATATTCCTCTCTGCTTTCAAAGCCAACCAGCTCCGTGCCTCCTGACCCTGTCAACCTGCAGTGATTTATAGGAGCCCTTTTTATTTTTGTATTGCAATAAATCCATTACACAAAGGCACGATGAGAGAGGTGCCCAGGTGAGATCCCATTTTGACCACAAAAAAAAAAAAAAAGCTCTTGCATGAATATTTGTAACAAAACCCGTCCAAAATCACATTCTGCCTCTGTTTCAGTGTTACTGTGAAAGGAATTTATCTGTAAAAAAATGCTTATATTGATTAAAACTCTATGTTTGCTGTAAAATGATTCTGTGGAATACCTCATTAACTACTGTCTCTGATTTAAATGTGATTTATCTGAAAGAGATGATGCCTTTTATTTGCCTGGTGTGAAGACACACAACGGAATAAATGCGTTTTCAGGTTGCTTGCTGACAAGAACCATGCCTGAGACTGTTGGTCAGGTGTGGGATTGTTAACAAAGTCTTTCTGCCAGGAAAATAAATGAAACTGGATCCTGCAGAGGCCACAAAGGCGAGGCTGTGCTGGCCAGCTCGGCCTGAAGCAGCTTTTCCTCTCTGCCACCCATTGTGCAAAGCCTCCTCAGAATGGCTTTATTGTCCTGGGGTGAGCAGAGCCTGAACAAACACTGACTAAACTCCTCTGTTTGGGGAAGCCCTGCATCTTCTCTGCCTTAGACACACGTTCCTTTTGTCTTCTTCACAGTGTTTGAGAGGCTTTTGTTGCTGCCAGCAGCTGCAGGTGACGCAGGGTTAGGCACAGGAGAAGGTGGTGCTGAAATGAAGAGGTGTTCGATGGCTTCTGGAAAAATAAAAAAGAGGTAGAAATGGGAGGGAGAAGCCCCAATCCATGTTAATCCTTAAATTTTTTATTCTCCCTCACAGCCTTCTCCATAATTAATGGTGGGTGAATTTGGGGCTGGGGGCATGAGGGTTGATTTTGCAGGGATTTTTTATGAAGGCTGGAAAAGACCTCTTGGATCATCAACTCCAGTCATTAAGAGCACTGCCAAATCCACCACTAATCCATGTCCCCAAGTGCCACATCCACACATTTTTTGGACACTCCACCATTTCCCTGGGCAGCCTGTTCAGGGCTTGACCTTTCCAGTGAGGAATTTTTTCCTGAGCACCAACACGGTGTCCAAGAGGGGCTCTCAGGTGACCTGCTCAGATTCCAGCCTCAATCCAAACAGCTGGAAAATCGGAGGCCCTTCCTGATCCCCTTTTTCTGCCTCAGTGATGTTTTCTGATGGAAAAGAGTGGAGTGAACACTTGGAACAACCTGAAATCCCAATGGGATAAGACAGGAGTCACTGGCAGAGATTGCAGAGGGGAATTGAAATGGTTGCTTTCAGAAAAAAAGAAGTTTTATCCTTTTTTCTGCCTTTAATTTTATTTTTTTAGTTTATTTTCTAGGAGCAGTGCTTGTCTTCATTGTTACACTTTTTACCTCTCCTGTCATAGTAAAATGCCAAGAAAAAAGTTGTCTTGGTGTGATGAGGACTCCAGAAAAATGACTGCTAATACTTCAGTCTACTCTATTTTATATAAACATAAATAAATATATAAATATAAATATATAATAGGACATTCTATATATGTATATATTCTACTGAGCTATTAAAGTCACTGCAATTCCCTGTTAAAAACATAATTCCTCACAGAGATTCACACTGCTGTGGCCAGGTTTTGTGTGAGCATCTTCACTCTGCATTACTTTAAAAAGCCCTTACCAGTATTTGGAGCTTAATATCAATATTTTGAGTGGGTTTTGCTGCTGTTGAGACAGCGCTGAACCCTCTCAGGCCTTCAGGGAGTGTCCAAATACTGCCCAGACGAGAGTCACAAATAGGATTTATTCCTCATGGGCTGCCTTGGTGATGCTTTTCCAGGAAACTCAATTTCTCCAGGGTTTTCAGGGCTGGAAAGTTTGGCAGCTTTCATCCCCTTTTCCCAATAATTCCTGCTGAAACCACTCTGCACGGGCACTGTGGCATTTTGAATGTTACTTTGAGAGGAGGGTGGAGCTCCTGCTACTTCTAATTATTTAATATTTTTGGGGGCACAGTTTCCGCTGGATAAAAACAAAAACAAATCCTACATTTTGGCTTTAATTTTTTTTTTTTCCAACCCTTTCCCTGTGTGGTATTTTGCTTTTTCAGACTGTGAACCCTTCAAGGAAAAGTCTTGTTGTTTTTTTTTTTTTTTTTTTTTTTTGCTGTAAACCGCTGTTCTCGAGCCAGCGGAAATAATTTATGCCTAAACTGTTTTTGTGGATTTGTGTCTGGATTTCCTCTCTTTCCCTCTGTCTCATCCAGGCCAAACGAGTGTGGAATTCTGCTGTCTCCTCCTACCACTAAAATCAGAGTTTGCACTTCGGTGCTCTGCTGCCAGAACTCTGGAAATGTTTGGGCTTTCTCTGTTTTCCTTCATCCCTGCTTGAGATTTTTGATCTTTTTGGGTTTTCGGGGGGGGGAAAAAAAAGTGGAAATGGGTATAAAAGCTTCCTGTTTCAGGTTTATATATTATTTTATTCTCCAGTTGTGCTGACACCAGACAGCTGGGAGGAGCTGGAGGGTGACAGTTGCTGTCTGGGAAAATCACTGGAGGTTTTGGGACAGAAACCAGAGGGGGAACAGCAACACAGCAAACAAAGGCTGAGGTTTTTAGGGAGAGCTGACCTCATTTCCTACTTATTGCTGTGTCAGAAAAGCTTCAGGGAATAAATGTCACATTTGGGGAAGGTTGTGTGCTGTGTGCCACTCACATTCTGTTCTCTCAGTGCAGTTTTATTCGTGTTTTGGAGTTGAACTCGGATGACTTAAATAAATGTGTGTTGAAGGGCAGATCTGTGATTTTTTTGGATGGGTTTTTGTTGTGTTTTTTGTTTTTTTTTTTTTTTTTTTTAAATTTACTTGGAATTTAGCACTTTCTCTTTTTTCCAGTCTCAAGATTAATAATGCTGGACTGATGATGGACTCCACCTCCCAGCAACCCAATTATATTGCATTTTAACTGGGTTTTGTGTAATTTTCCTCAGAAAGGATCCATTTCCCTTTTCCATTGCCTCTGGATACATTTATTTGCTGAAATTACATTTGCTCATTCTTTTTTGTAGGGCTAAAAATAGGGTGATGTGGGGGGATGATCAAGATTTGTAGTCCAAGGCAAAGAATTGGGGAAAACCCATGACTTTATTAAGGAAAAAAAATGTTTAACAATTGAGAAAATGCAACTGTGATACTTGAAAAAGGGGAGAATGCAAGTCAGCTTAGCATGGAAGAAAGCCCTTAATTAAAACAAAGGTCATTTTTAATTCTTTTTACAGGGCTTGATTTCACCTTCACCTTCACACAGCTGGGATGATCCCACCTTGAGTGGGGAGACAGGAACAGAAATGCCACCAGCAGCACCAAAAATCTTTAATTCCAGTGAATTATTGGAGATGCCAAACCCCCAGAGATACAAGAGGTGTGCAATCCTTTTACTGCTAAATATGATGTTATTGTATATTTATATGTATATTTATATGCTGTTAAAGCAATTGAAATTTCCTCACTTGTTTGTGCTTCCTGATTACAGCTTAAATGGGTTTGGAAGCATCAAAATGTATAGTTTATTATTCTATAAGTATAGTATACATCCACTAATATATACACTAATGTATATATTCGTTTATATGCATATAACTATATAAATATAGTATGTATACACGAATATATACTAATATAAATACATATATATTTTTATATAAAAGCATATAAATATAGTTTATAGAAATGAATATATTCACATATATGTACTTAATTTTATATATTTTATTTATAAACTTATATACTTTCATACTGATATTCTTTTATATATATTTTTACACATATATACTTTAAATATATATATACACATATATACATCTATATACACACATTTGAAATATGTACTTTTACACTTATATACTTTTATACTGAAATTCCTTTATATATATACTTTTACACATATATATACTTTAAATATATATATACACATATATACATATATATACACACATTTGAAATATGTACTTTTACACTTACATACTTTTATACTGAAATTCCTCTCTCTATATATATATACTTTTACACATATATATACTTTAAATATATATACACACACTAGAAATATGTACTTTTACACTTATATATGAAATTCCTTTATACTGAAATATATTTAAATATATATACACATAATTTAATATATATACTTTTACATTTTTTATACTTATATACTTTTATACTGATATTCTTTTATAGATACACTTTACATATATATGTACACTTTAAATAGATATATACACTTAATTTAATAGATATACTTTTACATTTTTTTATACTTGTATACTTTTACACATTCACTTTTACACACATATATACTTTAAATATATATATACATATACATACTTTGGTATATATACTTTTATACTGATATTCTTTTATACTTTTACATATATATGTACACTTTAAATATACATATACACATAATTTAATAGATATACTTTTATATTTTTTTATACTTGTATACTTTTACACATACGTATATACTTTAAATATATATGCATATATATACACATACTTTGGTATATATACTTTTATACTTATATACTTTTATACTGATATTCTTTTATAGATACACTTTACATATCTATGTACACTTTAAATAGATATATACACATAATTTAATAGATATACTTTTATATTTTTTTGTACTTGTATACTTTTACACATTCACTTTTACACCATGTATATACTTTAAATATATGTATACACATATATATATTTAAATGTATATATATTTAAATATATATATACACGTACTTTGGTAGATATACTTTTATACTTATATACTTTTATACTGATATTCTTTTATACT